>NC_056524.1:138316155-138331679 GCF_019175285.1 Sceloporus undulatus | reverse complement strand
TTTTGGATTTCAGAACATTAATAGAATACAGTCTGGAACAAAGAATATAGAATCAAACTCAGTACAGAAAAGGATAGGATCCAGACGTAGCTAAATCATGCTTAGAGCAGACCCCTTTAATGGAACTTTAGTTATTCTGGTGATAATAATACTGTTCTAAATATTACAAGTCTGGATCGCACAGAAGCTATAATTTCTTTAATACAATGAAAATGACTAACTGTAATAACTACAAGGTCAGATTACCCTAAAGGCATCAGTTTCTGTCTGGTCCTGGAAGCTAAGGGTCAACCTTTTTTAGTGCTTGGATGGGAGACCACAAAGGAATCCTGGCTGCTATAGGCTATATTTCAGAGGAAGGCATTAATAAACTATTTCTGAGTTTTCCTTGTCTAAGAAAACCCTACAAAATTCATAGAGTCACCAAAAGTCAACTAATGATTTGAAGGCACATACACACAAACATGGTAATTATGCAAAATGACATTATATTGAAACACTTACAATTTCCAATTACCCCCCCCCCTGATAAAATCAGTTTTCCAGCCCAGCAAATGTATGCGTATATTTTTTCCCTTATTTTCTTGTAAATAATCCCAAATCTTTGTTTTCCAAAATGTAAAATATCAATGATCATATCTTTCCAACATTTATGCTGAAAGTCCAGAGGTCTTGGGATATCAGATGCATTATTTATAAAATCAATAGATGGCCTCATTTATTGGTATAAACATACCTGTCTTAGCTTTCCCACTAAGAACTTTACACAAACCTGATAATTTTTCTTTTAATGCTACTGATAATTTGTCATTCATACACTGCAGAATCTCAAGCAAAAAAGAGGAGGCAGAAAATGTACAATCTGATAATAGTGTATATCAAAGTAAGGCAGGGGCTTGTGTGTATATGAATATATGTGTACAGGCATGTATGTGTTTTGTGTTTTAGACTCCCATAGTTCTTTCTTTATGATTCACACAAACAAATTGCATTTTTATCAAAACAGGGTTACAGCAGTTCTGGAAATATTTGTGATTTTTCACTTCTGCTGGATCCTAACACACATATATTCATGTTTCAGATAAGTCTCCTGAACAAGTAGCAGTTTAAAGAATACCATAACTGAATCCATGGAAAAGGCAGAAACTAGAAGTACGAACAATGAATGATTGTATGGTTAAGCCAACTGAACTGGGGAAAATCTAAAAATTGGTTCCAAAGTTTAATCTCTACTTCCTGTGAGCAATTCTGCAGTTATCTTGCCCGTCTGTTTTACAGTCCTTTAATCGATCAATGACTGTTTTAGGTCCTCCAAAAGTAATCTGTGCACAACTAATGGGAAACCTTTTCTTTTCTTTTCTTTCTTTCTTTCTTTCTTTCTTTTGTCCGAACTCTCATGCTATGACAAAAGGCATGAAAACTGAGGAAATTTCACGTCTCTGGAAAGAGCTGTTTATTTGTCCAAGTCACTAGTCATTTAGCATCATGACTGTTTAACTGAGCTGATGAATTATGAATAATGTAACACATTCAGATGTGTGGAATTTTTGTCCAAATTTAGGTCCAGACTAAACCTATTAGGTGTCATGGCATGGTGATGGTGGGAAGGCAGACTATGAACAGCTCAGATTGAAATACCATAGCTTCAGAGAAGCATACGGAACACTCCTGGTTGGCTTTTTATACACCTAATTCACAGTTAAAATGCCCAGTGTGGCCATCCAATGATCTGCAGTGGGTATGTTGTTCCTCTTGATAGTAGTCTACCAGAGTGACTCAGAGAGTACATTGCTTGGGCACAGTTCAAACTTTATTGCTTTGATACATCCACTGCTTTACAAAAGTCCTTAATAGTGGAAACAGAATTCATAATTCAGGCCCGGTACAGATGGGTGGGAAGCTGTCCTTGGGTCAAAATTAGGGCTTGGGAGGGGACAGTGACCACACGCTCCCAAGCCCTAGCATGTGGCAGCGGCACCATCATGGAAGCCACCTGTCCACATGCCACACTTGCATCATTGATGTGCCACAGTGCACTAATGGCACACTGATGGCGGAGGCTGCATGCACCAGAAAGAACCTGCTGTGGGCTCCCCCTGGAGCAAAAATGGGCAGCTACAGACTGCCCTTTTGGGGCAGCCTGTCAAGCCCCCTAGTTTATTTTTATGCCTCTTTTATAGTCTCTCTTTAAGGGGCCCTCAAATGGTGACAGGGCCTAAATACCCCAAAAGCACAAGATTCTGTCTGATCCTGGAAGCTACGCAGGTTCAGTCTTGGTTAGCACTTGAATGGGAGACTGCTAATGACTATCAGGTACTGTAGGCTATATTTCAGAGGAAGGAAATGACAAAAACTCCTCTGTTTGTTGCCTAAAAAACCTCCTATGAAATCCATGGACTTGCCATAAGTCAACAGTTAACTTTAAGGACAGACAGACAGATAGACAGACAATTGGTAAAAGCCCCTTGAAGTTCAATTCTAATAGCTTACTTACAGGAGAATAAAATGAAATATTGTTGGGTAAGAGTTCTGGAATGGGCAAAGTAAAAGGAAACTTTCTATCAGAAAGGGAACAAATCGTTGTCCTCACCTGATATTTCAGCTTTCATCTAAGCAAAAGATAGGCACTACTTTCCACATTTAAAGGTCTATTAAAGGATTTAGGAATTCCCTTTGTGCAATTACCCAGCAACTTTCATGATGCAGTGAAAAACCAAGTTACCACCAACTCCAGCAATTATCTCCTGCCAAAGGCCAAAAGAACACCATCAGTCTTCAACACCTTGGTTAATCATGGCATAACAGTTGGAGGAGACAGAGCTAGGAACAAAGTGAATTGTAAACCAAGAATCCTAGAGCAAATTTCATTCCAACTTTTTCTCAGTAGTGGGTTATATTAACAAAGGAAAGAACTGGGAAGGAAAGGCATTTTGTCACTATCTTTTTGAAAGTTATAACTGCATTTCTTGCTAGCAGTTATAGCTGCTCTGAGAGCCTTTAGGGGTGAAGGGTGGGGTATAAATACAGTAAATAAATAAATAAATAGCAGGTGACAACTGGATTTGTGCATTGGGAACCTTGAATACACCGTTAGTATATCTATGCATATCTATTTCAATATTGATATTGATATAAATATATAGATGTAGATATAGATACATAGATAAGAGAGAGAAAGAGAGAGAGAGATGGGTCATAGATATTACAATTATGGGGAAAATGCAGGCATTTAAAAGTAGAAAAATTCTCTTGGAGGAAGGATAAACAAAACAAAAAAGTGTTATAAACAACTATTAACACCACAAGGGAATGGGAATACACATGGAATTCAGGGAAATATAAAACTGAGATTAATTTAAAAATTTACACGCTACACCAGGCCTGAACAACTTGACCAACAATGTAGCATGCATAAGGATTGAAATAATATCCAAACATATTAGGGAAATATTAGGTCAAAAACATGTTTTTTCAAGTGTTGAGAAACTCTGAGGGGAAAAACCCTTGACTGATGTGAATCCTTGTGAGTTGGGATTTATTCTGTGGAAAATTTGCACATGGTTTTTCTGCACAAAAAACAGCATTTTCTGCATGGAAAACAATATTTCCATGTAGAAATATTAACTCCTGTACAGAAAATGATGTTTTCTGTACCAAAAAAACCCAAAAAACAAAAAAACCCACGAAAAAACCTTTCAATTGGAAATTCCATCTGTGTAATATTAACACAGGGATGTGGTGGCTTAGTGGTTAAGATACCAATTCTGATGACTGGACGATCGGAAGGTTGACAGTTTGAGGCTTGAGTGCTGTGTGATGGGGTGAGCTCCTGTCACTAGTCCCAGCTTCTGCCAACCTAGCAGTTCAAAAGCATGTAAATGGACATAGATAAATAGGTGGGGAGGTAACAGCATTCAGTGCAGTCATGCTGGCCACATGACCACCCAAGCAATCCTCAGATAATGCTGGCTCTTCAGCTTAGTAACAGAGATGAGCACCACCCCCTACAGTGGGTTACAACTAGACATTCATGTCAAGGGACTACCTTTACCTTTTCAATATTAACACATTGCTGGTTTGCAGAGAAAACAGCATTTTTGTGCAAAATACAATGTTTTCTGCATGATAAAACCATATTTCAGCACATACATATAAGCATTTTCTGCACAGGAACTAATATTTCTGGAATAAAATATAAATTTCCAAGCAGAAAATGCTGTTTCCTGAGCAGAAAATACTGTTTTCTGCACAAAGCAAGCAGATGCAAATTTGGCACAGAATTTAGTACAATCGTCCCAAATTGTGCATAGCCTTCAAAAACTGTGTGGTTTTCAAATACTTTCTTGAAGAGTGAGGAAAACTGCTGAAATTATTCATTGCTACTTTGAAGAAGAACCTTCATGAGGAATCACATCCCTAAGAACGCAGGCTGCCAGCCATATTGGAAGGTATACCTGGTTGTGTGTGTGAACAATTCCACCTCCTTTTGCTCTCTACTTGGAATGACCAAATAAAACAAGACCTGCTGTCACAAATACCTTGGTGCTGTTTACTTGAATGCTGGAAAAAAAAATCTGTAGAAAATAAGAAAATAAGCCCCCCCCTGATTTTTCCCCATCTTTGTTAGAACCACTGCCAGCAGCTATATCACTAGCTCTTTCAGTCCTGGCATGCAAGATTAACCTGTCCCATTTGAAGACCATGGTAAGGAGACATTTGCGTGAGCATCCAGAATCAAGGTGGAGCACTTACCCAGCTTCTCTCAGCATGCCAACAGATACTGATGTAACAAACATGCTGGCAGTCATATTTTAAAACATGATTACCTCAATTAACAAATTCCACAAGCCTAAAGGGAACATTTTTCACACGGTTTTGAACAAAGGTTTCAAAAAGAAGGAACAGGAAATATATCCTTGAAATTGCTGAGGTGGCCCTAGGATGCTCTGGGCATGGGTTTGCTCATTAATTCAAGCTGGTCCAATTATAGTCTCACATTTGCTAGATTGTACATGAAAGAACAGCAGAAATTTGTCAGTGGTCTGAACAAAGAGACAGATGGTACCATTTAGTTTTCCCATGCAGATCCAGTTCTGGGTTGTTTTTCAATGTGTGAGAAAATATTAAACAGAATATAAACCAATAAGATAAATCTATTATGGCCTCCACAATTAAAAAGGAAATTTTGGTTAGTTTCCTGAAGTAATTGTGCTCTTTAGAGAAACATTTCTTTTCTTTAATCATCACATTTAAAAGGTGCTTGATTGTCACGACACTGGTTCAAATGATTCAAGATTTATGCAACATTTTTTTCAAGTAGTATTTCATAAGATTTTTGAAGTGCATACTTGTACATTGTATAGGCCTTTCCCCTCATCTTTGGCATTTGAAAAATATCCAGAAATGGTTCTGTACAATTGCCTGCATTTCTTTATCTCTGCTTGTTCAATGGGGCCTTCCAGATAAATTGCTGGAAGAGGCAACAGGAATATCCACAGTGGACTAGAAGGTCCTGTTGGCCAGATGGAAATCAATTAATCTCTTTGATTATTCATTCTGAAATAGTAATTGCAACAGCACGTTCCGGATATATGTAGTAAAGTGACAATGCTGAGGCACATTGGAAGGCAGAACAGCAATTCTAAGGGCATAAATAATCAGATTAACCTGAGACACTGTTTCACAACACATAATTATAGCACTGTGATTCCACATTAACTCTCATCTCTGTATCTTATTGAACCCTGATGTCTGTGGTTTACTGAATCACTATAGCTTTATGCCTGATAAATCTAAGTACCACTCCCTAAACTCCAAATCCCAGGATTCCATAAGTTAGAACCAAGAGAATTAAAGTGGAATCATAGCACTGTAATTGTTATGAAAGAACCTCTTATCTGTTTGGTGTTCAAGTCAAATACTATTTATTGTTCAGAAAAAAAGTCACAATATTTGGTAAGGTTTTTTTTTTGGGGGGGGGGGGGGGGAAATTAAACAAATATTCTAAAACATTTTACAGGTAAACCAGAAGCAGAAACACAAATGTAAAGCACATGAATGTGTTCATTAGAATCTGCTGAATGTTTCCCCAAGAATGTACATTTGACTTTCTGGGAATCCTGCCTGAAACCTGAGACAAAAGATGTAGATTTCAGAATTATCCATTCATGTTTTGTACCTGGTTTAACAATAGGGTCTCAGTACATACCTGTATGGACACATTTTACAGGGTGCAATACAAAACATAGTTCCCAAGATTTTTAGCTGAACAAGCTCGACAAAGACATTTTTCATATCATGATATACACTGGGCACTGTTTGCCATTGTAAAAGCAGAAAAGTTCTGAATAACAGATACCCTTTTGAGGCTTATGCATTTCTCTAAAATAAAGTGGTTAATGGGTTTTAATCAATAAGAGGTCTTCCCATGACCAACAGGTTAATTCAAAACTCTTTGATGTGTTAATACCTTCGGTAATTTCAAGGAAACAATGTCTACAAGATCACCCTTGGATCCTTTTTGAATATTGGTCTTGTTACCAGGTATGGCCAAATCCCTCTCATGTTCTGAGTAGACATGCCTATAGTAGTTGTTCTGAAAATGGTGTCTAGTTGCACCCAGTGCAAAAGCTGCTTACCTTCTTCCACTGGAGGTGTCCTGCTGAAATCACTACTTAGCCTAGGATTTTATCATCTTGGCTGAAAATCACTCTCACAGATCTCAGAAATGGGATTTAGCAAGAGAATCTCATTAGCTTAGTCTCTTTCTCAAATCCTTTTTCTGGCACAGAGGAACTTGGGTAATTTGTTTTCTTTGTCATTTCAATCTTCCAACCAGGAGGTCTCCCTAGTTTCTCACAAATTCAACAGGGACAAGGAGATGTAACTTATGTCATATTTACATCTATCTGTTGGGATGTATTGTCCCAGTACAGTACTGCCACTCCCCAAACTCTTTCTCTCTTCTTTTGAACTTCTTTCATTTTCTCATGTTTCCCTCCTCTTAGCAACTCCTACAGCTTCACACTACTTAATTCAACACTCTCACAGCCTTGTGAGTCTGATCATTTTGAGTTAGTATCCACCCAGCCTAAAGTAAGCATATTCTATTTTGTCTGTCCTGTTTGCCATTTATGAGGCTCTACTTTAATGTTTGCTATTTCCCAATGCAACAGTTGTGCATGTTTTCATTTCTGTGTGTTCATAAATTGGTAAAATTTATCCAGGTTTATGCGTACCTTCATCTACTTTATATAAAACCAAGAATGAGTTTAAGGAGCAGGTAAATATATGACAGGATCCCTGGATGAATATCTTGGAAGAGACATACTTTTACCCCCTCATTCTTCATGATTACCAAAAGAGTCATTTTGTTGGGATTAGACTCTAATATCCTCAAAGGCTTATCTCTGTGTTTTTCTCATCTTCTCCAGATCAGGTACCTTAGTCTTAAGGGAATAAATATGTTCATTGGAGTTCATTATACCAAGCATACACACAGAACTTCAGTGCCATATGTACAAGTGGCAATCAATTCAATACACTAGATTATCACTATACTTCTTGCTTTCTGTCTTCATTACTGTTACTATACTTTATTACATTTATATACACATTGTATTTTTTTAAAAATTATTCAGCTGTGTAGAGAATTCTGCAAGGAGAATGCTGAGAAGATCTATGTGTCCTGCTGTTCTTGCCTTGTTACTGTTTTATTGTTCATGTTTTTAACTTGCACAAGTGCTTAACCCATACAGATGTTTACCCTCCCCACACCTAAAGCTTTGTCACTGGGTCCTGAACATTTGTGTCCCCCCCCCACACATTACACCATTTTATCACTTTGATATCATTGTAACTGTCATGTGTGCATGCCACTGAACACTGGAATTTATAGTTTGGTGAGACATTAGAACTTATGCTTTTTTCCTTTGCCAGAATTTTAGAATTTTGAGAGAGAATTCTAAATACACGAAACTACAAATCACAAGACTGCATAAGATGGAGCTATGGCTGTTGAAATTGTATCAGAATGCTCTAGTAGAATAGTGTGAAAGAAATCCTAATCACTGGGTACTATTACATCCATAATTAAGATAAAGTCTACCTCTGCTTTTAGCACAAGCAATTGGGATAGGGCAATCTACTAGATTTATTTTCATCTTCACACAAATAAAATCCTCAAGTTCTTTTGATCCTAAATAGCTAACACCTGCATTTTAGAAAAGCCTAGGTATGTACCCACATGAATCTTTGTATGTACAAAATTGTCATGCCCAGCTTGGAGGACGGCTCAGAGGACTCACAAGATGATCTAGAGCCCCTGGGACCTGAACCTATAATGGAGAAGCCAGAGGCTGGCCCTAGCTCTGCTGGAGCAGAGTCTATGGCCCCTCCAGAGGTTTAGCCATCAAGTTTGCCTGGTGCCGAGGATGTGGACATGGAGGAGGATCTGGGCAGTGTGCCTACCTTCAAGGAGTGTCGAGCAAAAAAGGAGGGCCTTAGAAGATCACGGCGGCTTTATCAGAAGTGTGTTCGTAATCTGACACAGCTGAAGGCCGGCTCCTTGCCTTCTTAAGCACCTGGAGCATGTGTGGCTCTTTGCCAGTGGATATCTGACTCTTTTAGAGGAAAGACTCTGTCTCTGGCTCCTTTGGCTTCTTGTCTTCTAGATCATCTTGACTACCCGGAAACCTTGACCTTGGACTGCTTTATCAACCTGCCTATCTGTTACCCTGAACCTCGGACCGTCTGACAATTCTCTTGGTAATCCCTTTTGGTAGAACTACTGTGAATCTCCAGGACTGTGTAGCTTACACTGACTTTGCTGTTCTGGGTTTTTTTGTTTGTTTGTTTGAGAACTAGCTGTCTTATCAGCCCTTTGGCTGCTTTCCTGGACAAAAATGTACGCATGTATATATGTACAAAAAAAACCAAACTGAAGTAGAATTCATTCCTACTTTAACCATTCCTATTCAAAAATACAGCTATTCCTATCATGAAAAGACCTGTCTGTTATGAAGAGCTAAGCAGTTAAAGCCATCTGTCTGGAAGGAGAAGTCTAACAGTTCTAGCTTCTCCCACACTGATTTTTTTTTTAAAAAATTAGGTTATTCCAGTCCCACTATGAAAAAAATGGTGGGGGAGGAGGAAGACACACTCAGGTCTTATAAAAAAGAAACAAAACCCAAATAATCACTCATCTTTAACAGATAGCTAACAACAACAACAACAATAACTGCAACTGCTACTTCTCCCAGAGTGCACTACATCTGGGGCATTTGGGGAGGAAAAATGGTACCTTTTAGTCGCCACCAGAGTCTCAGAAGGAACACCAAGAAGACTGCTACAGAATTGCTTTTGGGGTTGCTTTAACCATTTCTTTTTCCTCTCTGATAGACACCTACCTTTAGCTTAGCTTTTTATATTAATTGTGGAAGAAACTTCTCAGTGAATACTTTTCAAGCTGCAAAGATCAAATCGCCCCTCCCATGCCCTGCAACCATTTTCTGTCAAATTTTAACAGTGCTTGTGCAGATCTTGAAGCTTAGAATTCTCTGTGTGTACATATGCACGCAGAGAGCAAGAAAATCTATAACAGAATTCTTAAGAACTATTGCCTTTTTTCTTCAAAGTGTCACCCTTGTTAAAAAGGCGGGATGCACCATCATTTACAGGCTGGCTTTGTAGAATACAGGATGTTGCTCTTGTGATTAAACCTACAATCTTTGTGAGACAACAGAAAGGAAGGAAGTTGGCTGATAAAAAAATAATAATAATCTGGAATAACACATTTCAAAGTGATAGGAACCCATTGTTTTCCAGTACTATTATGCTGGAAAACATTTCTTTTTCATTAGGAGCAATTATATTTGGCACTATAGGGGCAAATGTATTTTCCCCATTCTGATGCTTTATTGTTCAGCAGATCTCTTGCACCGTGCATCTGACATCTCCTGAATTTTCATTTGATTGGGAGTTTCAAAATTAATTTCTGAGGCTGGGTACTTAGATCTCCACAATCTTTTGGTTCCTTCTGTTCACTTCCATTTCTCCCTTTTACTGTGTTATGAAAGCAAGGATGTGATTATACATTTATTGTTATTTAATAGTACTGATTCTTTTTTTTAAATGGTTTATCATTGTATTTATGTATGTGTGTATTTCTCTGTACCATTATAATCTTATAGGCCTTTGTAGCTCCTCCAGTGCAGTTCTATGGTCATTTGTTAAGAAGCGTAGGACACACATCAGATCAAGTCTGTCAATCAGTAAATCAATCATATGAAATATATTTTATATACAAAATATATAAAATTAAAATTAATAAAATTCGGAGGGTGCATTTTTCTTCCCCGCAGGATGCCCACAAAGCTGATAAAGCTGATTCCAGAGAGAATCCAGATTATCTGACAAGTGGTGAGGACCCTCAGTATTTCAGAGTATTGATAGGGATGAAGAACAGCACCTGTTTTATTGTGTAATTTGAAGATTGACTGTCAAAACTTTATATCAATGATTCTTGTGATGCTTGAAAATCAAATGGATCAAAAGATGACACTAATTTGAAATACGTGGCAAGCAATCTTTAACCTCTCTGAGAGGTACCAATGAAGGATATTTCCATTCCCCCCAAACTCTTGAAGAAACTAGAAGACCAGGCTTGCTCAATCAAGGATCCAGCTTTATTTAGGGAAAGAAATGCATTTCTTTCTCCCACCCTGACAGACCAGAATCTGAAGAGAATAGGAGCCCTAAACCATGAGCTCATACACTCTAATATAGTTTGTCATGGTTGACAAGTTACTACTGCAAAATGCATGTGCTGGGAAAATTCCATCAAGCCAATATAATAGAAGTTTTGACTGTAGCCTCAGTGCCACTTGACCATGCACAACCTTCTTTAAGGTGAACAACTTTTTACTTTGCTACATAACCCATTCTCTAGACAGTTGGAGAACAAAATATATGCTGTACCCTCCACAGTGTCACCAAGTTCTTCTGGAGAAAGACAAAGGCAATACAAAAGCATTTTGCTCAGTTAGCCCCTGTGAAGCCATGTTAGTTTCCCCTTCACCATGTTTTACTATGCACAAGCTTTACGTAAATGAATTATGGAAGAATACTACTGATAATTTTGAAAATGAATTAAACCTTTACTTCCTATTAGGTTCTATGTTTATTTTTAAAACAGGCATCATACTGCAGATTTCAAGTATTAACAAATAGCAAATAGCAATACTATGGTCAATCCACTTACTGACTTTTATATTGTATACATCAATCTCAGTTACATATCTGTTTGAGTTGGTTCAGAATTTGAAGATCTGACCAGATCTGTCTGACAAGATTATTTTTATGCTCAGTTTTTATGTCGTTTACACATGTAAGAGGATATGGAAGCTTAACAAGAAATGTACTTTTTGGATAAGGCTGGCTTTTTATTTTATATACTCAATAAAGCCTTCCTCATATTATGCTGGAAATGCCAAACTTTTGATATCTTGCCCTGAATCCTCTTGGTATAGACTAGACGTATTGAATCGATTGTTCAATAGTGAGTAAGTGCTTATGTAAACCCCTCTGAATCACTGGGTCTACTTCTCTAGGTGCTACCAAGAGCATTTCAGTTCTTGATTTATTTTGAATAACAGGACTACTTACATAATTACACATCAGATTGTAGACAGAATGTGAGAAATGCTGTCATTTTTATTAACACTTTTTTCCTATGAGAATCCTTAAATTTCTCTTCTAAGAAAGTTTACAAAACAATATTCTGATTGCCTAGAGATATGGTAAACTGTAGCTTTAGCAAAACTCGTCTTTCTCCCAAATCTCCTCTTCCATTTAATCCAAGAAGGACTCTGCCTCCCAGTTGATATCTGTTTTGTATCACATTGCTTCAAGAAGTTTAGTTTGTTTTTTTTAAAGGTAATAAATAAATAAATATACTTCTGTAAGCATCCTAATTTTTTAGCTCTATGTTGAAAATCCCTTTGTTACCAATGCCTTTTAAAGAAAATTAGGCTATGAGAGCTTGACCATGATGAATGCTCAGGTCAGCTGCAGATCTTTGCAAAAAGTATAAATAGCTATTGTCCCTTTCCATTGTCCTCTGTGACTATAAAGGAGGTAACTGAGCTGTACATTAGCAGCTGGGACATGAGCATCCCATGAGGGAACATAAGTTTCCAAGTACAACATGTTTTGAATCATGACCAAAAAAGAGAAAAAGAGAGAGGCAGAGAGACCTTCAGTCAAGTGACCCAAGAAAACAAACGAAGCTGAATAAAGTAAACTAAAATTAGTAACAGACTAACAGCTTGTCCATTGCCTAGAGCAAGACACAGCAGGGAGATGATGATGATGCTTGATGACAGACAAATTCAAATCCCACTTCTTATATAGATTTTTTTTAAAGTCCTGAACTCTGTTTAGCACAATCATCAACTATTTAATCAATATCACTCTGAGTGGAGCTGCTCCAGCACATCAGCTGCATACAGGATAGAGGTAGAATGAAGTTGTTGGGCCAGGAGAAAGATTTTGGCCACCCTGACCTACTCAGATTTAATGTATAAAGGTGCTGGGAAAACTGCTGTTTATCAGTTTTTGAGACTTCTGCAAGAGAATATTTGAGTGGGTGCCCCCCCCCCCCGGTTCATTCTTCCTTGCCTCCATCATGACAGTTTTCTGGTGGCATTCCTAGGCCATAATCTATCTCCTATTTAAGCATAATCAATACTCTCCCACTTGAAATGAACTAGATTTAATTGGCCTACAGTCTGGCAGTTTATTTCACATCAGTTCCTTATTTATAATCAGCATAGTGTAGCCACTATGCTATGTCAGTGAATCTTACAATTATCAGATGGAACAATCTTCATTTATTTCTCTGAAATGTGAAACTTTGTTGGCAGTTTCACCCTTTCTCTTCAAACTGTGAACGGAGTTGGCCATTTACTTTCAGTAAATTGCAGACTTAAAAGAACCAAAATGCAGTGCCTAGAAATAAAGCTTGGGCTAAGATCCTATTGGCCCATGTAACTATGTTGGTATAGGAGATAATGGCACAGTAGCACTGGCTGCCGCAGGAGACAAACAGATTCCAAGGAAGCTGTCTTGGTTCTGAACCACTGCCTATTGACAGTAATCAAGTGGATGAGGGAAAACAAATTGAAATTCAGTCCAGACAAAACAGAAGTGCACTTCTTCAATCAGAAGGCAGATCAGGGGATACTACAGTCCCCCTGAAATCTCAGGCTTGCAGCTTGAGTGTTCTCCTGGACATTTTTGGAGTTAATAATAAATGATAATAAAATATTTATTTATATCCTGCCTTTCCCTTTCAAGGATCTAGGCGGGTAACAACAGTCCAGTATAACATTTACAAACAGTAGTAACATGATCCCAATCCCCTAGCCTTCCCTCCTTCTGCTAAAATACAAATAAAACATTTGTATGGGGCTTGAATGGGGCTTGAGCATAGGCAGAATTCACCTTAAGCGAGGGGGGGGGGTCTGGAACAGATTCCCCACATACGGCAAGGTTCCACTGTATATAATAACTGTAGCAGTATCACACATTACACCCAGTGGTATAGAGAATGCAGATAAAATTAGGAGCATGGAAAAATATTTACAGAAATGGTCATAGGGAGAGACAGTGGGTAGGTGAGCAGTTCAGGTTCTCATTTTGGAGGTTAGTCTGGGAAGGCTCGCCAGAAGACTGTCATCCCTTGAGAAGTCAGATCTGGCTATGGTAACATGCATCTTGGTTATATCCTCTTTGGACTGTTGTCATACACACATGCACACATGCTTTTAAATTATTTTATATTATTTAAAATTTTAATAAAATAACACTTTATTGTTATGTTTTTAACTTATTTTATTTTATTTTTTATGAGCCACTGTAAATGCAATCAGTCAATAATATGGATGGGGGAACAATATTTCCTGACAGAAATCCATTGTTGTCAGGAAAGAAAGATCCCCTGCCAACTCCTAAGCTGCTCAAAAGTTGAAAGGACAGCTTCCTTTCCTAATGGCAATGACATTCTCTGCCACCCTCTTTCCATCATTGCACATCCCTCCAAAACATGGTTAAATATAGCAGAGCGTTCCAGTCGCATAAAGCCCCAATAAGATTCTAGTTTTATATTTAAATACATTTGTGTGAGATAAATAATGCTGAATATACAGTGTAAAGATTGGTCACTCTATATTAGGCCTGAAAAATTTGTGTTTCCCTAGAAACTGTAGTTGTTCAACTACAACTCCCATCAGTCCTAGCAAGCACAGCCAAATGTAATGGATTATGTAATCTTCAATAGAAAAAAAGACTCTCCCCTCACTCACTTCCACCACAAGTTGAACCCACTCCAAGTTCATGTGTTTTGTTGTGTGTCTTCATGTCATTTCTGACTTATGGTGGGGTTGAGACTGTGTGACTTACCCAAGGTCACCCAGTGGGTTTCCATGGTAGATTAGAGATATGGCCCCTAGGCACCAGAGTTGTAGTCTAGTGCTCAAACCACTATACAACACTTGTGTGTTGTGTGCCTTCAGGTCATTTCCGACTTATGGTAACCCAAAGGTGAACCTATTATGGGGGTTTCTTGGCTATATTTGTTCAGAGAAGGTTTGCCATTGCCTTCTGCTGAGGCTAAGAGCATTTGACTTAGCCAAGATCAACCGCTGGGTTTCATGACTGAGCAGGAATCAAATCCTGGTCTCCAGAGTCTTAGGGGCAGAACAGACTGCCCTGAAGGGACAGCTTGAAGCAGTCTCTGAGAAAGCCAGTTAGGGACGCAGCAACAGCATCCTTCTTCCCCAATTTGCCTTTTTGCACCTGCAAAAAGCTTACTTTTCCTGGCCTGCTGTGGCTTTACAGTACTCCAGCAGATGGCAGCATGTAAACGCTGTGCCACCGGAGCACCCCAAAGCCATCTCATGTCTGGGGAGCCGGGCGGCATGAAGCTATCTTCTGAGCATCTTGGGGGACATGTGTAGTCTGCACACCATGCTCCCAAGCCAGCCGGAAGCCAGCTTTGTTGGCTGGTCTGTTTAATCAAATGCTCAAACCACTTAACCAAATGCTCAAACCACTATACCATGTTGGCTCTCTCTCTCTTAACACATATTATAGAATGCCAAATAAGTCCACAGCAGTGGGCTTCATGTTTTCTATCAAGAAAATGCTACCAGCTGGATCAGCTAGACCCAAAGCAGGGCAGAAGAGAGACCTAGGCTAGACTATGATTTTCTCCACTTGCAGGCAAACTTCAGGGGTGGATGAGAGTTGTATGTGGAAGGGTGGATGGGAGTTATATATGTTATATTCACCTGATGGCAGTTCATGAGAGAAGTGGGAGAGTTTTACAGTTACTTGGCAGAAGTCAAAATGTTACATTGCAAAAAGGCAGGACAAGAGAAGACAGTAAGTGCTATGTGAAGCCAAAGGCTTCCACAACCGACATTCATAGTTTTTTTGTGGGTTGTTTGGGCTATGAGACTGTG
>NC_056524.1:138188469-138311155 GCF_019175285.1 Sceloporus undulatus | reverse complement strand
GTAGGCTTTTGCAGCTTTTTGCAGCTCTGATCCGAAGCCACTGTAGGTCCAACTATGCGAATTCACGTGATAACATGATGTATTATCACACGTGATTGCTTTCTATGGGGGGTTGTTCTGAGGCGCATCCACAGTGAATCCGAAGTGACTCCTCATTTTGGTGAATTTGGTAACAAGTGAATTCACAAAAATTGCTTCTAAGCTCACTTCGATTTCACTACGAATTGGTCTGGTGTAGAATACAATTTTGCTCCCGTCCTGGTACACCCCCCAAAACCTCCAGTGTTATACATTTCTCATGATGCTGCGCTGCAATTTTGAACCATTTGCTTTCCATACTCGGAAGGGTAGATTTAGATGTAGATGAAGGGAATGAAACAGGAAGCTGGGGAGGGGGAGAGATGGGAGCAACAGAGGGGGCCATGGGAGTCTGGGGGGAGCAACAAATTTCAACTCCCAGAATTCCATATCACTGAGCCAAGATAGTTAAAGTGGAGTCAAACCAGATTATTTCCCCAGTGCAGATGCAACCTAAGAGAAGGCAACTGTTACAAAGGGAAGGAGAGCATGGAGAATAATTAAAATAATTATAATAAAAAAACAAAAATGTTTTTAAAATAATAATAATAATAATAATAATAATAATAATAATAATAATAAGTTATTATTGCTAAGGCACCAGAGCTCTCTGGCAGAGAAGGCTCAATGTCTCATGATGCTACAGTTCCCAGAATTCCATAGCACTGAGCCAGGACAGTTAAAATGTAGTCAAACCAGATTATTTCCCCAGTGCAGATGCAGCCTAAGAGAAGGGAACTGTTACAAAGGAAAGGAGAGTGGATTGGATTCATGGAGGTGGTATTTTAGAGAGCATGGAGAACAAGGAAAACCAGATCATTTCTGCACTACTCCAAAATGGGTCTCCTTCAGATCCAAAGGATTTACTTCCAAGTAAACCTGCAGCTTCTACACTGATTATTTTGCAGTGAATAATTCAATAATAATAATAAATGGATGGGGGCCCTAACATGGAGGATAGATGTAGATGTGGCTGAAAGGGATGAGGAAAATGCCAGGAGGATAGATGTAGATGGAGCTGAAATAGATGAGGAGAATGACAGGAGGACAGATGTAGATGGAGCTGAAATAGATGAGGAGAATGACAGGAGGACAGATGTAGATGGAGCTGAAATAGATGAGGAGAATGACAGGAGGATAGGTGTAGATGGAGCTGAAATAGATGAGGAGAATGACAGGAGGATAGATGCAGATGTGGCTGAAATGGATGGGAGCTCTGACATGGAGGATCCATTTGGATTTGGCGGCCAGGGATGGGAAAATAGAAGGGAGGAAGAAACATGAAGCTGTCATTCACTTGAGGCTAGCATTCACGTGAAACTGGAACCAGGAGGAGCCCCCTTTCTTCACCCCGGAAGTGCAAATGTTCGTGATGCGTTCAGAGCTCCACTGAGCATGCACAAGGGTCCCAATTTGAATAGTTGAA
Organism: Sceloporus undulatus; assembly: GCF_019175285.1. Lineage (NCBI taxonomy): Eukaryota > Metazoa > Chordata > Lepidosauria > Squamata > Phrynosomatidae > Sceloporus > Sceloporus undulatus. The sequence continues at coordinate 138,309,651 of NC_056524.1, read as the reverse complement.
TCTGCATGGTATGTACTGGTGTGGTAATTCAATGTGCACTCACTCCGCTTTGACTCGGGAATCACCACAATTTCGTTCTTCACATGTGATAATTCATCACGTGAATTGCCTTGGATTTGAATTGACTCTGCTTCTCCTTCAAATTGGCGCTGGATTTGAGTTCCAGTCTCATGTGTGATAAGGGCCTGGGTTTCTCCTACTGTGTTATGAACATAAGATCCAAACTGTTGTGCTTATTTTAGAAATATGTTGTAGTTTTATTATCATGAATCTGTGCTGGGAGAGGCTATTTTACATAATCCAGGTAATTCTCTTCCCACTAGAGGAAGCCATGCAGTTTGACTCCTCTGCTGAGGAGGAACAAAATAAGTCATTTCACAAGTGCCAGAGCATAGCCTTTATTTGGCCCTAGAGTTGCCATAATTCGCTACTAAAAACCGGGACAAAATGTAGGACAAAATGTAGACCCAAAAATAGGACAATTGTAGGATAAAATTTAGCCCAAAATGTAGGACATTTAGTAGAGAATTATGGCAACCATATTTGGCCCATACATATAAGGTGGTTTCTTCCCACCCAGCTGCAAAGGATAAGAGGCAGTTACTTAGTTGGAGAAACTGGCTGATCTCAGTTCTCATGTCAGCTCTTTCTTCCTTTCAAAAAGTAATGGGTGAAACTGTGGATGGTGAAGTCCGATTATATATAATGGTGTAGTAAAATGGCATCCTTTATATAAAGTGGCAAATTGAAGGTTTGCTTTTTGGAGATAGGTAGATAGATAGATAGATTAGATAGATAGATTAGATAGATAGATTAGATAGATAGATAGATGTTAGATGGATGTCTCTGTGTGTGAATATTTTCAAACCACAGTTGGTTGAATTGGTGGATGCAAAATCTGTGGATATGGAGAGCTGACTGTATATCCTTTATAACATTTATTTGATAGCAGTTTTAAAAGATTTAACAGCACCATCCTTTACTGCTCTACTTATATATAGTCCCACTGAGTTCAATGTGGCTCACTCCCCAGTCTAGGATTGCAGCCTAAATGAAGTTGTGAAAAATATTCAGTGATTCTTTAAAGCATCTCATTTTGCCCTCTTTTGCTATACTGATAAATGCCAAAAATATAGTTTTAATGGCATTATCCTTCTCCAAATGGAAATCACATTGTGCAGACTGCAAAAGCTGAAGAAATCACCCTAATAAAATGTATTGATGATCATAAGCACTCTAAGCTGAATGTGGATTTCTACTCCAGCCAACTCCTAAAATGTGTTGCAAATGTGGAAAATAGAATAAATTAGGCCAGACACACTATGGGGAATATAAAAACAAGAATGCCGTGATTTATAAAGAGAAAACAACACCCAGCACTGATTTATATGAAACAACTCTCTGTGTATATATTATACAGCAAAACTTTGTATATAATTAATTAAATGTTCAGAGTTATCTCCAGATACTGTTATTGTTTTTAGCTGTTTTGGAGAACAGTACTTTAGAATTACAGAGGAAATATGCTTGTCATTCTCTTTGTACTGTTTTATTAGAGAGTTAAGAATTCAATAGAAGTCGAATTAGCACTGAATGGGCCAGAACAATGCTGGTTGCATTGAACAAGTGGGATGTGATTATAACACGTGGTTAGCTTTGCTCATTACATGGCTCGATAGTTTCCAGTATAAGTCCTTCTCTTTTCCACAGTGTCCTGCTTCTATAAAGATATCAGCTATATGCAGCTATTTAATTGACAGACAGCTGAACATGTGAAGGGTACAGAATCAGAAACATGCTTTCATGGCCCCACCAGCAGTCTCCACCTGACTGAAATAATGCCTGCATAGGGGGCTTCAGGTTGCAGATCATGTAGTGTACCAGGTGTGCACATATAGGATTTTTACGATGGAACTCAAATGTGTGGAGGTCCAAATAGCGGCAAAGATTCTGAGCTCCTCCCTATGTATTAATATGAACACAGATTAAAACTTATTACAGGGTTAAAAACAATGATTACCCCACCCCTGATTGTATGCCATGATATCACTTAAATATATGAAATATAAATATTTTCTTAGTTAAGTCGAAACACCACAATGTACATTTACTGACATGCTGAAATACCTTCTATAATGTGCTTATTCAGACTTTGTCTGTACTGTCATCCCTCTGGATTCATTGCTTTGGAACTCGCTGCTTTGGAACTTTGAAATTTTGATTATTTGTGAAGTCCCTGCCATGTGCACTCCCCCTCCTAGTGCCCCCACACTCCTTCCCATCCCTTCCCTCCTCCTTTCACCCCCAGCTTAGCCTTGAGGACCAGGAGGGGGACTTCCCTCAATCTTGAGGAAGTGAGGCAGGGCATGAAGGATAGCTTCTTAGTGGTGCTTTGAGCCCAGCATGCGCAGGGCATGCCCCCTCCAACGCAGCCAATGAGTGCCCCCTGCTTCCCATATCACCCTGGGATTGGCTCAGCTGAGATTGCTCTCGAGCAATGAGGGTGAAACAGGGGATGGAGGATCCTTCTCCCTTTGTCTGCCAGATTCCTCTCTGGACAGCCAAGGGAGCAAAGGGGCAAGCAGAACGACTTGGGTGTGTGTGGAGGATCCTCCTCCTTTTGCCATTCCCACTGCTCCCTTAGCTGTCCTGGGGTGATGGGACAGACAAAGGGACCTGGGGGGATGGAGGATCCTCCTCCCTTTGCCAGCCCTAAAACTCTATGGACAGCTGAAGGAGTGATGGGGTAGGCAAAGGGAATTGGGGGGAAGGAGGTTCCTTCTCCCTTTGCTTTCCCCATTGCTCTCTGGACAGCCAAGGGAGTGATGGGGCAGGCAAAGGGTTCCAGAGGGGATGGAGCACACACTTGATATTCATCCCCTCCCTGCCCTCCTATAGCTGGCTTAGTATAACCAATCACAGGGCAGCAGGAGGAGATGTTTAGCAAGCATGCCCATCAGCTGTAGTGGAGGGGGTGTGGCATGTGCATTCCAAAGTCCCCATGGCAGTCAGTGTGGATTAGAGGCTGTAGCAGTCACTCTCTCCATACTGAGGGAAGGCCCCCTCTCAGCCCCTGAGGCCAAGCTAGGTTGGTGGGGAGGGGGCAGAAAAGAAGGAAGTAAGGAAGGAGGGGAGGGACTAGAATATTCACAAAATTTTGACTTTGTGGGGCATCCCTGAATAGACTCCCCCCCCCCCCCCCCGCAAATCCAAAGGGACGACTGTATTTTAATCCAAATGCCTTAACAGGATGCTATAGAGAATCAGAATTAACCCAAAAATAGTTTAAAGCCCGAGGTAATGAGAAAGGGGATGGCTCCACACCCCATTCCATGTACAGAGAGTGACTGGACTGGAAGATAAATACTTTACAACACATCTGGTACCAAACCATAAGCAGCTAGGTTAGGTGGTAGGTGGTGAGCCATGTGGCATGCACACGGCCTTGCAGTGAAGAAATCCAGATTGTTTGTACAAGACAGATAATGTAAGACCATAGAGGATTTGTTAGGCTGGTGGATGATTTGTAAGAAACATCATTAAAGGGTGCATTTAAGGGAAGGTGTACACACATTGACAACATCTAATGGCCAGCTTGGCAATTTAGATGAATGTGTTGCTTCCACCAAATCAACCCTTCCCCTGATGTCATCTGACTTTGCCACTCTCCATACCTATTTCTAGTCTTCCCACACAGAGGACAAAAAAACTCCAACAATAGCCTAGATTTCTATGTGGTAGCCCATCCCAATTGGAAGGGTAAGCCATGAGCAAAAGAAATTTATTTCCAGTTACTAAGGAGGCAAGGGTATTTCCTATAGTTTGCTAGTTGACATCCCTATTCAGCATAGAGGGGAAATTCTCATGATTCTCATCAGTGATCAGAGATAATAGATGAAGGCATCTGTATGATTTCTTTCCTAATTGAACTCTCCCCTCCATGATAGTCACCTATGGCCAATAACCTAATGACAGGGTACGTTAATAGTAGGAGGCAGGGCTTGAAGGGCAGAACTTCTGCAGAACACTCTGACCCATACTGATAACCCTCATGGGCTTTCGCTCATGAAACCATGAAAATTAAGATCCAGTAGTTTAGTTCCAGCAGTAGTAAAATGTAAGAGAGCCTAAATATCCCAAAAGCACCAAATTCCATCTGAGCTTGGAAGGTAAGCTGGTCATCCCTGGTGAGTACATGGATGGGAGGCCACCAACAAATACTGTGTGCTTTAGGCTATATTTCAGGGGAAGAAACTAGTAAAACTATTTGTGGGTATTCCTTGCATAAGAAAACCTTGTGAAATTCAAGGTGTTCCCATAAGTTGAAAGGCAATTTGAAGGCAAATACATACACACATTAGTGGAATGTGGAGTAGGCTGTTGAAGTTGGAAAGAAAAATGAATCTGTTAAGAGGGTTAAAGTGGAGATACAGTAAATGTTGAGACTATAATAAAATATGTGCTGTGTAAGACACAGGCAAATAGGTGACATAAAAACAAGTGTAAGAGAAAATAACAAAGGCACAGTATTGCAATTCTCAGTGTCTCCACTGAGCAAACATTCCTCATCTTGCCAATACTAGCCAGAGGGTATATTTTTTATTTTGTTTTATTTAACAGGGATGGAAACTGCAGCCAAAGGATTTGATGCTATAAGTGCTGGAGAAGGCTTGAGTGTAGAATATCTAGCTAGGATGAAATGTTTTCATTTCAGAGTCTATTTTTTAAAAAAGAAATACTTTGAAATCCATGTAACATTAATTGGTTAATGCAGATGGTACATTCAATGTAAATTGATGTTTGCACAGTTTTGTGTTTATTTGACCACCTTGTGGAGTTTAAAATCAAATATTAGTCCTATTCACTTACTTGCCTTAATCTATGAGGGCTATAAGACAGCTGATTGGCTGAGTTGCCCACATTAGTTGGGTCTCCACACCACACATTCCTGCTCTTTCTTGTCACAATGCTCCCCAGGCTCCCGATGGTGAGCAGAGATATTCCATTAGGGACACTGATCAAGATGTGCAAGGTGATGGGACCTGCATATGTGGCCCTGCTTTTAGCCCCAAAGGTTTTTTTTTTTTTTCATCTGATATAAAAATTGGTGACAAGGCTATGGAGATTAAAATTTCTTTTTACAACCGCCTCATTGCTGTCTGACAGGACTGCCTTTGACATAAATATCTGTCTATCTTTGTTGTCTGTAGGTAAAACCTACATGGATCAAGGTGTGGATGTTCTCTTCTATCACATTGGTTTAGAGGTTCAGATTGAACAAACTGACAAAGCATCCAAAAAAGCTGATGCTCATGTGACATAGATTTGGACAGCTTTGATAAATGCTGTCACTAAAAGTAGGCTGGGGTGTGTGTGAGTGTTTATAGTGGTTAGAGTGTTACACTGGAGGAACCAGAATTAGAATCCTCATTCTGCCATGGAAACCCATTAGGTGACATTGGGCAAGTCACACTCTCTCAACCTCAGAGGAAGGTAATGGCAAGCCACCTTTGAACAATCTTGTCAAGAAAACTCTGTGACAGGTTGGCCTTAGGGATGATATAAGTTGCAAAGGACTTGAAAGAGTACAAAGCAACAGCATCAGGGAAATGGTACAAAAAGTAGCAAAGCAGAACAACTAAGGTAGGATACAGACCGCCCAAAAAGGGCAGTCTGCCCGTGCCTTGTTTTGCTGTGCGAGGGAGGCACAGCAGACAAACCGTGTGGCTCCCTCGCGCAGCAAAAAGAACCTGCAAAAAGCAGGTTCTTCCTGTGGCGCCATAAGGATGTCCTTATGGGGGTGTGACGCTATGTGTCTGTCACATCAAAATGGTGGCGCCCATGTATATAGGGTGCCACCATTTTGACGCCCTCGTCATATGCTAGGGATGAGGCCAGTATGGGTGGTGTGCCCTTGGCCAACCCCAGCACGTGATGGGGGTGCCGCAAAGGCCCGTCTAGATCGAGCCTAAGATAAGTGATTATGCATTTTGTAAAAAAATATTTAGGATTCTATGGTCCGGTATAGATGGACGGAAAGTGCCATCCTCAGGCCAAAATTAGGGTTCAGAAGCGCACAGCAACTGCATGTTCCCTAATATGGAAAGACAGCACCATCATGATGGTCTCCTGTCCACACAGGGGCTGCCATGACGATGCAAGCACCACGCAGCCCCTGTGTGGACAGATGTCGCTGGCAGGAAGTGGCATCATGGTGGCGCCCTTTCCTATTTGCAGCATCGCAAAAAAGAAGCTGCTGTAGGCAGCTTCTTTTTGGCAGCATGTCGGTGCTGCAGCATGGGGCTACTGCAGCACCGACTCAGGGCAAGGACGGGCGGTGCGGAACTGCCCATCTGTTGAGACCCTAAGAGATTTATGTTTCTGGATAAGTAAGTGAAGTAGAGTAATACTGGGTTTGTACCACATTCTCTGCACTTAAGACTTTTTACTATAATGTGGAACTATTTATTATAAAATACCACAGGTTTTTCCATCAGAGGATATTGCATGAAATAGGATGTGCAGCAGTATTATTTTAGGTTCTTTAAAAACAGTATATTTAGTGATGCTGCCCAAACACAAAATGGTTTGAAATTCTTAAATCCATATCAAGCCTTGAGCTCATTTCAACCAATATTATGAACATATGAACATATTAATTACTAAAACAACACATTTACAAGATAACTCACATTTCCTGTTAGTGTATGCTGTGCATGAAAAACAGTATGGGTGAAATTCAGTCTGATCTAATGTTTTAATTAAAACCTAATTTGCACCCTCCACCTCCCAAACTAATATGTGCATTAGGACACAGTTATCCCTCAGACTATGTCCTTTTGTAATGTAGGTCCCAGTTCAGAAAAATTCCATAAACTTCTTACAGTAGGGAAAAGTGCATACAAAACTTGATAAAATTAGGGCCTGAGCAGACAGAACAAAATAAAGCTGCTTCTGGTCACTTTGGAGGTAGCCTGTTCAAATGACACACTCCATATTCTGAAAAGAACACTATTTTCTGTAATGTACTGTAATGATGCATATGCACTAAATAAATAAAGAGAATACTAGAACTTTTAAATATAGTAAACATTTGCCTGCATTTCTAATACTTCATTTTAAGTTAATTAAGTGCTATGATGGGATCACTTACTCATCATGAAGTAAGAGATGCTTGAGGTGTGATGAGTTATGTGCCCAGTAGGTGGCAGACAATCTGCCTATTCAGGCTTTGCAGTGCCATTAAACAACAGCAAAAGATGAACAAGGGTAGGGAAATAGAGAAAAATAAATTTAGATATAAAATACAATGAAATGAAACAGCAGATTTTTTTTTTAAAAAAGTATATGTGCTCCATTTAGTGCAGAACCAAAAGATAAAGCAACAATTCCCAACCATCTCCTTGCCATTTTGCTGAAGAAAAATATTTGGTTTGTTATTTCATATTCACCTGTGATCCCACACCTCTTTCTCTTCTGCTCATATACATCAGTGCTTCTGCTGACCTGTTATACTTTGCTTCATCTTGTTTGTTCCATCCCAGACTTCATTTTCTAACCACCTTCCTTCACTTTGCCAGATGACTTCCTAAATCTCTGCTTCTAAGAAGGAGAAGGGTTTCTACTACATCTTTTCTTTCTGACTCTCTTGCCCCTCCCTAGGATCAGGACATGTTACTCAGTGGAACCTAGAGACCCTTAGCAACTGACCAGGAGCTCAGTGGCAGAACCAATATTTCATGTGGACAGACTACCAGATTCATCTGTCCAAGAAAAGGATGTTGGTCACTGGGCCCTGAAAAGTACTTTTGGAGACTTCCTGACATTCAAAATAGCCAGTACTGTTCATTCACTATAAGGCAGCTTTGGATGTGATCTCTGGCAGTGAAGACCAAAAGGCAGAGCTTAGACAAAGTAATATTTGTATTACAGTTCCTAGAATCCACTGGTCTCTTACCAAGCTGGCTGTTGATTCTGGGATTTCAAGTCATGGGACAGCTATGTACTTTTCCTGCACTACCATTATGTAGTGTTAGTCATTTTAAACAGTCACTTCCAGATACTTCAAAACATCACAAAACAGTGTAATGTATTACAGTCTAAATTTTTCATCCAGGGTTAAACTTTTTTTCTATCTATATATTTCAATTGAATTCTTATTTATTTATTTATTTGTTTATTGTATTTATACCCCACTCTTCAGAAATGCTCTCAAAGTGGCTTACAAATTGTAACTGCACATTTCCCTGCCCTCAGGCTCACAATGTAAAAACGACATGACACAAAAGGAGAAGGGAATGGCAGTGGTGAAGGAGATCAAGTCCAGCAATAGTGCTGATTCTTTTCTCCCTCCAAGGCCAGGGCAGTGGCAGTTGGAAGGGAGGGAGGGCCCTCCATCTGCTTCTGGGGCTAGGCATGATGAAGATCTGCCTGCCTCTTCTCTCTCTCTCTGAGGCCAGGATGGTAGCAGTTAAGATGGAGGGAGAGCCTCTCATCTGCCTCTGGGACTTGGCACAGTGGAACCATGCCTGCCTCTTTTCTTCCTCTGAGGCTAGGACAATGGCATTTGGAATAGTGAGAGAATTCACACTTTCTTTTCTTATTTTGCAGCAGCATTCATCTTGAAATTTATATTAATGCAAAAAGCTCAAGGAATGTCGTAATATCATTAACAGAAATATCTCAGAATTAAAAATAGGCAATACAGTGTTGTTTTTTTCTGGCCAGGTGTTATAACTGCTGATACTTTGATCCAGGTCACCTGTTATCTTTGCATTTTTTTTATTGTGGGTTATGTAGCTTGCATGACATCTTGTGTACTGATGTGACATGGCATAATGTGATGTAAATGGATGTGACAGGTACAACTGAGACGGAAACCTACTTTGAATCAGATACTTGCCATCAGTTTCAACACTAGGTATTGGATCTGATTCTCTGAGATTTAAGGGAATGGATAATTTGTGAATAGCAGGTCCTTTCGGGTATCCGTGACAATCCACAAGCAGTGATGCATTTCTGACTACATCTCCTTTGAGGGCATTCAGAGTGAACTGGGTGACAGTCTCAATGTACCTATTAGCAAGGATAAATTTGAAATCAAGGGGACAAGTAATAGTAAACAAATTTACACAGATCATGAGCATCAAAGCTCTGGGATATGATGGTGTGTCTCCTGAGTTGTCAGAAAAATATCTGAGAGGGCACACAGAGGTAATTGCAAAAGGCATTTTTGAGCATATTGTATCTCCTAAGTGTTTTAAGAAGCTTTCTGGATTGTGCAACTCAGAGAAGTATCTGTCTCCTTGCACATTTAGAATCCACCTCATTTAATCATAATAAAATAAGAATTCATTGGAAGTATGGGTAAGCTTGACCCTCTTTAACTTATTGCCAAGACAGCCTCAAGATATTTAGTATACTTCCATTATTCCCATCCAAATTTGAATATGAACTGCCTCACTGAATGTAGTCCAAATGCAAAAAAGGTTCAACATTATTTTTGAAAGAACAAATGGAGCATCCATGGTTGCAAAGAATGATGCTTGCAGTGTCACATTTGTGTGTGAATTTCTTAAGACAATTAGATTGGTTCTCTTAACAAGATAGCAATCATAGAATCATAGAGTTTGAAGGGGGCTCATGAGCAATTGAGTTAAATCCCGAGCTCAATGCAAGATCTTCTGCTAGATCCTCTTCATTTTCAGCCTCATTTTGAGATGTCCAGAGAAAAGCTAAGTTGTACAGTGTCACTTTGGAGCCCATGTCATGGGGTGCTATGCCAGGGATGGAAATATTTGTTCATCTTGCTCTCACATCTAACAAGAACCACAACCGTGGTCTCCTTCTCTGCAGGCTGGGCAAGATATTTTCGGCCAGTCTGGAAAGAGATAAAAGTTTTCACTTATGTGGGGATGACTTATTCATAGAGTTACAAGTTTGGTAGATGAAGTGAATCCTGTGGAAGTAGTGTATCTCAATTTCATTTCCTTTGACAGGTCTCCCCTGATATTCTTGTAGAAATAAAATGTGGGTCAGACAATGGTATAGTTAGATGGATTTGTAATTAGTTGAGCAACCCAACCCAAAGGGTGCTCACCAATGATTCTTCATCTTGCAGAGAAGTTATACATTGCCTCAGAGAGTGGCAGAGTCTCCTTCTTTAGAGGTTTTAAGAGAGGCAATATGGCCATTGTCGGGAGTGTTTTCACAGTGTATGCCTGCATGACAGGGGTTGCATTGCATGGTCCTTGTAATATCTTCAGACTCTATAATTCTATGATTAAGATTACTTGGACCAAATCCAGGCCTTTTACTTCTATAACTAAGATTACTTGGACCAAATCAAGGCCTTAATCTGGTGGGGTAAAATGGGGATTTATTCAGGTTTTGATTTGAAAAATACAGATATTCAAGCATGTGGACTACACTCTGTAATGATTTCACTGTGGGTCTGGGGGAGCAAAGGAGTTCAGAAGTTTGTACATTTGCACGTATGGGTGGATGGGGAAAAATCTGGACTGGCCACAGCCATGCGGCCATCATTTATCAGACTAGCATGAGTTCGAAAGGGAGAACTGTGTATGAACAATTCTCTTGAACCCACTTTGGTGTGTGTGGCAATTGGATAGCCAAGCCTATGGTCATTGCCAATTAAGGTAACCTGAAGTAAACTGGATTTTCATGTGAGTGTAGATGCACCCTCAGACACTATTGCCATGATACTAACTACTTCTCCAACCTACTTTAGCAAAAACCAGCTCCATGGAGGGAAGGAGGTCCATTCTGCCAGAAATCAGAGAATGGTAGGATGACAATTCTATCAGGTTTGGGTGGGAGAGGCCTGAAGAAGTTACTTAATTAATTATAATCTATTATACAGAATTCTGGCTATTGTTATTTATTTATTTTTTAACTTATGTAAAATAAGATTTTAACTTAATCTTGTTTTAAATTATTGTATGCCAACTTGGATCCCATCTTGGGAGAAAGACAGTGTATAAATTTTAAAAATTATATAAACAAACCATGACATATAACACAGTAATGAACAAGTTGAAATTTAATGCTCACTGATTGTATCCCATTTGTCTTCTCTCTCTTTTTAGTTGTTCTTGTTACCAATGCATTATGATGTTAATTTATTTGATGATTAAAATAAAATAAAAACATTGCTCTCAGAACCAGCTGCAGGAATCCTAAATCCCCCCAAAACCACACAAAAAAGACAGCTTATTTTTCTGGCTAGAGTTCACAGCGTTATCATACTCCAGCCTAGCAGCCCCAGCAGAACCATATTTTTTTTCCTGTGCCATTACATTTGACGGCTTCTTACATGCTGTCTGCATGGGACAGAATATTTCAGGAGTAGGGGAGAGTATTCTGAACTCAAAGCTGCCCTGATTGCCCCCCAATTACCTGGTACTCTGGAGCTTTTTCAGGTAGCTGTTTGCATTCATGTCCCACTGTATTACCCACCATTGCCACCACTTCAAGTCACTCCCTCTGAAGTCAAAACCAAGATGTCCAGCATTGACCACATGACTGAGAGCCTTGTTCTGATCTCAGACAGAGTGATTTGTGGTGGGGGTGGCGGTGGTGAGTGGCACAGTGGGACATATTGTAAACAGCCACTTGCCATCTCCCCAGAAGGCATTGGAAGAACTAGAACATAAAGTGGATTTTAAAATATGTGTTTAAGTGTGTGTGTGTGGGGGGGGGGGGGTTACACAGGTTCAGTACAGAAAGGGCTGGACATTGATGGTAGTTTGCACTATAGCAATAGCAACAGCAGTTTCATTTATATACCACTTCATACCGCACTAAGCAATCTCTAACAAGTTTACAACTGTAAGCTAATTGCCCCTAACAAGCTCATTTTAGTGACCTCAGAAGGATGCTAGGTTGAGTGAACCCTGAGTCTCTGGCTGGGTCTGAACTCACAACCTTGTGGTTTCTGAGTGACTGGCTGCAGTACCTGCATTTAACCACTGTGCCAACAGGGTACAAGAACTGGGGATCGGCCTCTGCATCATCAGGAATACTTGCAGTGAGGATAAGGGAGGACATGGTATTTGGCCTGGGTAGTCATGGCCTTAGTCAAGTCATACCCCTTCAATGGGAGATATGTTATTCAATGGAGGCACATCCTCCCAAATGGATATGCAGCTTCATCTAATGTTCTGGCTGCCTATAATTCATGTCAAAGCAATTTTCTGCATTGTAGAGTTACACTTTGATACCATTTTCACTGTCTTGACTCTATGTTAAGGAACCCTGGGATTTAGAGTCTAGCGAGATGCTTAGAATCCTCTTCTAGACAGCTCTAGTCTTCTCCCCTGAACTACACCTCTAGAACTATGTAGGAAAGAACTCTAAGTCATAACAGAGTCATGAAAGTTACTGTAGCTCTGTAACTTTGCCATGTAGGACATATAGGCCATGTAGCAAAATAGAACAAAATTGAAAATCTATAAAACAGTGATATCTTATTGGGTAAACTAAAACACACCCACACAACACCCACAAATATAATGCAAGTTTTCAAAGCTTCACTGGCTCATTTATCAGGCAAATATGTTTAAAATCATACAGGAGAAGAAAAAGTGAAAATGTTAGAGTCACAGGCCTACATTGTTTCTCAGATGCTATTTTTGTTGTCTGTCAACAGGATGTGCAGAGAGCCAGCATGACATGGTGTTTTGAGTTTTGGACTGTGACTCTGGAGAGCAGGATTCAATTCTCCACTCAACAATGAAACCCACATTATCTCAGCTTCAGGAGAAGGCAATGACAACCTTCCTCTGAATAAATCATGCCATGAAAACTCCATGGTAGGTTCTCCTTAAGGTTGCCATACGTTTAAAAAAATGACTTGAAGGCATACCACAACAGCAAGGTGATCTGTAGGAATATCAAGGCAGGCAGAAGCCACTTTCCTTCTTGACCATGTAGGGACTAGGGACATAGAGCAGCAAATGTTAGGCAATAAAATTTCAAACCATCAGCAACATACAGTGGTACCCCGGGATACGAATTAATCGCGTTACGAAATTTCCGGGGTACGAAAAAGTTAGATAGGAAAAACCTGTTCCGGGTAACGAATTATTTTTCGGGTAACGAAATTCATTTTTACCTTGCCGTCCTTCTTGCGGACCCTTCGGCAAGAGAGACAACCACCCCTGCTGCTTACTCTCTCGGCGCACCCAACCTTTAGCGCTTCGATTTCTCTTCTGCGCAGGCCCAAAACAAGGAAGAGAGCGAGAGAGAGGGGGAGGGATCGTCACTTCCGCCACGGAGCGTCCTCCTTCCGGCCCGGAGCCGCTCTTTACCGCGATCTCTATGGCTTGGAGGAGTGCTATAGAGAGGGGGAGGGATCGTCACTTCCGCCACGGAGCGTCCTCCTTCCGGCCCGGAGCCGCTCTTTACCGCGATCTCTATGGCTTGGAGGAGCGCTATATCGTGGCGGTGAGGAAGAGGCTTCCTGCGGGACCCCTTCGCAGGTAAGATGGCTCCCTCTTTCTGGCCATCACCTTCGTCAGCAAGGAATCCTCCTCGGAGGCGGCTCTGGCCCTTCCTTCCTCTGACTTGGCGGCTATCGGCTTTCCAGCGCTAGGAAAGCCTTTTTGGGTTTCGGGTTGCGAAATTATTGGGTTACGAACGGCGCCGCGGAAACGAATTAATTTCGTAACCCGAGGTACCACTGTAAAAGTAACTTCCAATGCGAGCTAGGGTATGTCTTTACCATCTCTGTTCTGTACGATGCTATCTACCCATTTAGGTGCTGTATAGGTTAAAGGTGCTGATGGTAGCCCAAATGATAAGAGTTTTGTCTTTGTTGGAGATAGAAACCTCAAAGTCCATTAGCTCCCACTTGTTAAAAGATCCCTGGTGCAGCTAAATCAGGTATCTTCAAATCCAGGAAAACAACCAGAGTACATACAGCAAAATACAACAAACTCAAAAATCCACAAAACTGATACCATTATTAGATCAACTAAAAAAACCCCACAAAATACATCATGCAACCTTTCAAAACTTCATTAGGTTCACTGGCAGTGTAGATACACTCTTTTTAGCACAGTTACACTCTAAGCAGTGAATGCACCTGTTAACTCTGACAGGATTTATTGTAAATCAATTGAAATTATATAAATGCATGGTTGAACCCATTGCCTGGCAGAGAATATGATGAAAAATAGAAACATTGGGCCAAAATTGTTTTGGATGACAATTTGGTGTTTACTATAAATGCAGTTTACTGTTACCAGCCACTGTATACCCGCATTCAGTCCTTTAATGAATTGTTTATGAATAGCCATCAAAAGTCATTATTCTAGTTTTAGACTTCTGCTTCCTTAATAACACACACACTCTGAATACTTCCCAGTATGAAGGTTTAAAATAATATTGGCCCTTTTCATACTTGTTTCCCATACAGCAGCATGACAAGTGGTGTGAAGAATAGCAAGTTCACAAGCTTTTGATATGTAATCCTAGAGGGGCTTGATTGCCAGAGTTCATGTCTTTGACAAAGAAGGCAAGGCAGCTATCAGTTTTTATCCTGTTACAGCTTCCGCACACCCTGCTCCTACATTACCCTCAATATTCCTCTCCCCAATGGCTTGCTGTTTGATTTTCCCCAGTGACTGTTTACACGGCCTCAGGCTTTCTTTTTGTTTTGTTGGTTCACTGAGCCTACCATAGAGGGTCATGCCCTTGGGAAAGTTTTTTCCCTTTCCTTTTTTTTTTGTATCTAAGCCTTTGAGAGCAAAAGCAAAAACACACAAATCTAACAGAAAGAGGACTGCAGGCCTTAGAAGTTTCTATTCTATTCTTTATTTCTTTCTTCTTTTTTTTAGTTGCTTAAGGGATTTGCTTGTTTGTCTAAAACTGGCATGGAATTCTGTATACTGCTATAAACTTTTTTTTTACAATAGGAAACCATAAGACAGAAAGATGGCGGTGGAGGGGGGTATTTCACTTCACAAATCTGCTTTTCTCTAGAGCAGTATGACTAAAAGCAATTGAATAGCTGATGGTAAGAATGAGGAATGTTTGGCCTTCCAGATGTTTTGAACTACAGTCTCCACAATCCCTTATCATGCTTGATGGAGTTATAGGAATTGTAGGCCAAGGATATTTGACAAGCCAGCAAAAACCAGAGGACATGAAGGAAAAGTCAAAAATATTTCATTCCACAAATCCATTTTGTGTAAGAGCAATGCTACTAAACTCATTGGATGGTTTACCATAAGAGTGAGGGATATTTGTCTCACCAGATGATTTGAAATAAAATTCCCACAGTTCATGACTATTGGTCAACCTGGTTGGGCTGATAGAAACTGCAGGGCCAAAACATCTGATATGTTTAGGACCATCCCTGGTAGAATTTAATATTCTTGTTTGTCAGTAAAATCATTACATGAGACTGGAATCATGCCAACACAGCTCAACTCAACGTCAATATGGCAATCTGTGTTGCATGCTCACACAATATATATTTTGATAGTCTCCACAAGCATAATATGACATTCTGCAGTTCTAGAGATGTAAATCCTCAATTATTTTACCAATGCATGAGAGGACAATTAATTATGGAAGTTTTCTCAGCACTGTGGGAGTAAGTAAGTATTATTACACAGTATTCCCCCTGCATTTTACCATATCAAATTGATTCTGAGGAACTTTCTGACAGTAAGTGTAGAAAAAGACATAGATTGTTTATACAGTCCACCCTCCTTATCAATGGACTTGCCATCTGCAGATTTAACCATCTGAGGATGGGAAGCTCTGAAGATCCGACTGTATTAGTGTTGTTGTTACTATTGTAGTAATTGCTGCTGCTGCTTTTGCTGCTGTTTGTATCTTCAAGACATTTCCAGTGTATAGTAACCTAAAGGTGAATCTATCATGGGGTTTTCATGGCAAGATTTGTTCTGGGGGATGTTGCCTTTGCCTGCCCCTGAGACTGAGAAAGTATAACTTGCCCAGTGGGTTTCTACGGTTGAGTGGGAATTCCAGAGTCATAATCCAATGCTCAAACCATTATAACATGCTAGCTCTCCTACTCCTCTGGAAAAAAATATTTTTCTGCAAGAAAGGAATATTTTATTACTCAGGAAACAGTGTTTCTATGGGGAGATAATCCCTTGGGTAGCAAACAAACAAATACCATGATCTTTTTGATGCACAATAAATTTGTCTTCAATACTTCAGGATTTACAAATACTAGGAGAAAATTGTGCAAGAATCTTGCTAGTCCTTCATTCTTACATAGAAGGTCTCCCAAATTTTTGGCAACCTGGTTCCTTTTGGGGGGGAGAGGGTAAACAAATAATAATGAATAGTCTTTGTTCCTGTACTGAAGATACAAAATCATGCAAAAGGAGCAAATGATTTGCAATAGCCAATGTTCATATTCAGCTCATAAATGGAGGTCATATAGGAGCATATAACTTGGTTCTATGATTTTTTTAAAAAAAAATCTTACTATTGTTTTGGATAATCAGAATTCAGTTAGGGTTTCAATGGCATGGTACAGATGGCGCTAAAGTGCTGTGCTGGCACCATACTAGGGTTAAGGGATTCTGCAGCAACTGCATGGTCCCTAACCCTAGTACGGTGCAGCACCATAACAATGGTGGCACCCTGTATACATGGATGCTACCATTGTTACATAAGCGCCACACGGCATCCACATGTTGCTGCATGGTGCTTGCGTAACAAGTGTGCCAGTGGCACACTTGTTATGCCAACCCTGCGGCTTTAAAAGAACCTGCTTTTTGTGGGTTCTTTTTCCGGCAGAGGGAAGCCATGTGGTTTGACGGCTGCAACTTCCCTCCAGAGGAAAAAAGGCTACCACTAGCCCGGACAACAAGGAAGGTATGTACTGGGCCAATGAGAACTTGATCTGGCAGTTTTGGTCCCTTTCTCTTCAGACCTCCAATATATAGAATTAAATACCAGGGATGAGGTTCAAGAAGTGAGGAGAGATAGTCCTTTTACCTTCTGGGGACAATCATAGTCAAGTTTTCATAGAATCATAGAGCAGGAAGAGACACAAGGGTCCTCCAGTCCAACTCCCTGCCATATAGGAACACAGAATCAACGCATCCCTGACAGATGGCCATCTAGCCTCTGTTTAAAGACCTCCAAAGAAAGAGATTTTTCCACTCTTCAAACTCTTACTGTCAGGAGGTTCCTCCTAATGTTGAGGTGGAATATCTTTTTCTGTAGTTTGAATCCATTACTCTGGATCCTAAAGGATTATTGTATTTGTTTTAAAGCAACTTATCCCTGGATAAGCATGACTGGGGTCCAGGCTGCATACATGTTGCACTCGCCCAGCCATGGCTGAGTGTGATAACAGCAGCTTTTAAATTTAAACATGACTTTATCCCATCCAGGTTAAGGAGCTATAAAATGAATGTGATAATCTTCTTATTCTCTGGAAAATAAGCTTGCTCCATCTTCAATATGACACCTCTTCAAATATTTAAACATGGCTATCATATCACCTCTTAACTTTCTCTCCTCCTGACTAAACATACCCAGCTCATAGGATATGATTTCCAGATCACCATTTTTCTTGCCCTCCTTTGGATATACTTCTGCTTCTCAACATCCTTTTCGAATTGTGGTGCCCAGAACTGGAAACAGAAAAGTTTCAAATGTCCTGTTTCTACAGCATATTCTTCTAGCCTGAGCATCTTCCTGCCTCATTCCAAGGAAGAGAATAACTGAGAGGGCAAATTTTCTTTCTTTCTTTCTTTCTTTCTTTCTTTCTTTCTTTCTTCCTTTCCTTTCCTTTCCTTTCCTTTCCTTTCCTTTCCTTTCCTTTTTTTTATAATCTTTTGAAAGATTTTGGAGATTTGTCAGAAAAAGAGTGCAAAACTTCTGTTGGTATGAGGTCTACTTTTGTTCCCCCCCCCTCGCCCGCATAGAGGGTTACATTTCCCTTCTTGCTGTCCACCTCTGGTGTGTCTGTACCTTTCAAGAGGTAAAACAGCTGACAAGAAATTATATTTAAATGGTAAATTATGTCCCCCAGAGGCTTCAGGGGCGCATTTGACTTTGGGAGCACTTGAGGAGGGGTGAAATTTGTCAGAGGCATGGAAGAGGTCAGTGGGGTGCTAAGTAGCCATCATGGGGGAACTGTCAGATTGTATTTGCCCCATAGGCTGCATCTTGCCCATTCCATGTTAGGAAAAGGGACATTACACTCTATAGCTCATTTTTTTGTTTGATATCATTTTCATTCTGATATTTCACAGGCAGCCTCCTTGAGCTGCCAGGCTCTACCCATTGAGATTCAGGATCTGAGCTCTAGGATACCTGACAAGCATGCATGTAAATGATTTGGGCATTGCAGCTGGGGAAAAGATTTTATTTCCAAATGTATAATTCCTATTATATTTGTGTTCATAAAGTAATTACAACTTGCTTTCATATTCTAATAGGAATGAAAAGACTGTAATTCTTTGTCTGTTATCCCATATTACAGTTGTCTCAGAAACAGAGGAGGAAGGGGGGAACCCACCCTGATTTATATGGTCAAAAAGCTTTTAAAAATCAATACATCCAAATAAAATTCCTTTTGTCTATCCTATTAAATATGTAATTTGTAGTGATGGACAAATCCCTTTGGTTTAATCCAAGCCCTTTGAATTTAGATGCCTGGTGAAAGAAAATGCATTTAAGCTCCAACATTGTTAGCCAGAAGATTGTCCACATTAACATATGGAATATAAATACAAATGTGCCAGGATTTGTATTAAATGTTTTTAAATGCTCCTGCTTCTATTCAGCTGAAAAGAATAGATATACTACACCTGCCAAACATTTGTGAGTTTAAAGAGACCCATATCACAATTCATGTCACATGCTAATGTTTCGACAGCAGACACAGGGAAGGATTACAGGCCCAGTGGATATTCCAGCTCGTGTCAAGTGCACACCATTCATTCTCTTGTCAACCTCAGAAGCTGTTGGAAATCCAATTTTTATTATAGACATGAGCAGTCATTGGCACAGTACGGGATTCTTTAAAACAGAAGAATCAAATTGTCAGTTGATTAACATTAGGATTGTAGAATGATGCCTGTGTAGTCTCACTTTTGTTATAGCTCCAGGGCTAGGGGAATTTCTTAGGGATGTCAGCATATAGGCATTGTGTGTGTGTGTGTGTGTGTGTGTGTGTATTTACAGGATTTATACCACTCACTTCAACCAAAAAGTGTTGTGGCTTACAAGTCATTATTTTAGTTGCCAATTACTGGTCATTACTGGCCAATTCTCATGGTCTCCTCTTGCACACCAGCTGCTGTTCATTCTGATTGGTAGCTGTTGGTTTCACCTGCGAAAGTGGTCATACACAAGCACTACTTTTAAAAATAAATCATCCAGATAGGACTGTAAAGCACATGTACAGTAGTCCCTCCTTCTTGGTGGTCTGATGATTTTCAGATTTCAACCGTGCAAATGTTACAATATCAATGGGCATATGCATGACACTGAATAATATAAGGTAGGCCATGTGTTGGTTTTTGCAATCTGGGGTGAAGGCAGTAGAATTGAACCCAAAGGATAGGAAGGGTGGCCATTCTTTAAAAAAGGTGTCATTCTAGAAAAAAAAAAAAAAGGAAACAAATTAAAAGGGCATTCTGCTGGCCTCCATGTGACGGACTTTGAAACATAGCTGTGCTTGTCATTATAAGCAATTGTGAGTACTCTCTCATTACTCCAGCAGTGATCTTTCACTACTTGTTTTGTTGTGTGATGGACTTTCAGGTCTTTGATTCATGGAGACACCTATGTAATAAGAGACCCACGTGAGTCCCTGAAGCCCTGCTCAGTTCTTTGAAAATCATAGAGGTATACTTCCTTAATTGAATCATCCAGCATGTGGTTTGAGCAATGAGGTGGTGACCAAAAGGTCTTTGCTTAGCCATGGAAATGGGTGACCTTGCAAGTCACTGTCTCTCAACATCAGAGGGAGGCAAAGGCAAAATCCCTATGAAGATGGGGGGAGGAGCAACGCGAGAGGCATAAAGCCTCACTTAACCATCGCCCTCCACGAGTGGCAGCAACATTTGGAGGACAGAGCGGGGCCCAGGACCCAGGGGAACACCTTCCTCACGGAGGCGGCTGCGGGGAGGACCAACGCAAGAGGCATAAAGCCTCCACTTACCACCGCCCCACGAGCGGCAGCAATGGTGGGAGGACACAGAGCGGGGCCCAGGACCCAGGGGAAACACCTCCTCCACGGGAGGCGGCTGCGGGGAGAGCAACATGTGAGAGGCAGAAAGACATCCACTTTACACCGCCCTCCACGAGCGGCAAGCAACGTTTGGAGGACAGAGCGGGGCCCAGGACCCAGGGGAACACCTTCCCTCCACGGGAGGCAGCTGCGGGGAGGAGCAACGCGAGAGGCATAAAGCCTCCACTTTACCATCGCCCTCCATGAGCGGCAGCAACGTTTGGAGGACAGAGCGGGGCCCAGGTCCCTTCCCTTGGCCTATGAAGATACCTTGTCAAGAAAACCCTGTGATAATTTTGCCTTGTTGATGTTGTTAGCTGACCCCAGGTCAACCTCAATTCATGGTGACCTTGTGTATGAGACATCTCCAAGCCCCACCCACCCCTATCCTCCACTACTCTACTTAGATCTTGTAGATTCAGACCCATGACCTCCCTAAATGAGTCTAGCCATCTGGTGTATAGTCTTCTTCTCTTTCTACTGCCTTCTACCTTTCTTAGCATAATTGTCTTTTCCAATGAGTCCTTCCTTCTCATGATGTGGCCAAAGTACAACAGCATCAACTTGATCATCTTGACTTGCAGGGAGAGTTCAGGCTTGATTAGTTCAAGGACTCATTTGTTTGTCTTTTTGGCACTCCATGAATTCTCAGCACTCTCTTCAGCACCACATCTGACATCAGTTGATTTTCTTTTTATTTGCTTTCTTCACTGTCCAGCTCTCATATACATACATGGTGATGGGGAATACAATGATATGAGCCATTCTACCTTTAATGCTCACTTGTATATCTTTACTCTTTAGAATCTTGTCTAGCTCTTTCATTGAGGTTTGCATTAGGGTTGCCGTGAGTCAGAAGTGACTTGAAGGCACACAGCAACAACAATGTGCAAGGTAGTAGGTTTGCCTTAGGGATGCCATAAGTCAAAAATTACTTGTAGACCCACAACAACAACAATCCGTAATGTGGTGTTCCTCTTTTCATACTGCCTTCCATTTTTTCTAGCATTATGATCTTTTCCAGTTAGTCATCTCATAATACAGTATGTGCAAATATGAAAGCTTCACTTTAGTCATTTTGACTTCTAAAGTGAGTTCAGGTATGATTTGGTCTCAAACCCATTTATTTATCTTTCAAAAACTGTGAACAGCTCTCCTCCAGGACCATATTTCAAGTGAGTTGATTTTCATCCTGTCAGCTTTCTTCATCACTCATCTTTTGCATTCATGCTTAGAAATTTGAAAAACTATGGTTTGGGTGATTCTGACTTTGGTATCTTAGGGGCTGTGCAATCAGACCCAAAGGGGTGGCCTCCAGCTGTCCCTTCTTCTGCCAGATAGGGACCATGGCAACCACACACCGCAGCCCAAATATGGCTTTTCTAGGGTGTGATAGCTGAGGTACCGTGGCTATAGGCTGCTCCGTTGGTGCTGCATCATATGGACTCAACACCAGAGGGATGCCATGATGTTGTGTGCCATGTGGTGTGGTGCATCACAGTGTCCTGGGGATGGAGCCTGGACATACACTGTGGAGATACTAGATCCCAACTCCACCCCCAGTCCAGCCCAAACTGCCGGTCTGCACAGGGCCTTACACAACAACAACATATCTTTACATTTATAGATCTTATTTATTCCTCCATGGCTTAATGTCTTAATCTTCTTCTGTTTTCTTCATTACAGTTCTCATTTTGAATGACTGAGACAAGGTATCAAAGGTTTAGTACAGACTGGCACTCTGCGCTAGCCTGGGGCGAAAGTAAGGCTCGGGAGAGCAGAATGTCCTCATGCTCCTGAGCCCTACCACACTCTGCAAGTGCCATCTTGGTGCACCTCCATTTACAGGTGCATGCAATGATGACGTGGCTCATGCGCTGCATCCAAATGGCACAGAGCATGAGGGATGTCACAGCACCTCTCCAGGATACTTATGGTGCCTCAGCAACGGCAAAGAAAGGAGCCGCATTTTGCGGCTCCTTTTTGGAGCTGATCGTTGCCATGCCGTGTGCTTTCTGTGGCAACTATCTGGAGGAGAAAGTGGTGACCTCTGTCTGCCCCTTTCTCCCAATCTCTATAGGCCCCAAATTATTAATGTAAGAGTTTCTTCTTTCCCATTGAAGTTGCCCAGGTGTTTGTGGCTTTCAATGGCTTCCCTATACTTCTGACCTGATAGTTGTTGGCATGGTCTAGAATTTCATTTTTTTTTTTCCAAATAGCATTTTATGCCCAGGATGGTTTATAATGTGTTCTGCTACTGCTGATTCTTTCTAAACAATTTCAACAGGAAAGAAGAAGCCCTTAAAAAACCCAATGTTTGACTAACAGTCCTGAAAAACACCAAAATCAAGAACCAGCAAGTGCAAATGAAAACCACTCAGGTTTAGGGGGTTTCCCAGCAGACAATGGATCACTAATGAAATAGACACCCTGAGGTGTATATGTATATATACTGTGTGACCCTTAGTTGAGAGGAAGTGATTTACATATTAATCTGTGTATTGGTCTGTTGTTGAATGGCAAGGCCTCAGGGTGTCCATTTTGATAGCTATTTACATCCCTAGTTATGAGTTTACTAATTTGTATGGGAGACAGTTAACAGAAATACTGCTGGAGGCCCCCTTAATAATTCTAGCAACGTTATTATGTACCTCTTTTGTTAGGGACATTGGTTGATTTTTCTGAACCACTGGATCTCTTTTGAATGGATAGAAAATGCCTAGAAAAAAATTATAACCATCTCCTGAACCTTAGCAAAGGATCATATAATCAAGATCTATACATAAAAATGAATATGAAAAGTTTATTGCACAGGGCCTGGAGAATGTGACCGGAGTGGAATGGAAAGGATTGGGAAGGGAACGGAATGGGGGGGATGAGTATTATCACACGGGAGAACACCGTCAATGCCATTTCCCCCCATTCCATTTCCTTCTTGCTCCCTTCTGTTCCACTCCAGTTGCGTTCTCCAAGCCCTGTGTGATAAGCTCCTTAAATTGGCGTTTTCATGTGGGAACACAGAGGAGGAAACAGAAAGCTAGGCAGGATTTGAAGTGGGACAATGGACTATGGATTATGTTGTCCATTAGGCTATGCTTCTTGCTAAGCCCGAATAATTCAAAAACCTACATACATTCAGAAATATAGTGGAATTGACAGGCAAGTAGTATAGAAAATAAAAAGGGGGTTGAAAGATTACTCCACCCAGAAGGTATACTTAGACAGATAGATGATTCAGGTCAGAGAAAGATGCTTTACTGAACCAGGTAAAAGCCAACTGTCCCCTTGAGTCACTTAGTGGTGGCTAGAGAATTCCATTTTGAGTAGAACAGTGGAATCCACTGAGCTTTACTACATTAGTGCACTACACTCTTAGAGTGCTGCTATTCCACTTTTACTGCTCTGGCTGCCTCCTGTTGCATTCTGAGGCTTGTAGGTCAATAAGGCCTAAGAGCTGTCTGGCTGAGAATTCTAAATTCCCCTCCCTCAACTTCAAATCCCAGAATGCAACAGGAGACAGCCAGAGCAGTAAAAGTGGAATACCAGCACTATAAGAGTGCAGTGCAGTTATGCAGTCCTAACCTTATTGGAGCAATCCAAGAGCCTGTACAGACCGGCACTTTGTGCGGGCCTCCAGACAAATTAGGCTCAACTGGGGCAGAGAGTGCACACACTCTGAGCCCTAGTTCTGCTGCCTGGGCACCATCTTGGTGCACGCTCATACACAAGGGGCATGCCATGATGACGTCCCTCAGGCGCAGTGCCCAAATGATGCTACGCACAAGGGGTGTCATCATGACACGTAAAAGTGCCACTGGCACCCTTTCAGGGACACAAAAAGAATCTGCTGGGTAGCGGGTTCTTTTTCATCCTTCTGGAGGCTGCAGCATCTGATTGCCGCAACCTCCATCCAGGGCAAAAACGGGCAGGGTCGAGCTGACTGTCTGTTAAGTCCCAAGTTACTGCCATATATCACTCCCTTCAACTATAAACTAACACCTAAAGTGAATTCACTGCCTCAGTGATGTGAAAGCCACTGCTAGTGTCAGTACCTCCCTATTGGCCTCCATGATGCTGGCACTCCAATGTAGAGCAGACCAGTTGTTTCATCTTTTAAAGTAACCACAGTGTTTCAGACAATATCGAGCACAGACCTGCTGCTAGAATTTCCATGTTTAGTTCTTTAGCACTATTCAAGGCAAGAGTGTAGTGTTTATAGCTAAATAATGTATCTTTTTTTTAAAAAAAATGAAACTTTCCTCATGGAGATGACTTGAATTTTAATGACTCTCCTCTAACCATCCTGACAAAATAAAAATATATAATGCAAGGGTAAGCAAAGTCCCTTAGCTAGTTCGCCAGGCAGAATATTTGAACGGTATATATTAAAGTGTGTTGTTATTTAAATCCACAGGAAGTCATTAAAAATGAAGTCATGGGTTCATCGATGCTGCCTATATATCCACTGACAGCATTAACAGCCTCACTTTTATTTTAGATTTAATTTCAGAAGTTCCATCCAGCAGTTGTTCTTTCCTCCCACCAAATATTCTCAGATCAAGAACAGCAACTTCTTAACTAAGGTGAATTAAACACAGTTGTATATTACTTTCACAAGCATCAGTTCAGCCAGCAACTCAGCATTTTTTCTTCTCTCTCAGTTCATGCAATTTAATATGTAATATGTGATACACTAAAATGAGAGGAACAAGACTCAATACGTTAGTTTCTGCCTATAACCTTTGATAATTTTAATCACCTACATTTATCAGATAGTAGGTCAAAGCATATGGCAGCCATCAATACCTCAAAAAACAAATTAGTACCAGCAATTAACACTGATTGCAAGTTATATTTTGAAGCTCTATGAAGCTGTAGCAATCATAGTGTGAAATATTATATCACATGTATTTACTAGTAAACTATGAATCATTATTTATGATACTCTGGTTAATTTTAGGACATATTTTAATGCAAGACAAGAAATGCTATGTTCAAGACATTAGTCCATGCTAAATATTTTATTTTGCTCATATATTGAACCTGTTGTACAGATCTCCATGAAGGTGATTCATACAACTCATGCCACTTCATTGTAGTGGTGCCTTTTTTTATTCCAAGTGTAAGTCAAGTCTCAGGTCTCTATTTTGAAGGTCCAAAACACACTATATAAATAATCCAGTTTGAGACTGCTTTAACTGTCCTGGCTCAGTGCTAGGGAATCCTGGGAATTGTAGTTTGTAGTGGCACCAGAGATCTCTGATAAATAAGGTTAAATGTATCCCAAAATTACACGCCCCAGAGTTACCTAGCATTGAGCCAGGGCGGTCAAAATGGTCTCAAACTGGATTATTTGTGCAGTGTGCTTTGGACTGAAGTCTCAAATTGAGTCTCATGTTTTTTCAAGTTCATTTCAAGTCAAATCTCAAGTTGAGTCTTAGATCTGGGAGCCAATTGTAATAGAAAAAATAAGGTGGTGTGTGCATAGTGGGGTGGCGTTTCAATAACTAGAAAATCAATAAGTCACGCATATCCGTTACTTGATGCATGTCATATGTTACTGAACCAGGTCTATCAAGTTGGTCACTAAAAATATACAAGATATGAGTCAAGTTGAATCAGCACATCATTAATTGTGGAATCGAGTCCAAGTCAAGTCACTGAAGTGACTTGAATCCAAGTCAATCAAGTCAATTCATTGTAGAATGGAACTGTCTCTAGACTCTCAAAGGTTATGCTAGAAGAGCTCAAGAATTTCTAGAACTACTATGCTACTGTAGTCAAGAATCTCTCTAGGGCAATTTGAGTTAGCTCAATTAATTATTGGGCTGGGCAAAATAGCCCACTGAGATCTTCCTCAAATTTATACAGAGGTTGCTAAGACAGAGTGATGCAAAGACAGAATTCATGAAGGCAGACTGAGTCAGAACCAGTTTGAAAAGATGTGGGGGTCCCCTGCACTCCATACTAGCTCCTTCCTTCTTCTTCTAACAAAGAAAATTTAGGATCTTTCATAAGCCAAAACCAGTCCTACATCAAAGGAAATCAAATCTACATTGTAAAGGATTGCTTCGTATGGCAATGTTTGGGGTGAAAATGGCATTGTAAATCAGTCTTATTGGGCTTGTCTGGCAGAACATCCTACTTGTAATCACCTATCCTCCTGACTCTGGAGGTATCAAGGTTTCTCATTTTCAACTCCCAAACTCTGCTGTTTGATGTGCTTATGGGGTGGTGTGAATGTGACCACTTGCCTCAGAGATAATGGATGCCAACACTACAGAATCCATTTGGGGTCATAGACAGAATGTACACACACCAAAATTCAGATTTTGGTTCTGGTAGCACTAGTAAGGCTTCAAATATAGATTTACACACTGATTCATTTTCGTTCATATTTTTTGAATGCCTCTGCTACAGATTTTCATTTGTACCATTTAAACTTATATTAAATCATTCTCATTTTTTCCAATGGAAACAGACATGGTTCCCCACCTCATCTTTAGACTGAGCGACGGAAGTCATTTGCCATTTGTTAGCTAGTCTGGATTCTGTGTTAAGTCTCATCATCACCATTAGCCACCTAGGTATCCAAATTGTGATGGTGGTGAAACCAGACTGGCATAATTAACATCAACACTCCACTTAAGCTTACTTAAGTATTGGAATCGCAAGATATTTGTATGAGAAAACGAGCAAGCACTTTGATAATCTTTTAGGCTATTTTTCATATACATATACATGTCCCTTAGGGACAACAACAGAAATATCTAGGCACTTTATTTTCATCATATTTCATTGTATTGCATGTAAGGCATCATATATTCATTTGTTGTTGTATGCCTTCAAGTTGTTTCTGCCATATGGACACCTTAAGGCAAATCTCTCATGGGGTTTCCATGCTAAGATTTGTTCAGAGGTTCATATATTCATTATATTAAAACATATGTAAAGGCAGATGTTATATATTGATAAGGACTGAATTTCACTGTAATAGGCTTTTATATAATGATCACATCTCTTTAGCAGGCTTTTATTTAATGTAAAATTTATATAATAAAATGTATTATTATTAGCATTTTATAATATTGTTGTTTAGTTTTAAAAGAGGGGATAAGGGGATTACATAATGATCACATAGAAGAACATTATCATCTGAAACAATCTTGCTCAGCCACTTATCTGTTAAGAATACTATATACTCTGGTGAAGATCTATACATCTCTAAACATGCATCTGTTAACACACAGGTACGGAAGGGTTAATCTCCTTGAGCATTGTTAACTCTAACAGCATTACAGCTCCATAAACATCTTAACTGGCATCCATTATAATTATAATGGGACATCTATTTTAGCACAACCTAGATAACACTAAAGATTTTCTCTCTCTTCCAGTAAATTATATTGTTGCCAGCATGTCTGGACAGTTTATCAATTTTCATGAACAGCAGAATTTGGAGGCTATATTGTAGCCCTCTCTTCATAGAACGGAGAATGGAATAGGAATCTGATTGCTATCTCCTTATTGCTTCTTTCATTCTTTCCCTAGACTTCACCCAGCTATCAGCCATCTTATCAAAACAAAGGTGTCAAAACATTAGCTTGTTTATCATACCAAATCAAAACAGAGATCTTAAATATGATGTAACACTGTGTCTTGTCGGAGACATATAAAAAAACTGTGTAGAGCTGGATCTTGGCTTTCGGCTTCCATTAGATTACATCAGGCATTTCACCTGCTCAGGGGATTATTAGTGGTCAGGTCTTCTTGTATTTTAGGAGAATATCACACACAGAAAAACCGACAGCAGAGACTTGGGATCTAAAAGATAAAAACAGGTCTTATATACCCATGCCCAGGCTATAGGCAGCCCATATCCACCCGGGGAGCCCATTTACAACCCAGACTCCCATTATAAATGGGCTTCCTGGATGGATATGGACCACCTACAGCTTGGGCACAGGTAAATGTGATAAGACCTGTTTTTGTCTTTTAGATCTCACGTCTCTCCCACTGTTTTTTTCTCTGTGTGATAAGCTCCATAGTGTTGATAGATATGCAGGTGTTCTCAGCTCTTCATTCACATTTGAGTAGATGTTCTGTCCAGCATTAGCCTGTGTCTTTTCCCCAAGTATTACACACATACCCTCATTCTAATACACATAGCTTTCTGCATTAGATCTTATACCCTTTATATTATATTTTATAGTTATAGTCTGCTCTCTATAGGAATATTCCCAGGCATAGATATTGGCAAGCAAAATAAGCCTGGTCTGCAACCACAACTACCCATAATGAATTTCTAGGAGCTGTTTTTACATCCTTTCATTAATGTGGTGCTTTTTCCTAGGGGGGAAATGCCTAAAATTAGTGTAGAGATATGAAATATTATGCTTCAATGTGGAATTAGAGAACCCCTAATTCCTGAACATATCGCACCTTCCTTGTGATGGAGAGAAATGTTTAAATGCAACAGAAATCAATTCATAGAAGCTGGGGTGGGAAACATTATTTGATGTGATACCAAGAAAACAAAGGAGGAGGAGGGCTTGCAGGGCATGGTGAACAGAAAATGGGGTCAAATGCTTTCATCATGATATTTACTTGTTGTTTAATTCTTCTCTACGTTTTGTAAAATAAGATTTTAATTTAATCATGATTTAAATTTTGGTGAGCCACCTTGGACCCCATCCCAGAAATGAGGCAAAATAATAATAATAATAATAATAATAATAATAATAATAGCATTAAATGTTTATTTTTACACTCATTTGTGACAGGGATATAATTCATGAAGCCAGTTTGCAACTGTCTCATAGCTATAATCAGAACCTTTTGCTTCCCGAGGAATAGTGATAAGATCTTGAACAGGCTAGGATAATTGGATTTAGGAGTTGTATTCCTATTGCAGAGAACATAGTTGAAACAGCCATATAGCAAAGTTCAATAACATCAAAAATCCATGAAACAGTGATACCTTTATTGGGACAAAAATGCACAATTATTTCAGTAGACTTGCTCCCATCAGTGAATTAATTACAATTGGAGTAATTAATGTCCTTTTCTTTGAAATAGAATTAATAGTATCATAATCAACCGCATTAAATATATCCTCACTTCTTGTGCACTTTGACAGAGGATGACAAAGGTTTTCTTCAATTTCATTGCCTTTCAGATACTTTGTAATAACAAGCAAAACGGTTAAATAAGCAACATCTGTGCCTTTGTCAACCTGAATATGAAAGAATTTACTAATTTAAATTTGACCTATTACTGTTGGTTCAACATTATCAGACATACCCTGAATTCTTCAAGATACTGTATTGTTTGAAAGAGAGAGAATGTTCATTTTTCTCACATGTTCTTATCCAAGCATACACAGAATAGCATCTTTTACATATGGAGAAATTAGGTTCTCAGGCATAGTATGATTTTAACCACATCTAGCAATATGAGAATTAATACAATAGGAAGCTTCAAGCAGATGTTTGTTATCTTTGTTAGCTAATGACAAGAACAATGTCATATTCTGGTGTTTTGCTAGGTAGTGAAAAATCCTGCATTCCTTGTTTATACAGCTGCCATATTTTGTTTCTAAATGACCAAAGAGAAAAGATATTTTCATGCTGCCATTGGATACTCCCCAATACTGGGGCTTAGGACAGTCTATATCTCCTATTTCCATATGTCAGGTATTCATCACAGTATTTTTTTTCCTTTTTATCTCTTTGAAGAACTGAAGACTGTGCCTTCTCAGTGTTTTGCACTACAGTGGACCCTTGTTATACGCTGGGGTTTGGTTCCAAGATCCCCCGTGGATAACAAAATCTGTGTATGCTGAAGTCCCATTAAATATGACATAGAAAAATGGTGTCCCTTATAAAAATGGAAAATTGAGGATTGATATTTGAAATGTATACTTTTTTT
This sequence comes from Sceloporus undulatus, assembly GCF_019175285.1. Lineage (NCBI taxonomy): Eukaryota > Metazoa > Chordata > Lepidosauria > Squamata > Phrynosomatidae > Sceloporus > Sceloporus undulatus. Next base: position 138,279,461 of record NC_056524.1, on the reverse strand, counting down.
GAACATTTTCGAACTGTGGATGCTTGAATCCGTGTATAAAAAAATCAGTGTATAAGAAGGGCTGACTGTACAAAAGGATTAGATGTATTAGATTAGAAATTCTTGGTGATTGGTCAATATCCACATTATATTTCAACTTTTTTTTAACTGTGAATTTCAACCATTGATCCATATCTGATAATACATGAATTGAAAAATTAATTTAAAAATTTGAAACAATGACAAAAAGAAGAGACACAGAGAAGACCTGGAAGAACTCATTGAGAAGAGCCCACCACTTGTGTTTCCACAAGTGAGGAGGGATGAGGGTGAGGGAGAAGATCATCTACAGCTAAGTCTCAGTGGGTTTTACTCTCCAAGATGCTAAGCTTTTCTCCTCCATTAGAACTTGCCATGGGATTGAAGCTTCAGGTAAGGAGGAGCTAGGGTGGGATCCTCCAGAAAGCATGCACACATTCTTCCTGCTGGGAATGTACCATTTACCATTGGATTTTGTCTTACACTGTTGATGTATGTGCCATTTCATGCCATTATTACATTTCCCCCCATGTACCCATAAATATCTAGTTCATGTACTTTTAGATGTGCACATACACCAAGTTGGGAATTATTGCCAAAGCTAAATTCATGAAGGAGAAAATCATCAGTAGCATTGCCCCCAGTCTGATTACTATGTTCAGGGGTAACACACTTCAGTGATTAGATGCTAAAGACAAGATACAAAATGGCTACATCTGTCTTGTTAGAAGCATCTGTTTTTCTCAAGCTAAGATCCCATGGATGTTTGGACTGATCAAGCATCAAAATTCTCATCATTAGGGAGGTTCCATCTTCTAACTACAGTGATAAAAACAAGGGGGAAATGAGACTAGATCTCCCAGAATCCCTCCAGAATTCCAGGAGTTATAATTTTTTAAAGAGAAAAGGAATGGTGCCAAGCTCTAGGAAAATCAACAAGAGAATTACTCTTATAGAAGACAGTATTCCCACCCACCCTGTATGTCTTGTTATCTGAGTATCTCAGCCATGAATAGGAAGAAAATGAGTATCAGCAAACATTTTTTAAAATGCTTGTAAAACTCATTTGTATTATATTTGCATTGTTACTTCTCCAAATTTGCATGAATTTCTTGACATATGTAAACTTTGCTGGCTGTATCAAATTTATGCACCTCTCTGCATTATGCTTTGTATTTTGCAGCATTTAAATGAAGAATCAAATTGCTCTCTCAGTCCAGTGACTTAAAAAATGCATAATATTGCCTCAAATCCCTGCAAACATACAGCACATTTTTGACTATATTATCTGCTTCAGCAACTGTTGTCATTCCATTCAGTTTTTCACTCAGTCTTGTCAGTTGCTTGGGAAATGAGGATTAAGCTATCCAAACTACAAAGCTGAGAGGAAAAATAATTAAAAGAGCCCTATACTAAACTTACCATGTAGACTTTAATTTGTGTAATGTTGAATATTAGCCTTTGTCTTGATCTCTATCTTCTAACATTTCCCAGTGAGGATTCAAAAGGCTCATGGTCTTTGCAGCTGAGTGGAGGGTCAAACTAGATGTGACACTAAATGTGTTACTTGCTTTTGCACCTTTTTTTTAAAGTTAAGTATGGGGAGACCTTCTTTTTAGTGGTACCATTGTGAAGGAAAAGGTGGTAATATTCTCTCCACTCGCATCTGCTTTAAGAATTCAAAACAAATGACAGGACAGAATATACAGGCATTTGGCATGAAACCTAATTTGATCTTGATTTCTGATCTCAGCTTTGAAAACGGAGCATTCTCCAGCTATATTTCTTCCAAATAGAGGATGAGTGGAGAGTTAACCAGTCTGGGATGTCTTTAATTCATGGACGTCTTATTGACTATCCCAGATATTGGAACATTAACTGAAACCAGCTCAACATGTTCTGTTAATTGTTAGAGAACTGAAATATCTACTCTGTTTACACTAATGCCAGATGGAGAAATGTTTAAACATGTTGAGTTTCCCGTATATTAATTGATACTGTTGATATTAAAAATCACAAAACCAGCTGACAGTTGTCAGCATTGCCACAAATGGCCCCTTTTGTTAACTCGGTCCTTGAGTACAAACCCAACAACCTGATTGTTGTCGGGGGATGTTGAAATTTGTTACCCACTACATCTGGGAAGTGTTCACCATGTACAATCTATAGCTTCTTCTACACCCACCCATGCATTGTGTATGCTATTCACACATCCTTCAAACACATGAAATATTTTTAAAAGAATGGCACAAAGCTTGTTTATTATTTTGGTCAACACCAGGATCATATATATTCATTTCAATCAGGTTTCAGATCTGTCTGTTCGATAGAGATATATATATTCAATCTATACTAACTTCTTAACAGACCCTCTTTCATCCTCTCAAGGAAACTTCCTCCCTGTTGATTTGATCTTGTATTTGTTACACAAAGCAACTTTCTTTTCTTCCTAGACTTATTATTGTACACCCTGTTATTATATTTTCCTACTATCTTTTCCTTAACAGTACTTATAATCCAATTAACCCCACCCCAAATTAAATTTTTATAGTTACCCTCCATTATATATAAATTCTGTAACTTTATATCTCCACTCTGCATCAAACCTATGACTGCTTTTTCTCTCCATTCCTCTCTGAAAAATTCAATAACATCCCCCAATATTTATCAGATTTATCTAGTGTGTAGTCTCTCAAGTACTGGGTTAGTTTGTCTGCTTCCATCATGTTGTAACGCTTTATTATCAAATCCTCTTTTTGAGGTATATCTTTCTTCTTCCAGACTTGAGCAAAAGTGATCCTAGCCAATGTTATTAAATAAAATAATATTTTGCCAAATTTATTCTCTAATTCAATTTCCAGCATTCCTCAAAAGTAATATTCAGGTTTTAAATCCATTTTATACCTAATATTCCATTGATAATTTCATAAATCATTCTCCAATAGTTTCTAGCTAGTTTGCAGGTCCACCAGCAATTGTAGTAAGTAACCGGTGATTCCGTGCACTTCCAACATATGTTGTCTAGATTTTTGCATATTTTTGCTAATTATCAGGGGACAGGTGCCATCTATCGTATATTTAGTTGTCTTTGAGGTTTTGAGAACCTGTGTGTTTCATTACTTTATTCCATACTCTGCCCCACTGTGTCATTTGTATAGCATGTCATATATTAATTTCCCATTTAAACATGGTATCTTTAACTACTTCTTCTTCTCCCAAATTTCAATAAAGTTTTATATAGTAAGCTTATTGTTCATTTCTTATCCCCACACATAATCTCTTCTATCACTGTTGTTCTGTCTGATATTCTCTTTGTTTTAATATCCAACATTACCCTTTCATAAATTTGTCTATATTGGAACCAATTCATCTGGTATCCTTTTTCTTGTAAAGTTTCTAATTTTTTTTTATTCTTCCCTCTTATTTCTTCACTATGTTTTTATAGGTACACAATTTTTCCTCTTTATACATTTCTTTTCTATAAAATCTTTCATCTTTTGACAGAAATGGCTTTGATCACCTTGGGTAGATGACCTATGCTGGGAACTAAACAGAGGGAGTCTGTCCTTGTGAGTTCTGCTGGACCTCTTAGCAGCTTTCAATACTATAGACTATGGTGTCCTTCTAGGCTACCTAGTTTGGATGAGACATGGATACACTGTTTTACAGTAGCTTAGTTCTTTCCTGGAGGGGCAAGCACGGAGTACTGTTTTATGGCTTGGCCATTGGCTTATGATGTCCTTCAGATTTCAGTTCTGTCCCTCATCTATTAAACATATATATGAAATTTCTGGGGTAGATTTTCTAAAATTTTGGTGTTCAATGACATTAGTATGTGAATTACTCCATTACTCATTTCTACCACAATCCAAATAAGCTCTTTTGCTGCCTAAACTAATGCCTGTCATCAATAATGAACTGATTGAGGGCAAACAAATTGTGTCTTCATCCAGACAAGATGCACATTTGTGGTCAATCAAAAGGAATAGGGATTCAGCCTGTGCTGGATGGTGTTACACTCCACATGAAGATGCAGATACACATCCTGGGTATGTTCCTTGTTGTGGCACAAGAGCTCTTTGAATGAGAAGACTAAATTTCACACAAAACTACAATTCCCAGAATTCCATAGCATTTAGCCATGTCAGCTAAAGTGGTATCGAATCAGATTATTTCTACACTGTGGATGCAGCCCTGGCCCCAGTGGCATAGATAGGCAAACAGACTACAATTGTCCATCAGGAAACTTGCAGTTGTAAAACTGGTCCCTACCGTATATTACTCTAAATTTCTTTCAACACAGAATAGAAGAAGGACCATTTGTCTCTTTAAAGAAGAAAATAGGGGGATTTTAAATATGAATGACTTCAACAACAGTAAAAATTTCTGCCTTCATTTTTTTTCATCTATGGACATCTAAACAAAGAATGGCATAATGATATCACAGCTATTTCTCTGTATATCATGTACCATTTGGCTGCAATCTTATTTATTATAAGGATTAGCATTAAAGACATGTAATCAGCTTATCACCTCTCACTACCATGTTAATCATGTTAGTGTCTTATTTTCTATTAAAAAGAGATAAACAGTGTTTCTTAAGCTTTATTCCGCACATTTATTCCATTGGAGTGTTTACCTAAAAGGGTACATTTTCATTACTTTGTCAGTTTAGGAAACTAATCATCAAGCTTACACTGTAATCAAAACATTGCCTTAAACCTTGGTTGCTGCTCATTGAAGCTTTGCATACCTCAACATGGTTGCAGAGTTGCCAAATGGTGCTGAACATTTGGATAGCTTTACTGTGGCTCCATAAAAAGCAGAACCTTTGCCCTGGGATTCAGGAGATACTGAGAAAAACAAAAGTATGTACTTTAAATCACAGCTGGCCAGAGAGATCCTTCTAACTTTGCAGCCATATTTTCTGAGCTGTGAAAATGGAGGGGGTTTATTTTATTCACATTCTTGGGTGATCTGGGAAAAATCATTCATTGATTTATTTTCAGCAGGAAATAGTCTTGGGACTTCAGAATGGTATGTTACACACACACACTTCCAGTGTTTACAGTTGGCCCTCCGTACCCATGGATTCTTATCCATGGATTCAACCATCCACGGCTTGAAAATATTTTTTTAAATATATAAATTCCAAAAAGCAAAAGTTGATTTTGTGATTTTATATAAGGGACATCATTTTACTACACGATTGTATATAGGGGTGTTGAGAATCCACAGATTTTGGTATCAATGACAGGCTCCTGGAACCAAACCACAGAAGATACCAAGGGTCCATTATACTATCCCCTCTTTATCTTTATCCTTTTCACTGCTTCAGACTGCATGCTGTCTTCCTCTTTCTCTCAGTCTTTCTCTTAATCCCTCGCCCTCTGTCCCATCTCTCCCTCTGTTAGGCAGGATCCAATTAGTGGAATATTTAATTAGATCAAATTGCTGACAGGGAGGGTCCTAACAAAACCCTCACAAGACCGTGTCCCAGAGTGCATACCAAAGGGTGACCAAAGGATCCCTTGAGAGATGACGCAGGCTATTTCCAATTAAATGTCTAAAGTTTATTAAAGTAGAAACACATATACAGCAAAAGGGTCTCTCTCTCTCTCTCTCTCTCTCTCTCTCTCTCTCTCACACACACACACACACACACACACATTCAATGCTTGCGGAAAGCAAAGGAGTGAATTTAGGAGACAGGTTAAGAGAGGCACCACTAAGGGGAATACGTTACCTTAGAAGGCTAAGGTGTCCAATGCGGGTTTGGATGAAAGAAGAAGCATGGCTGCTGAAATGTGGGGGGAAAGACGGCTAAGGGAGCTAAAGTCAGAGTCGAGGCTGGTGTGGACCAGACTTCAATCTGGTAATAGCACACCTAGTGGTCAATTCTTAAGGTTTTTATAGGCTGAATTTAGCCTCTAGCGATGGGCTTAATGGCTTGGCTGAAGCCGAGACAAAGGATTTGTTTACCTGGGCTTTTGTTAAGCTGAGCAGAGGATGTGTTAGGACAATACAACTAGATCTGGACACAATCGGGTGGGCAAACAGATTGATGGGTGATCTGATTACCAGCTCATCAGGTGTGAGGCCAAAGTATTGTCTTCCTTTTGGAAGCAGTGGCTATTCTTGTCTAGCAACTCGCAAACTTCCTGTGGAGAATTTCCAAGTCTATTATTCCTAGGGCTCCTCCCTTCTCCTTGGCAAGCTGACTATGTGTCCTCCTTGCTTTGGGGGGAATGGTGGCTCCTCTAGGAGGTCAGTTTGTGGTCAGAGTGAAGTTTACTCATTCCAAAAAAATTTTAAAATCCATATACGATAACACCTCCCTCTAAGGAAAACCAAAACAGTAGTCTCTTTGAAAACTGGCAAGAGAAAAAAAGTTTTCCTTAGCATTAGCAAAATGCTCTCTCATTGCATTCTGCAAAATTTTGAGCCTCAGCTCCTGTTACAGTATAGCAGTTTCGTTTATTCCAAGCATTCTCGCAGGTAGAAAGTCTCCCACATCTGCATACTAGGATGTGACAAAATTTCTTTTTTTTTTTTAGAATAATCTTTATTAAAGTTTAAAATAATTACACCCACAGATTATTGCTTTTTCATAATCTTTCATATACATTCCTTTGAATCGCCCCCCTCCCCCCCGATCAGTTTCAGTAAATATCTTCTTAACGGCTAATCAAAATTATTTCTCTCTAAAAACATAATGTATCTGTAGGATGTGACAAAATTTCATTAATGTCTAATTTATGGTTCAGAGATGCTGCCATAAGGCAACACAGTGGGATAGTTTATGGAAGATTCTACACCTCCCACGAGACGGCCCAGCTTCACTGGGACAGCTGAACACTAAACACATTTTGTGTCTTGCACAATCTTCTTATGTGCCTCTTGTATCCTTTTTGTCTTGGAAACTAACCACACAGTTAATCAAGGCATGCTGATTACTCACAAAGATACAAATTACTCATCTAGTCTTTTTCCACTATGAATTTTAGAGTTTTAAAATTTTGTGTATTTTCAGAAAATTACCAAAAAAAAAAAAAAATCCATGTTTGAAAGGGGGGAAAATTAACAAAAATGTAACAGTTACAGGATTTCACAAATGTAAATACAATTTGACAGGGGCTTGGGAGCTCTACCTGTTGGTAGGTAATTCTGTCATAGAGCCCCTTTAAATCAGGCCATGGGAGGAGATGTATTAGTGAGAGTCAGAAGTATGACTTGAGGGGATTCCATGAATAGCTGGGTTGCACATTCTGTCACCTTTGTGCTTTTAATCTAAACCAACACAACTACTAATTCACAAATAACAAAATTACAGCCTGTTCAGGTCAATGGAATTGCTTTTAGAAATTAAGCAAGTACATTCTTGGGCAGCACAAGTGTAAAAAAACCAACACACATCAAACGTTTGATTCGTTAGATGGCATTGGTAGGTGTGAGATATCTACTGCCTCTACAAATGGAGAAGTTTCCATTTGAGTAACAAATGTGGAGGTATACATTGGCTTGCAATCTTAACTACCAGGGACAAAGGACAGTGCAAATGAGGGGATGCACAACACAAATGGGAAGAAGGGTACAAGAGCTTGCCTCAAAGCCAGATGCCAACTCTAACCACACATCTATTTGAGAAATGTCATCACAGGGTCTAATAACATAACCCATAATATGAAGTACTTTCACATGCTCATATTCTAATGTGAAATATGCCATTCTCTATAAATGATAACGTTCAGCACTCTACATTGGATAAACAGAACAGTCCATGTATCAGAGGATAAATGGGCATATATTAGGAATGGGAACACACAAAAGCCTGTTGCAGAACACTTCCATCTTCCTGGAAATTCCATTTCTGACCTCATGACAAAAAAGCTACAAAGGAAGATTGGAAAAAGAAACAGCTGAATTACAATCTTTTCATAATAATAATAATAATAATAATAATAATAATAATAATAATAATAGGATTGATTTATATACCACCCAATCACTGGGAATCGAGCGGTTTACAACAGAGGAGATAACAGATGGTTGCCTCAGATGTTGCTGTCAAATAACCACAGTACAACATGTTGGAAGTAAGGCCACAACTTTACTTGCAAACAATTGGCACAAAGCATAAGGTCAGGATCTGTGCAATCAAACCACCTGATGTAGTCTGATTATTCAAACTGGGCACCCACCTCGTGCTTGGGATGACCTAGGGGCTAAGGAACACAATGTGACCACAAACCTTGTCTTGCGTTCACCAATTCACAAAGCCCCTAGTCACCGGGAGGCGCTCCTGTGTTCTGGCCCCCGCAATGGCCAAACGCCTGCCCTATTCACCCCAGGTACCTATTGACTCCCAAACCAGAGCTCCATAACCCTGGTACCACAACGTGCAGATCCTGGCCTATGCTGCCACCAACTTGTGACTAAAAACCACCTAACAACAGCGGTGGGCGGGTGGGAGAAGCACCAAGACTTGCTCCCTTCCACAGCTTGAAGCTCGAAGCCAAGCAACCGACTGAGGGAAGGGGCCAGCAACATGGCCTTATATAGGCCTAGGCCCCTCCCTCCCTGCGTGTTGTGCGGGGCCCCGCCTCCAAGGCCCAGCCCACCAATGGGCAACCTTGGAGGATCGGAAGCCCCACACCAACGAGACCGGCTCCCAGAGAGTCGCAGAGCAGAAGGGCCACCCCTTCCCCCCCCCCCGCGCACCAATAGGGAGCCGGGCAAACCCCAGAGCACTCTGGGGCTTGTAGTCCAGCCGCGTCTAGCGGCAAAACGGTCTTCCCGGCGAGGCGGGCGACCGTTGCTTCCCTGCCCTCAGGCTTACAATCTAAAAGACATGACACAAAAGGAGAAGGGAATGGTGAGGGGGGGAGGGGATCAGGTCCAGCATTCTTCTCTCCCTCTGAAGCCTGGACCAAGGCAGATGGACTGGAGGGAGTGCTCTCCTTCTTCAGGCTGGCCCTGATGGAGCTGATCCAGCCTATTCCCTCCCTCACAGGCTGAAAGATGAGTTATGGAGGCAGGGCTCTCTATCTTCAGGCTGGCCCTAGTGGAGCTGAGCCAGCCTATTCTTTCCTTCATAGGCCGAAAGATGACAGTAAACTTCAATCCATCAACAGTGGGTTGAACAAAGACAATAGATTCCTGGCAAACTATATATATAATAACATTGGACACTGTTAGTCACTTTAACATATCTCCTCAGCCTGCCCACATCACATTCTAAAACTCACTCCCACCACTTCATATGGATATCCACAACCCTTGGTCTTAGGCAAAATCTTCTCTCCTGCCTTTGACTCTCAACTACTATCAAGCTGAACTTTTCGCCTCATCACCATACCCACATGTTTTGTTTTCCACAGGTATTCATACAATTTAATTGTAAAAGTCCTTCCTGAGCATCATTTGACACCATGCATCTGAGGAAGTAGACCAAGTCTATGAAAGTTTATGCAACAAATTCTACATAGTTAGTCTCAAAGGTGCTACAAGATTCCTTTGCAGAGTAAATGAAGTATTTCAAACATTAAAAAATCATTTCTCCCTTTCTGAACTTGGTAGCATACTTTAGGACACTCATAATCATCTGAATTTTTGGAGAACCTTTTTGAGGGAGTAGAACTTCTGTGAGTCACTGGGGAGGGGCTAGCAGTTTAGCCATTACAACTCCTGCCACAGGCTTGCAGGCTCATTCCTTGCCAGGAGAAGAGGGAGAGAGGTGTCTCAGCAGCCATTTTGACTGGGTGAGTTTTTCCTCCAAAACCTTTGTGAGTATGTTTTCCTGTGGGGGTGAACCTTCTGTGAGTCACTACGGATGAGTAGCATGAAATTTCACACTACAGGGAGGCTTAGAGCAGAGAGCAGAAGGTGCTTTATTTCAGGGCTTCTCCTTTACCTTTAACTGTTTTATTTCTTTAACCTGCTTGTGAAGGGGTTGTGCTCACAAGAAGTGAATCAGAGACTTGCCTCAGGAAGGAGCTAGCAGCCAGGACCTCGCTATATAGTGATACATCATGACCCTCTATATAGCAATACACCTTGACTGATCAGAGTTTGAGGAACAAGCCAGGCAAACAAGGGTCTTTTACCTGGGTATTTAATAGGCAGTTTTTGAGGGGGAAGCACACAGTCCTATTTCAGTGCCTCCTTAAGACAATGAGGGAGCTGCTGCAGTCACCTTCAGAATTTGTGGGATGTTTGTCTTCTTGACTACAGATGTGGGGAATGTCACCTGCACCAAGTGCAAGTTGGTAGCCCCACTGAAAGAGAAGGTGCAGTAGCTGGAGGCCCGAGTATCTACACTTCTGTATATTAGGGAGCAAGAAGATTTTCTGGACAGAACATAATGCACTGTCCTGGTTGGGGAGCAAATAGCGGACATTTATGGGGAGGAGGACAAGTCACATACACAGGAGCCAGACAGTTGGAGGAACTTCACACACAGAACTAGGGACACCAGGGATTGTTCTGGGAGTGTGCAACTACAGAACCAATTTGAAGCCCTCTCCCTTATTAGGGATGATGAAGGAGAGCAGCAAGGAGAGTCCTCAGCAAAAGTGCAGGAGATCCCTGTAGAATCAGCATAGAGAATGGTTGCTGCTAAGGAGGTGAGTAGTGGTAATGGGGACTCCTTGCTGAGGGGTACAGAATTAGTGATGTGTGGGCCTGACAAGATGTCTCGGGAGGCATGTTATCTCCCTGGGGGAAAGATCCGTGATATGACAGAGAGGCTGACAAGACTTGTCAAGCCTCCTGCATACAACAGCATGTAGGATACTCCCTTTACTAATGGAGAAATGCTTATTCATAAGTGTACTGTGAGAATTCAATTAATATCCCCACAATAAGCTGTCATTTACAAGTAGCAGAACACAACATAAACACAAATAAATAATGATGGCACTTCTATCGAGTGCAGAGGAATTAATTATCCTCTGTCCTTTTATGGCACATTTGATTAACATGGGTCCTTGTGCTTGCCTTTTATCTATGAAATTCTCATCTTTATTTTGCTTATAAAGTTATGCTTTTATTTTTCAGAGTTCACACCAACTGTTTTATAAATGTCTTTTTTTAAAAAAAATCATGTCTTGCAATGTTGGATAGCGATCAGTTGAGTGAAGTTGTTTTATTGCTCTGATGTGAGCTTTTGTCAAGAGATAATTAAGTAGATTGGAAATCCTCTTCAGTAATTCAGATCACAGCTTTCATCTCAACCATTATATAATTTACTTTTGTCAATTTCAATATGTTGCTATTACATCTGCACAACTCTGAACCACATGGGCTGCCATACTTTGAAAGTAACACATGGATAATCTTTTCATTAATCAAAACTTTGTGTACCCTTCTGTAAAAGTTGACTGAATGGGGTAAAATATTAATAAGGTTCAGTACACTGTGTTGTGTGCTGTTTCCATTGCAAAAGCTTCCTTCATTTTAAACAGATAAGGTACTTCAGTGAACAAGTTCCATATTTGAAGAAAGACACATCCTAGGGAAAAATTTCTTTGGTTTTGTTTCTAATACCAAATATATCGAGACAGAAACAGTAGTTTATTCAGGGATACAGTCAATGACTTTATCTCATAGCTGGCTTTTTTTTAATATTGTACAAAGATGAATCTTCATAATCTCCAAGATTTCATGGATGAACATAGGAACAACATTGTCATATTTTTAAGATCCCTTTTCTCTTACTAAGGATCACTGCTTAAACCTCCCTGACATATAGCCTAAGTCTCATTCTTGCTTCAGTGTACCATGACAGTGTACTATGAATTAATTTGCACTGCCATAGTTTGTGCTTCATGGATTTGAAAGGAAAAAACGACTTGGTGTTTTCTGGTTAAAGATATGCTAGGTGAAAGAGGAAAACACTGGTGTTTTAATATTGTCAAAAGTTCAAAATGTTTTTCAGCAACTATGAACAGTCAGACTGTGCTCAGCACAGGATCTTGACTGTGTACTTCCTACAGTATACTGAATATGTGGAAGCTAATGCAGTGCAAATCTTTCTCATAGTGATATGAGGATCTTGGGACTTTATCACCCAAGAATAGAAAAGTGGAATTTCAACAGGATAAAAGCTTATTTTTTCCATACTAATCACATGACATCACATTCATCTTGCTGTTGCCTTGCGTTCCATTCCTCACTGTAGTGCACCTTTTCATTGACAGGCAAAACCCTGAGGCAGGCACACAATCTCCTTGCTATTCCATTATAATTAGTAGAAATTTCAAACATTTGTACCTGTACCTCACACTGAAAAAGTAAACTGTTCTGTAGCTTCTACCAATTACGGTACGTTGAGGAAAGTAGGCGAGAACTGGAAAAATTAACAGTAAAAAGGGGAGCAGAGAGGACTGTAGGCAGCCAACCAGACCACTAACAGTATACAGTAATAAAGCAAACTAGCACACAGTTTTTTGTCTGTCTGTGTGTCTGTTGGTCAGTCTGCTTGTTTGTTTTGAAATCTGTCATGAGATTCCTCCACTTAGCCATAACAGCTGGAACAGCTCAAGATCTGGCCACCCTAACTTGCATGTGACCATAAAGACTGTCTTCTGATCATATGTTATAATAAAGCTTTAATAGGTGGAACATAATTCTTGCCTCACCTAATTCAGCAGGCTAATGTGTATTTATAGATGAGCTGAAATATCTTCCAGAATGGAGGAGGAGGAGGAGTAGAGAAGAAAAAGTGGCAACACAGCGACAGCCACCCTGTCTCAGCCTCAGAGAATGGCCATGGCAAACCCAGCTGAAGAAATTTGCTAAGAAAAGCAGGAAAAGGAAGAAGAGGAAGGAGGAAAGAGGAGGAGGAGGAGGAGGAGAAGGGAGGAAGGAGTGGCAGCACAGTAGCAGTGATGATGGGATGAGGAGGGAGAAGGACACAATGGTGCAGATCCAGATTGGTAGTTCCCACAGCCTGGATCCTTGCGGCACAGCAAAAAAGACTTGCTAGATGACTGGTACCAAATGCACTGGGTCAAGTGGGTTTTTTGGTGACCCCCCCCCCAACTGCACTGAGTACAGTTAGTGGGGGGGGGGGAATATGAACACCTATGAAATAGCCTAGGTTCCACACTGGGTTATTTCATAGTGTGAATGGGGCCATAGAATCTTAGAGTTGGAAGGGTCTACACTGATAAGTTAGGGAAAGCCACACAGCAGAAATCCTACAGGTTATATTCTGTACAGGTTATATTCAGAACTTCTAAAGTACCTCTGGCAACAGATTAAGAAACTTGGAATTTTATCACACAGGCCCTGGAATGGGCCTGTCACCTTCTAAAAGAGGATGTGATGAGAACGGGAGGTGGCACAGAACGCTGTTTACCACACAAGAAGAACGCTGCCACTGCCGTCGGACGTTCCCATCACATTCCGGAGGTGTTCCCCAGGAGGAGATTTTCAGGAACGCTTCTCAAGTGTTCCTGAAAATCGCCCCCTCTGGGACTCATCCAGAATGTGATGGGAATGACCGGCGGTGGCGCAGTTCTCCCTGTGCTGTAAACAGCGTTCTATGCCGCCTAGTATTCTCATTCCGCCCCCTTTTAGAACGCAACAGGCCCGTTCCAGGGCCTGTGCGATAAATGTCTTGGCAAGGAAGGCGGATGAGAGGAGGGGGCAGATGAATCATCTACCGATTTACAACAGTCACTGCAAAGCAACCTAGAAGAACTGGGATCATCAGATCAGGCCAGACCTCTCACCCTGGGGAGGACTGAATTCTGCAACAAATCTGGTAGAGCTAGAAAATGAGCATGGAAATGTACCTACCTTTATTAATGCCCATGGATCCTATGACACTGAGTGACTTGGCCCATTGGGAACTACCCCATGAGGGTGATGCAATGCAGTGTGCATGGAAATTTATCTTTCACTCCCACCTAATGTGAGATTTCTGACATACAGTACATGGCCTTTTCCTTGACTCCCTATTGCACAAATACAATGAGGGTCATCTTTCTAGTTCCAAACAGTCCTAGCTAACCCTGTACAAATGTAAGATAGCAATTTATCTAATATTGCACAAAATGTTTCATGCTGATCTGTAACAAAAAAAAAAAAAGGATTGTCTTATGTGAGAAATCTACCTCTGTGGATATCATTCAGATTGCCATATGTAAGCATTATTCCACTTGATAGTTAACCTGGGTAGGCAGAGGGAATGTGATTTACCAAAGGTCATTCAATAACCTGAGCAAGACTTGGAAGCTGTGTATATCTCTGATCCAAATTTAATGTAGCATCCACTACACTGTATTGGTTCTTACTTTAGTGAGAAAGTATATACTAAGTGATGTGACATGGGACAAACCAATAGAAACCAGTAGTTAGCAAGAAATAAATCAGTCAAAGCTTGCAGATCACCATATCACACACTATGCCTATCTTTTTTTTAAAGTCCTAAGTAAGCGGCAGTCAGTTTAATGCTAGAAATAGCTTATGATAAGAGCAAGCATGGAGAGGGTCACTTTATTTTTCCTCACTCTATGCTTTCTCTCCAGTTATCTCTGCCTCGCTGCGGCTGCCTTTCATTAGTATTCACAGCAACTTCTGTTGTGAATGGAGATAATAAAACAATACATCTGTGGTCTTCCTCACAGCAGAGACAAGTGAGTGATCCCACAGTGTGCCTGGTTCAGTGGCACAAAGTCACTTACTCGTCATTGTTCATTTTATCCTGTCCCTTGGGGTAACTGCACTAAACAAAAAGATGCTTTTGGAGGATGCAATAACAGCTATAGACATGTCAATAACAAACATGCCTGATGATTCTAGAAGTCCTGCTTCCAATTAATAGTAAAAATACTTTGGAGCCCATCTGTTTGTTTTATATGTATCAGAATAATTGCTTTTCAGATTCCACAATTTCATAATAACTATCCTATTCCATGCTTTTTATCTTGTACGTTTCTTCCACAAATAAAAGCACTGGACAAAGGAAACAGAAATTCATTGTCCCACTTTAAAATATTAAAGATGTAGTCCACAAATTCAAATGAAACAGTTAAGCTTTTATTACTGTCATCTGTCCAGTGGTTTGTTTATATATTAAAGAAATCAAAATGCCTGGATATTTATATCAGCTAAAGTCCAGCCTATAGTGACCCACCTCTCCACAAAAAACTGGGTACATCTCTGGTCTCAACAACCCCATCCCAGACTATAGCTAGTTATATCAAGTATAGGAAATCTCATGTGAGAAATATCATGGGCTGAACTTGGTTGCATTGCAGTCCGAGGCCCACTATGTCACTAACAGTGGCCTCAGAATATACATAGCAGGCATGGTTCAAGAGATTCCTAGAATCCTGCAGAAAGATATCTGCCTTCTGTATCCTGAAATCAAAGCTTGAAATTAACATGTTGATTAACTTCTTCAGTTATTCATTCACCTGATTTTTCCAGTGAATTTGTGATGCCATGGACTTGTATTGGGAAATGTTTAATTTATTGGCAGTATAATAGAGTAGAAGGTAAAGAGCTGCTGGGAGGGAAGAGAGAGTGGAATGCTGGAGCGAATGCTGATTGTTGTAATGTTTTAGGATATTTGCACAAAGCTGGTGAATGACCGCTGGCAAAAGTGTGTTAGACAGTTGGTATTTGTATTGGGTAGACAGTTGGTATAGGAAGGATTTAGTAAGATTGTTCTCAGTAAAAGGATGAAGATTTTAGTTATGAGTCAGTCAGGTTTAGGAATAAATGAGTTTTTAATGGTCTGATAGTGTGTGGTATTTTAAATGTATTTATTTTAAATAATTCAGTTCGACACCACTTTAACTGCCATGACCTAATGCTATGGAATTCTGGGAATTGTAGTTTTGTGAGACATTAAGCCTTCTCTGTCAAAGAGCTCTGGTGCCACAACAAACTACAATACCAGGATTCTGTAGTACTGATCCATTACAGTTAAAGTGGCATCAAATTGGGTTATTTCTGCTTTGTGGATGCAGCCGTAATAAGCAATTTTTCTGATTTATGTTTAACTTCTGTAAATAAATGTTTTAGTTCTTATATACTTTTTATCTCCAGGCTATTTTGGCTAACTAACTGATAGTTTGGATACAGGCAAGGGATTTGTACCGGCAGCATTGGATATAGAAGTATGGTACCACTGGGGGTAGAAATTCCATATATCATCATAGGACACTTAGACAGTCCCCACAGTTGGTTCCATGCAAGAGGAATCAGAGGAAGTCCATATGCTGGTTGCAAAGGTATCCTGTTGTTTGCAGCCAGCACTGTGGAAGTCTTCACATTTGGTGGGATAAGGGTTGGAAGACTCCACAGTATTCACCTAATTATTTAGATTCTCCAATTGACACTCAAGTTAAAAATAGTAGTTAGTGAATTAGGTCATGAGAATTTATCAGAATTCATTAGGTTGTAGGGCCTCTTCTGTCAGATTCAGGAAAACTGGAAGGTCTGCTGCTTCAGGGGAAGAAATATTAGAAATGGAGGAAATGCATCACTTGGCTGTGGTATTAAGCAAATCTTTGAGCTTTCCTTGGGAAGACAGCAGGGACTGGAAAAGGAAAAAAATAAAAATTTCTGGAGAAGAAGAGTTGGAGCCAAGGCACCTTTAGATTTGAAAGGAAGGTGGCTTCCACCCAAACCATGAACCTATGTAGGAAGAAGGGATGTACTATGACTCTTGCCAATAACTTTCCCTCCTCTTTTAATTATATTTGAGCAATTTTTTTTCTCAGGCTGTTCATCCATTTCCTTTTCTGTTCATTTTCTCTCCGGAGATTATTACACTGAGGATAAGGATGGGAACAAAGTGGATTTCTCCCATCCTTATCCTGTCCTATTTGCATGATCCCACCAAAGATTGCCACACACGGCATGCTTATCCTGACCTTCTTTCATCAATGAAGTGCAATGTCCTGTCATTTGGCATTAATGGAATGCCCCCCAAAACCTATTTGTAGATTTTCACAGGGGTGTCACTAAGTAGGTGAAGGGGATTCAGATCACACCAGGTGATTCCCTAATGTGGCCTGACACCACTGCTCCCCAAATATCTGCCTTTTGGCAGAAATCAGCTGTGGTGTTTGCCTGTGTCCCTTTAAAATGTGAGTGATGTGAGGCTCAATGGGAGAAGTAAGTGACCCCCCCTTTAAATAAATTTCATTTTTTAAAAAAAATTAAAATGGTAAGAAATATTCTTTTAAATTTTCTTTAAAATATCCCATCTTAATAAATATCCTCTTTATCCATATGAAACAATGTACATGTAAATACACTTAGGCTGTGCGTTGTACTTAAAGGCATAATTTTAATTTTGATAATTGTTTATGTCACAACTATTGACATTACATTCAGTGATATATGGTAATTATGATTTATGAGTAACATTAGTACAATAAAGTTACTAAGAATTTTGTACAGTGTTGTATGGGAGGAGGTCATGGGGGGATGACACCATGAGTTACTGCACTGGGTGACACTAACCTTAGTGGCAACAGTGGGCATCCACTCATTGCTGCATCTTTTGTGTATCAGTGCCATCTAACCAAAATAAATCATTTTTTATTAACCTTTAACAAACAAAGGATTTGAAAAGTGAATGAAATGTCCAAGCTAATGCTGGAGGAAAGAAAAGAAAAGTTCAAATAAGTGACAAACTTAGTTGAAAAGTTTGTAAGATGATATCCCATGCTCTGGAATAGCCATTCCCAACAGTTCTTAGAAGTGTTGGATTTAAAATATTCACAGGCAAATCATATTATAGGCTTTATTGTCCGTGTGGGGAAAACTGTAGGTGAGAGGCAGGTCACATTCAAAGGACAATAACAAAATGTGCTCAACTATATTCAACAGTGAGAAACTCCATACCATTCTCTTCAAATCCCATGATCTGGGCTGCACACTAACTGCTTGAGCAATGGAGTTAATTATCAATAACCAATCACATCAAACAATTTCGAGTGTTAGTACTTATGATGGTAAATTAACTTTGCAATTTCTAATATTTATACATTATTGTATTAATTTTCAAACTTAACATTTCAAGCTGAGACTGAGATTGGAGACTATTGAAAGTTACACCATCTCCAACCAGCAAAGTGAACTCCACTTTGATCAGAGGGAAGACCAATTTGCTGGTCCAGTTGTACTTGAAGCTGTATTGAATTTGGGCCACTTTCTTCAAGCACACACATTTTAGTCCAATGTCTACTTTGAATATTTCCTTCATTGCTAATCCATTCTCCTCAAAGATACACATCTCAGTGGACTGAAGAGCTGGTTTCTTATCTACAATTTCATCAGGTTCCTTTTATGGGGGGGGAGTGATTAACAATGCTCCATTTATGGTGCTTTATATATGAACATCTTCCATTACTATTTTATTTTCATTCAATATTTTAAAGATTAATTTCTCACTTATCTCTCCAAAAAAAATGTTTGTCAAATAAATGTCCTCTTATTTCTCTAATTATTAACTGCTTGCTTATCTGCTTTCACTTCCCATTAGGTGTCCAGGATTCTGTGCTTCTTGTCTAAGGACTGAATAATATCTATCTTATCAGTGCCATATTAAGAATACATAATACTTATCACTTAATTAATTATCCACATCTATCATACGGTTCAAATATGTCTCCAGAACCCTTCCCGTATTCAGGAATAGTTCACTATTAATGCAAATAAATATTAATTCTATCTACAATTAATCATTGACCAACTGTCTCTTCATCTGTCTAATGAACTACATATCACCCACTCGTTCCTTTACAATAATTTCCTTTAAAGCATTCTGTCATACATATCACTTATTAGTTGTCCATTCATTTCTCTAGCAAAGTGTATTGGTTCTATTTGTTTTCTGGGAATTGCCTACTTACTGCTTAAGAAAAAGAACATGTGATGTCACAGCACTTGGAATAAAACAAAAAGTGCCAAACAAAATTCTCTTCATTTATGTTTTGTCTATTGGATTAAAATATAAACAATAAAATAATTTTCATCTTTTGTTGTATTAAAAAAAGATTGCAACAACATTGTTACTGGACTTTTTTATCCGGGTATCCCCAAGGACCACTAAATAAAATAGATTAAATAGAATAAAACCAGCAAAGAGTCTTGTGACATAGCTATCCCTCTGAAGATTAGTTCACTGTGTAATCATCATTACACTGACATTAAAATGTTCCTAAAACTCAAAAATAAACTGGTACAATTGCTAAAGAGCAAAAAGTATTTGGATTCTGAAGTATTTGTGTGTATATGCATTTGAGGAGAGGAAGAAGAAAGTAGATCTAACTAGGGTACCATTTCTAAGATCCAAATATATAACCACCCAATATTCTAAGATTCTGTTGAAGTAACTTGGCCACAAGAAGAAATATAATCACATACTCTGAGACAAGATCAGTTAATTTTTCAGAGCGATACATACAAGAACTGAGCAAGAAATGACAGAGACAGATCTAGAACAGATAGGTCTAGGTTCAGCCTTACCTGCTGTGACAAGCCTGATCCCATGGACTGTTCCACACATCTCTAAATGGGAGATGGATTCCTGCTCTTATCTCCAAGCACTAGACTGGCATTGACTGGTTAGATATTTTAAAGAATCTATACATTGCTGTCTGTCTCAATCCAACTTGTAATGCCTTTCCTCACACATCCAAATTGGGAAGGCAAACAGTAAACAAAGAGACTTAGACAAAGCTTGGAGGACCCTGTCATTCAACTGGAGCACAATGTATTTGTGCTCTCTTGCCCTCCTAGTCAAGTTGGGGAGCTTGAATATTTTTCTCCCAGCTCAGAGATATAAAACTTTGCAAGAAGCTGAAATATGTGTTGGAGAGGAAAAGAGCTTTGAAGTGTGTGTGTGTGTGTGTGTGTGTGTGTGTGTGTGTGTGTGTGGAGGTGGGTGTGCACATGCACATGTGTGAGCACTCTCTGGAGTCCTGTACTTCTACCATCATTTCTACTGGAATCAATACTAAGACCTAAAAGCTTTCCCTAGTTATTTTATAACAGTCCGCAACCCCCTAAAGGATAGATTGCAAACCATTTAACTGCTCAGGAAAATGACCCACCAGAAGCATCTCCAATGTTGTTTGGACTGAATTTCAGTTTATTGGTACTCATCAAGTCCACTACCACGTGGAGGCATTGTTTCAGAGAATTTATTTTCTCACATTGATTAGACTGAGAAGAGGGCACCCAGTGTAATAAAAACTTTGCAGAAATAAAAAATTATAAAAGGGGTCATCCATTCCCAAAACAACTGTCAAATGAAAACTGAGCATGTTCAGTGAGTGACAGGTTTCATTTGATACCTATAGTGGGGAGGAGAGAAGAGTGGATTGGACTATTTGGATTTCTTGTAAGTCACAATAGACTAAGAAGGATTGGAACTTCTTTGCTGGAACCATTTTGAACATGAGAAGTAGCACCTTATAAAGATATTGTTAACTGACTGTTGTTTCTTAAAATCTCCTGGAACAGAGAGAAAGATCTGACTCTAAGAAACCCAAAACTTCACTGACTATATCCTAGACACCCTGGATTACGAAAGGCGTTACTATACTGTTGTTAATGCAGTTTTGATTTTAAAGTTGCCCATGTGTCACAGTTGCCCATGTGTCAAAGAGAGGTGTGGCTTTGGTTTGCATTAAGATCCATCCAACCAACTGTCTACAGCAGAGACAACAATGCAAAATGTAGGCCTGTGACTCAAATACCACCACCCTTTTTTCCTCCTGTGTGATTTTTTAAAAAGATCTTTGGATTAATGAAGAAACCAGTGGAGTTTCAAAAACTTGGATTATATGTTTTGTGCATTTTGGCTAGCCAATAAATGTATCTCTCCTTTGTGGATTTTGGATTTTGTTTCATTTTGCTGTATGAGTTACCCATGAATATGTATCCTAGATTGAGGATTATTTTGCTGTCTGGTGAGAGGATGCAGGCCCCAACAGCTCATCCTTTCTTCTGCCCATATTTGAAAATATTCTTTTCAAAACTGACTACTAGCAGGGGCTGCTCATACTGGGGTCTTCTGGGATTATCTTTTCAAAAAATAGTACACAACAACATGATCAGTACTACACCTTGTAAGCAGTAAGAATTCACTGAGATATTTTTTATTCAGCTTTCATTTCTGTAATTTCTACAAGTTAATATGATTTGTTTCTACTTTGCTGCATTCCTTATTTAATAAACTACTGCAACCAAATCAAGTAGACAGTTTACATCAGAAACTGTGACAATGGGGAAAATAGCTGGGGGAGGGAATTGGTGGGAAAAAAGAAGTGTAACAATGGAGATGAGCTAATGTAGTCAGGCAAATCTAAGGGGCAGTACAGACTGCTGCGAAACGGCAGTCTGCATTCATCCATTTTAACTCCAGAGGGATGGTGGAGCCCCCAAACCATGTGCCGTACCTCCGGAGTAAAAAGAACCCAGTGTTCTTTTTGTGATGCCGAAGTGATGGCGCGAGTACACCAGTGGCACTAGTGATGTAAGTGACATGCAGCGACATGCAGATGCTGCATATCACTTACATCAAAATGGTGGTGTCCATATGGACGGGATGCCGCCATTACTCTGCCGCTGCACCATGCTAGGGTTAGGAACCATGCGGTTGGTGCACAGTCCCTAACCCTAGTATTGGCACCAGCACGGAGCATTCGTCCCATCTGTTCCGTGCCATAGTTTCAGTTTACTTGGGAAAGTAGAGTTTGGCCCAAACTGATCATGTTGGCTGGGGGATTTTGGAAGTTAAGTAACTTTTCTAACCTCTTATATTAGTAGAATACATAACCTCTGCTCGAGACCTGCAAACCAGTATGTACTGTGTACATTTCTTTATTTTTTCTTCAATAAGGTGAGGATCAAAAGTTATAAATACATAAATATGTATGCATTTCCTTCCTTTTTTTGGGGGGGATTATTTAATCTGTATATTGATGTGAAATTACATGTCCTATGCAGAGGAAAGTTAATATTTTAACTTGCTGGTATGGAATACTGTAACACAGGTTTCAAGACTGGAATCATGCAGTGCTGAATAATCTGCTGTGAGACCATCCTTAAAAAGCAACAAGTACCTTCACCCTTGGGGCAGATGGAAGATTGGGAGGAAAAGAGTGTTAGGAATCAAAAGATAACGCCAAAGCTTCATGCTTGGTCAAAAGTTGTTGATGATGGCAATACATACAGAGAAGAGAATCTATTATAGTGTCTTCTGATTTGCCTTACTGGAGATAAGTATGCCGGTAACCTGGCATGAGAATCTGAAAAGATCAAAGATAGTAAAGCTTTTGAATCTGGGTTTGAAAGTGAGAATGATAACCAAATGGGGAATAAATATATATCATATAAACTCACTATAAAGTTCCACTTGGAAAAAATAAAATAAAAACCCAATGTCAAGTCCACAATAGCACTTCATATTTCTTTTCACTTCCCCTTAAATAACTGCAGTTACCTATCTCTGAATTACTCTGAATGGAACAGGTCATTCCCCATATTAGCAGGAGGATGTCAGGTGCATGACAGTGGAATAATGAAAAATGCAGAAATAGCACATTGCTCATGAATCTTACGCTGAAAATAAAAGGGGAAAATACAGCACTGGGAAAAGCTGTAGTAGCTGCCAGATAACAAGATACAATCTCTGAAATAATTTGTTGTATAGATATTGCCGGAACACTGTTGAAACTTTCTGCATTCCCTTATTTATAAATAAAGTGTGTGTTTTTCCCCAATGCCCAATCCTACTAGGTTAGGCTTCTCTAATAGTACAGTGAATAGGGCAAATATATGACTAAACTACATGTGACATTAAACTTCATCCATGCAGAGGAGTCATTTTGGTTCCTGAGTCACATGTGTCTGTGGAATACTAGCTAACTAGATCTACAAAACAGGCATTTAATTGCACTATACTGAAGAGTTGTAACAGTGTCTCTTAATTTCGGCCACCTGCCATGTACAGGGGTTTTTTATTTATAGGAATAATATATTTATGCACCCATAAACATGTACATAGATAGGTTTTGTGTTTTATACATTGGAATTCTCATTGGGTTCATTTAATATACATGTTTGTTGTTCAATTTAACTTGTTTCTTTCAGGAAAAAAAATGCAACAGTTTACATAGATGATGGTTAGGTATATGCCATTGCATTTATCATTGTTAAAGTATACCTTAATTAAAAGTGGAGCAAAGCATACAATGTGGGGGCACACACTTTCTTCCTATAGCATTGTCCCCACAAGAATGCACTTCTTCAAAGCTGCTGTTTGGTCCAGAATACAAGTTCCATTTGGCCAACACTTTCATTAATGGGTTTTTCTTCATCTGGCAGCACAGTATACATGCATTATGGATGTGGGGGAAAAGTGCTGCTTTTAAGATTTTACATGAATTGTCTGAATATGACACAATTCTACTGCAAGCATTCAGCAGCCCAGAAGCATAAGAAAACTCATACTGGTGTGAGACCTAAATTCACTCTTTCCCATTTGCAGTCTGGTAAAAGCAGGCTTTATTTCTAAAAACTGTTAGACACAAAGGCGGGTTACAGGACCGCCTCTTTGAGGCGGGCTGTACCCGCACTTTCCCGCCAGTGGGTGCCTACTGGCCAGAACGGCAAGCCGCTGAGGCCCCGATCCGTCCGCTTTTCAGCTGCGGGGAAGCGCAAAAGCCGCTTCCCCGCAGCCTGAAAAGGGTGTCCTTGGGGCTCAAGCCCCAAGGGACACCCTGCGGCGGCGGGGAGGGGGAGAAAGGGCCGTTGGCCCCTTCTCCCTTGCTTCGCTGGGCGCAGCCGTTTGAGGCTGCCGCCCACAAAGCAAAGCGGCGCCGCGGACCAGGAAGGAGCTCCGAAAAGGAGCTCCTTCCTGGTGCCGCAGAAAGGGCGCCCTAGGCGCCCTGCCCGGATTGAGGACGTCACGTCCACCCGCCCCGTCTAGAGGTGGCACGGCCGTGACGTCCTCATGGGGGGCCGTATGGACGGGCCGCCGCCGTTGTAGTGCATGACGAGCTGCACTAGGGTTAGGGCAGGTGCGAAGCAAACCGCCCTTTTGTAACCCTAGTGCGTGCTCGTCACGCACTAAAGTGCCGGTGTGTAACCGGCCACAGTGTCAACTAAGTGATTAGTGGGTGAGAAGTGCTAGAGAATGCCTCTTGGTATTTTTGGTCTATATACTCAAAATACATTGAGATCATCTCTTCCTTCTTCAAGATTATAGCAGCATCTTCATTTATTTTGTCTGGAAAGGAGGCATCCATGGGACTCCAACCTCAATACTGGCTACTAGTTCACCCCCACACATTAGAGCCAGCTTTTAGGGGTTCTTGTATTCAATATACATTAACCACTTAGGTCTACCTCCTTTCCTGTTCCAAGATGGAATTCATGTGATAGCAAATGTAACCACCCTCTCTAATTTTATTCCTGTCCCTACCACAAGCTCATATTAAGCTGGTCCTGATGCTCTCTGCTTAATATATAGACACCATATAAAATGCCTGCTTCTGCCTCCACTGTTACATTCATAGCAAATAGAGCAGGGCAAGCTGATCCAAATTCAAGAATAAAACCAAACCTACATTCAGTGCTACTACTTTAACTGGCCATACAAGAAAGCTGCATTTGTCACGTATGGGACACTGAAAATGCCTAAGCCTACATGTTGATATGTATAATTCTCTGAGGCCAAAAGCAACAAAAGTGTTCTGTCTTTTAGTGGCTTGTGGAAAGGAGAATTTTTAAATGTTTTCCCATGTACCACTTAAAAACAAATCAAGTCAGGATTTATGTCCCTAACTTCTGTTCTCGCAAAAAAGAAACACAGTTTATCTGGAATATAACCTTGTTTTTCATCCTCAGATTCTGGTTAGAATATTAGAATTCACAATGAACAGCAGTTCTAATATGCAAAATTATCTGAGGCTTTTGCTTTATTTCCGTGACAGCATGTTTTGTAAGTCATAATATATGTTTATAGAACCCTGATATATTATTCTTTATAGAATGGCAAAATCTAACAGTAGAACTTGTTGTAAACCAGTTGACTTTCAGATTTTCAAGGAATAGTGTTATTTTTAAAAAACCCAAACACAGTGCATTAATACAGAATCTGTGGTCCTCACCAAGTATTTTTAGGTAGTAAGCTTCAGTTATTTAAATATATTTACATATGATTAAATATGATTTAGGCTATGATGCTTAGAATCTCATCTAGTTTCCACAATCTACTTTTAGAAGCAAAATTAGAGCATTCCATTTTTCTGCTCCAAGGTATATGTTTTCAGAGTAGCTCTCATTTAGTTCTCTTTCCTCTACTGATACATTACAGATGACCAGAAATGTTCAACATAGAGGGTGGACAGAGCAGAAAGAGAAGTGTGAAATCTTTTTCTGAATCCTACCAGCATTTTGTGCCATCTTTGGTTCTTAGCAAGTTGTTACCTGTTTTGTACCTATTCTTCGTGTATGCATTTTTTCCATTGATAAAAGTATATTCATGTGCAATTTTTCACTGCATACATTTTTCTTTTTATAAAACAAAACAAAACTGCAACATGGTTTGCTGAGATGATTCCATCATCTGAAGGGAACATTTTCTCCTCTGACTTTCTTTTAAAACATAAATCTTAGAGTTCTAGTGCTATAGTGTAAGACTGCCATTTCTCTGATGACTAGAGCACTATAACTCTATATTTTAAAAAAGGAGAAGGAGAAGACTTTTTTTCCCCTTATATATCTCAGAGACCCAGAACAGACAGGCAGGAAAAAGTGACTGGATCCTGCTTTTTCCCAAAGCAGGTCAAAATCCTGCTTCCTGCATGGCCTGATCCCATGGCAGACAGAATACACTCAATCCAACCATATGGAATGACATCAAGCAGCATTGCTGGGTAATTTTATTTTTACTGCCCACCATACATATGCATCATGCCACAAACATAACACATGTGAACTCCGAGTACCTCCCACATCTGCCCAGATGCCTTCCCTTTGCATGGCCACCCCTTTGATCAGCCACATGTCCCATGTGCAATGTTCCGCCCCTACAGGGCATCTATGCATTGGTGTGTGAGTGATACATTGGCAAAGCGCAATCATGGAGCCCTCCCCCCACATTCCCCCTTCACCCCTTTTGCCTTATGCACCCCTGTTGGACTCTGATTTGTGTATATGGTAATTACATCCATTGGAGTTGTCACACTTTCATTTCTTTAGTTTGCCACAGTCCTGCACCCACGTCAGGGCATTATTTACAGGCATAAAGATGCACATTTTCCGCCTCCCCCCTTAATTTGACTGATACACTGAAACATAGGAAGAGGAAGATCCTAGTAGCAAATTGTATAGAGCAAAGTACTTTTAGCATAACTGTGATCTGAAGAGCAATGAGCTATTAATATATATATTTTTATTCTTCTAATCATCATCTTGCAAAATGGCACAGTCCTCACACACATAAGTAAAGGAGTCAGATAACTCTCTAGTGTGTCATCTTTGTGAAAAGACCAATTATTCCATGGCTTAATTAGGCAAAAGGGAAAAAGCAACTAGTGAATATTGTGTTCTAATATTCAAATAAGTCACAGCTTAATTTAAAAGAACTGGTTGTGAATGAAACCCATAAGAACATACTATAAAGTCAATGATAGTTGTTACTTAAAAAAAAGTTGCAAGGGTGGGGAGGGGTGGAGAGAGACATTAGCTCGGTAGTGTTGATTGCTTACTGATTACACTTCTGAGATTACTCTGGGAAATATTGTTATGGTTCTCTGCAGCAGACAATGTTCATTAGCAAAAATATAAATACAATTACAAATAGAAGACTGGTGAAGATATGCAAGGAGGGACCATTTTGAATTTAATTTTAACATATATGTTTTAAATGACTTTCCTTGAATTCCAAGGAGATCAGGCCAATGTGCTTGAGCTTCCAGTGCCGTGCTTTGCCTTTTTTTTCTTAAAAAAAAAGTTAGCAGCTGCAATTAAATAATTCAGAAATAATTAATTCAGAAGATAACCCGTTAAATTATAACCCTTCCCACTGGTTAACCATGTGCCAAAATGTATTGTTTAATTTATCATTCCTAGTATTTTTAGAAGGCCTCAAGGCAGGGAATGGAGCAATAATAAATAGGGAATCGTGGATAATTAGAGAAGGAAATGTGGAACAAAATTACTAAGGGCTTTAGGTGAAGTTCATTATTACTATTTAATAGTGCCCAGGAGCATCTGATCAAATTATGGATCATGTTGGGAAGTAGGTTGGGAGTAATCCCTTATGGAGGGCAAGTTTCTCTCACTACTAGCATGACTCTAAAACTTGCAGAGAGATTTATAGAATTTTAACAAGAAGGAACTATCTATCTGTCTGTACATACACATATACTGATCAAACATCTTGTTTTACACACACAATCCCAAATCCTTCTGTTAATCTGTCAGTCTGGGTAGACCCATTGAACTAATGGGATATACATAAATGTGGGGTTACCATCCAAAAATTGATTTAATAAAACTGTTTTAGTTGGGGATAAAAGATAGAATCCAAACCATAGTGTCAATATAGACTGGAGGAGAATGGGGCGAAACAGACTGGGCCATAGTCCTTTGAGTGATGGATTGGGGTAATGGCAACTGCATGCCATGGATATCTGATCCAGCATTTTTCAGAGCCAAAAAAGCACTCTACATGTGACATGGCTCCCACATATCACCTGATAATATTGTGTGTGTGTGTGTGTGTGTGTGTGTGTGTACATTTTCTTAGGTGCCATGAGTCCCAATACAAGGAGAAAGTCAAGGAATGAATGAATGAATGAATGAATGAATGAATACTATAGCAATCTAAATTCTTGTACTAGAATTTTGTCTTTTCTCTGACAATTTTCTATTAGAGACAATTTTGTTATAGTTCTGTCTGGAAGTGCATCAGATCATGTGAAAGCAAACTTAGGCCAAAAATAGACAGCTCTAAAAGGGTGGTGTCACGCTACCCCTTTGTACGCCTGATTGGGGCCACGGCAACCATACACCATGGTCCCGATCTTGCATTTTCTTGGTGCAAAAAAGAGCAACGAAAAGCCACTCCTTTTTGTGCCAAGGAAGGGGCACCCGTTTTGCCTCCTCACCAGCTCTTCTTTGCTCCTGAGGCATATGATGACTGGTTGCTGCACTGCAGGAGCATTTCCATGCTGCCTGCCATCTGGTCTGGAGGACGGTGTGAGGCTGGATTGGGGGCAGAGTCAGGGCATGCAGTGTGTGGTTGCCATGCCCCCACACTACCCCCAAGCTGGCTCTTATTGTGAGTCTGTTTTCCCCATAATTGATATACCCAGACAGAGGTGTAGAGACATAAGAGAATGTACAGAGATATAAATGATATAAAGCAATAAAACCTGTCTGCAGCTACCTTTGACAAATGGGTTGTTTAGAGCATTGTTCAGATTTCTTCCAGTTTTTTGCTTTTGTTAATATCCACTTAAGCTCAAATATGTTAGCAATACACACTTACAAATATAAAGATAGTTTTTGTTGTTTCTTAGCATTGCAACACCTTCTGAAGGTTTTTGAAAGCTGTTGCGTATCCTGGGCTCTGTGCCTGCCAGACATGTTTCATCTGTCTTTATTGTTATGTGGGGCTGAGAAAGTGCTACCAAGGGCCATTTTGGGAATTCCTTCAGAGTGGGGGAGGAATTCATTTGCCTCATGTTTTATTTCAGGGTGGCCTAATTGGCACTTCATGGAGGGGTACATGAAGTAAAATGCAGATAAATGCTGATTTTTTGCACTTGTCTAAATTTCATAATACATCTCTCTGATTAAAAACCAATTTATACAGGAATGCAGACATTAGGAGAAGTAAGACATGAAAAGGCATATTTTAAATGTGTAGTTCAGGTGCGTTCTTAGATAAAGCTTACCCTAAATACTTGTGCATACAAAATGTCAGAACAACCTTGGTACAAACGTGTACTTGAAAAAAAAGTAAAGGTTTAGGAAGAAAATTATGGCTTTGTCAATCACCAGATATTATATGGAGCAGGTATCATCAGTTTATTGCACAGTGTTTTGCTATTTGCAAATGAAACAGAAAAGACCAGAAAAAAAAAGTTACTGATTTTCACTGATGGTTGGAATAAAGAATACAAATAGATTTGGAGCACTGCTACCAGACTTTGCTGCGTTTGCATTTGGCCTGGGTTTTGTTCTGCTCTTTTAATGCAATGATGTGGTTTCAAGCTAATGAATAGGTGGGCAAAAAGCCCTAGAAGACTCTCATGATCCTCAAATCCAGTCAAACAGGGAAAAACAGATTCTTAAGAGTTAGAACAGTAAAGGAAAGGTCCAATCTAACTCAAGAAGTTGCATGCCTTTTCTGCGAGGGCAACATGTAAGGTCTAATCCAGAAAGTTTTGTCCAGTTATGGAAAGTATAGATTATCTTCATGGAAGAGTAGGAAAACAGAACTTCATTTACTGTCACGGTAACCTAATTGTGTAATAAGTCTGGCATATTTCTATTTAACACTTATGGGGACTGAATTGGTAATGTAAAAATGGCCTAAGGCCACCTTGCCAATGACCTAATAGAGGAGCAGAAATCGCTTGGTTCTCCAGATGTTTTTGGAGTACCAGTCTTCATGTTTCATGTGGCAAAGTTTGTATAATTGAAACACAACTCTCACTTCAAAGTACAATTTAGTCAATATGTCTATCAGAGCTTTTACTGGGACTCTCTTCACCTACCTCTTACACAGTGTGAATGCATCCTCTTACCCTGTTCTTGTTCCTCCTTCAAACTGTAAATGCTTCCTGCTACTGGTTTTACTTCTAAGGCCTATACATATGTTCACATCTTTCTTTTCAGTGGGTTTTGAAAGCATGCTTATTTGATGGTTGGGGCTAGAGGTTACTAACGCATCACCCAGTGTTGTGATCTCAATTTTACTGCTAGTCTGTTAATTGATATCCATAAAAATATGAGTTCATAGCCACAGTGTAATTAAGCCAATGTCCACACAGGAGAAAGGAGAATTTGTAATTTTATTTGCTGCAGCAAATAAGTGTCAATGGTCTCATTACCCAAAAGCTGACACAAAGAAAAGAAACATACATTCATGCATGTATACTTTTAAATATGATGATCAAACACACTCCTATCTTTGTGTAGGGTATAGTGTCACTAATTAGCAGGTCACATTTTTAGCATATCCATACTAAGCAGGTCAATTACTACTACCCCAGAATGATGCTGCATTGCCTAGCAACTAAAAAATTGAGGCAGAAATGTGTGTTTTAGGACTTGTGACATCAATAAGGCAGCCAGAGTTCAGGAACTCTGTATGAACTTGGGAATCCACCAAGCTGTGCCAGGTACAAGCCATAGCTAAGCATAGCTATGTGCCACTTTATCAGCTACATTTGCATTAGGCCTCACAGTTTTGTCTGTTGCTGCATTTCATTCTCTGCTTTTCTGTCAAGTTGACATTTCCAGGGTTGTTTGCTATATCTTGATGAACTATAGCACAGGGCAAGCAGAGACAGCCATACATATTCTATTCTATTCTATTCTATTCTATTCTCATGATATTTCCATACTGGTTCCTCTTACTAATTTCTCATACTGGTTTACCATTTTCTCCCAGTATGCCTTATCAATCTTTTAGGGCTCATAAGAGTTTGGGTATGCCGGAAATATAACTAGTCTTCCAGTTTTGTTGATCTCAGTTTGGTGGTTTCTTCTATACTATTAACATCATTATTCTGTGCACTTGACTCTGTTCTGTCTCTCTTCCCACTGTAGGATCCCTGGCACTTTCTTCCCCATGTGCGACTGACTGGCAACTAACCAGTTCTTAAAATGTCTTGGTCCTTGTCCTGAATTTGTCTCCTACTGCATTTTGAAATGAAAGGAACTGTCTCCTAGTACATTCTGAAGCCCTTTGGCCTTCTTTTAGATGTGGACTTACTGGTTGTATCTAGACCTTAACTCCTCTATAGAGTGGCCTCAGGTCTCTGGCTTCTTTGTCATGTTGTGTGACTTGTTTCAAATATTGGCATTTAAAATGTTTCCAGCATTGTCACTTCATTCCTTTGTTAGATTGTAAAAATGTCTCTCAGACATAGCATTGTCCTAGTTCTGCATACCATTAATCTTTGCACTGGGCTGCTGTTTATTCCTTGTGATGGTGCACTGTGATGATCCAGTGGGGCCAGCTATGCATCACTATCAGTTTTAGTTGAATTCAACAATTTTTTTCCATCCTCACTGCCAACTCAGTTTTTCTGTTGTTGTGTGCATACCCAGTCTTGTGCTGAAATTCTCACATCATACAGAATCGTAGCATGAACACAGAGTACATACATATAATTTTGAGCACATTTGGTAAATAATATTTATTTTAGAAGAATGTATTATATAATAGGATCATATTGTGTGTATATACACACACACATAATATTCAACTTATTGATTTTTTAAAAAATAAAATCAATAAGTAAAATACTGTGTGTGTGTGTGTGTGTGTGTGTGTGTACACACAATATGATCCTATTATATAATACATTCTTCTAAAATAAATATTATTTACCAAATGTGCTCAAAATTATATGTATGAACTCTGTGTTCATGCTCAACTCTTCTTCCCAGTGCACATTATAGATTAGTTCCCTCATGTGGACACCTGAGCCAACTGGCATACATTAGATTTATTAACAGATGAATAAATCATGCAAAGAAATCTTAAGAGACAAGCTGGAATCAGCTTGAAAGCACAAACAACAACACCAGTAGCAAAAACATACATAGTTCACCTCTCTGTTAGTAATGTGGGGCAACATCTGGTAATGCTTGTGCCTTATGTAGTAGCCTGTCCTCTAAGAGAATTTGCTTTAATTGGTTGTATTTTGTATTGCTTGAAGATTGCTTTTGAAGATGGGGAGCAGGCAGCCCTGTATCTTAGCAATAGAGGAACGTCTCTTGATAGTACTACATTTTTGCATCATAGGCCTGTATTCTCAGCAGCACATCTTGCAATCCCTTAGAATTCAGCAACATCTTTAATGGATTATGAACTGATTGTACACCTTCTCTTTGTCTATAAAGGAACTGATGGAATAGTCCTAGCCTAAAGACTTCTGCTAGCATCTCTTTTTGTACATGTGCATACCTCCTTTCCTCATTGTGAAATACCACACTACAGTGTCAGGTGAGCTGGGCTCAATCATTATGTGTGGCTGGGAGGTGGTCACTCTGATGTCTGCTCTCTGCCTTTGTTTTAAACTACAAACTTAATATTACAATTATGGAATTTCTACTCTGAACCTAACCCCGAATGTTATGGATTCTACTATGGAATTGTAAGTGATGAGACTCCAAATGTTTTTAAGTAGATTGGAAAGACTTGCAGGAAGGCTTTAAAGCTTTGCAGACCCCAGACAAGATTAAGGGACTAAAAATTCTAGCTGGTGTTCCAGGTGGTAATTCAAATGTAAAGAGAAACCTAAGTAGAAATAAAGTTATGGTTATGACTCAGAGCAACTATAAACTCTTTGGACTTACCCCATTAGCAATGAATCTTTCATCAAGGAAATCAAGGGCACAAACAAAAATTATACAGTTTTACATTAAAAAGGAATGAGAGGAGGTAGTTGTAAACCAGAAGCTAATGCTGATCTTAAAGGGACCCTCCCTGACCACAGTGACTACACTGAAGTTATCAATGCAGATATCAATAAAGATAGTATAGCTCCTAAACTATCTTCCACACAAAGTTTAAGAAGATGTGGGCAGGCTTACTACCATGAGCTGAAATTGTGGGTTGAGAAACCACCCATCCATCATCACCAAGTTGCTGTGGAAATAAACCCTCTTTGCAGAACTATGAAAAAACAGGTGCATTTGAAGAACCTGCAACCATGGGTAAGGATACTACATCTGCATGGCTCACAATGAGCTTGGAGAATGGGAATTAGCGTCTCCACACAAACCACCCTTTACTCCCTCCAATACCATATCATACAGAATTGTTGTTAATGATTTTTGTACTGATATTACTCATAAATTGCAATTTCCATATGTCGTGGAATACAATGGTAATAGCTGTGACATAAACATCTAGCAAAATTAAAATTATACCTTTAAATTACAACATTATACACACATCCTGAATGTATTCACATGTACATAGTTTCATATGGTTAAAGTAAAAATTTGGTAACATGTGATGTGTTTTTAAATAAAATTAAAAAGAATACATTTTAATTTTAAAAAATTATTTTAAAAAAACTTTGGGGCTTCTCCTTTCACTTCCCACTGAACCTCACCACACTCACACTATGGCCTGTTACAGCCAGCCAAAATAAAGCTGCTTCAAGTCACAGTGGAGGTATGGTGTTTCAATGATGCATGCATCCTAAGTTGCACCAAAGCCACACTCCAGCCCTAAGGACTGGAACGTGGCTTTGGTGTGGCTACTGGACTCTTAGGACAAATGCATCATTGAAACACCATACCTCCACTGTGACTCGAAGCAGCTTTATTTTGGCTGGCTGTAACAGGCCTCAGTCTTCAGCATTTTAAAGGGACTTGGGTGAATGCTAAATTTGGGGTCGTAAAGTAGTTGGATGGCTTGTACAGCATCACATGTGACAAATCAAGAATTTCCACCTCATTTTTTAAACAAAATCTTATTTTTCCATGCATTCATAGGCAAACCATTCTCTCTTAGCCTTTGTCCCAATATGCATCATGCATTACAGGAACTGAGGATTACAATAAGATAATAAAGGAGAAGAACTCTAAGCTCTCAAAAGTAAGGAATGTGATTATACTGTGATATTGCTGTGATTTTTACCATTTATTTGGTAAACGTGATTGCTCTGTTTTCAATGTTTTCAGAAGCAAAACAATATTATTATCTTCTCCTGGTATTTTGAAGAAAATGTAGTGATTTGCTTCTATCACAGCCTTCTATCTGTTCCACATAATCTCATGGGAGGTTCCCTGTGTAGCACTGTGTTCTTGAGTAGAGCTGGTTGGTTGCAGTCTGTAATAATAATAATAATAATAATAATAATAATAATAATAATAATAATATCTGGATTAGAAAGCTTTTTCATAAAATTTAGGAGGAAAGCTGTATCTTGCTTTAAAGGAGCTAACAACTCATTTTTGTGAAACCACATAATGTAATTTGTACAATGCTTTTCAGCCTTTCAGAAGCAGCCTCTGAAAGAAAGAAAAAATAACCTGAATTCCTCAAACCCAGGGGCTTTGAGTGACCTCACACCACCCTTCTCTTTTCTTTTGTAACACTTCCACGTGATATATTTTGAGGGTTCTTTGAATCTGAAACACAATTGGGTAGCATTTCTCTTAGGGGAGTCTTTTTCTATAGTCAGTTTAATTTTCTGCTCACACAAAGGCCAGTCTCTGTGCAATGCCCAAATGAAATAGTCTTGGGAATCAACCTTCATGCATGCAAAGGGAAGGTGAATGTTATTGCAAGGATGCATATATTTTCCAGTACAGATTGCTTGTGATCTGGCTAATATTGTACAGCAGGTTGCTCCTGACCTGCAGAGAAGTGGGGTAAATTGTCAGTATACTGTATCATAATGAGGTGTGCACAGTGCCCATTATTGAGTTCTTAATTTCCCTTGAACAGAACAGAAAATGGATCCCAAAGCAGGGATTTGGGAAATTAGCATATGATAATGTTCATTATCTATTTTGTTTCTGGTTTTTTTTAATACTTTAAGCAGAGCATTTATTTTGAACACATGATTAATACATTAAATTACTAAAGCAACCCACAGGGTCTAAACTCCCCATGAAATGCAAACAATAATATATTTGCTGAACATTTCCAGAAGGCTCATTCTGGTCATTCTCAACAAGAGGATCACATGTAAGAAGTGCCTTTAATTTTATTTTTGCTTAAAGTAAAATCCATTGTAAATTTTAATTTGAGGAATGCCAATGGGACGTTAGGAGAAGTATAAGAGGAGAAATAACTTGATCAGCATTAAGAAAGCCAAAGTCATTTTACTTTGACTAGGAATTGCTAGAAAAAACTAATTACTGGGAAATGGGTAAAACTGAATTGAAATTAAGTTTTATCACTGTGTAAAATTTCCAAAGAATTTCATGTAAAGCTAAAAAAATTTCAGTGACTGTCCAAATGGAGAAAGTTTGTTTTCTGCTGCTCCAGAACACGGAACAATGGATGCAAGCTCCAGGAACAGAGATTCCACCTCAATGTTAGGAGGAACCTCCTGACAATATGAGCTGTTTGACAGTGAAACACACTCCCTGGGAGTGTGGTGGGGTCTCCTTTCTTGGAAGTCTTTAAGCAGAGCCTGATGGTCATCTTTTGGGGATGCTTTGACTGTGATTTCCTGCATGCCAGAGGGTTAGATTGGATGGCCCTTGTCTCTTCGAAGTCAATGACTCTATGATTCTATGAAATCTCCCAGAAAGGTTTTCTACTTTCACACTAAATATACAGAATGGAGTAATATATTACATGATCTTCAGAGTGGTTAACCCCAAATCCCATCAACTCAGTCTGGGCCTGGCAATGTACAGTTTTACGGGTTTCACAATGTATAGTTTTTCTGTGATTTTCATCAGCAAAAGTCTCCAAAACATGACATGAAAAGCACAGAAATGTCACTGAAAATGTAGCTGTGAAAGACTATTTAACAGTATCTGCTAGAGTCCAATAACTTTACCATAACTAATTATAAATAACAATATAATTAAGTGTGTGTGTGTGTATCTTCTTTCTGTACGTAACAGAATGTTACCACTGTACTTATTAGGGCAGGTGTTCGGCTTACTTTAATACAAAGCAGCTGAGTGGGTGTTATGGGGGGATCACTCTATCTTATTTGAAATAAGGATCCCGCACAGCTCACAGCAGTGCAAGACCTTGTCTCCATTTGCAAGGCTTTAAAAATAACTTCTTCCATTTAATAGTTCCTTCCTTCCTGGCAGATCACTTGAGAAGTGACTCAAGATGGTACTGCAGGAGGAGAAACCCCTATTGCAGGACTGTTTAAAATAACTTCCTTCTTTCCTCTATATAATCCTTTCCTTCTCAGCAGAGCACTACAGAGTGAAAGCAGCACACAGGTAGCTGAACACTTTCTCCTTTTGCTGGAGCAACCTCTCCTATTGGCTCTCTAGTGCCTTGCTGAGAAGGAAGAGATTAGGAAAGGAATTTATCTTTTGAAAAAATAAGTTCTGAAGCAAAAGAAAGGCCCCCAAGCTATTGTGAGCATCAAGAAATACTTGTTTTAAGAGCAACCACTCTCTGCATTCTGAGTTAAGTGGCCACAAACTCTCAGCCACACCATGCAGGAAAAAATAATTACTATATAATAATTATTTCAATGGCCGATGAGCCACTGCTCCCGAGAAGTAATATGTCAGCAATGATAATGTAGCAGGGTACTCCACTCTTCAAAGAATAATATAACAAATTGCTTTTTAAAATGTTTAAACATTTTTAAATAAATAATATTCATACATATGTAGTAATATGTAACATATTTATTGTTTTTACACATCAACACTAATGGACCTCTGTAAAGATCTGAAAGACCTGTATCATTGTGCAGAGACCACAGCCAGATTAAAAATTTGGCAATAGCCGATGGGAGCTAAACCAGGAAAAGATGGGGGCTGTTCCCAGGAGTGAATATCATTAAGGGACAGAGCAATGTTGGGAGTTAGGGACTCGATCGGCACCAAAGAGGTGGCCAGCAGCCACCCCTTCCACACCAGATCAGGGCTGCTGCAACTGTGCACCATGGTCCCAATCCAGCCTTTCCAGGGCATGAAAAGGAGCTGCAAAAAGGGTGCCATAGCCATGGTGGCACAGCTATACAGCACTCCTTCGGTACTGCATTGTATGGATGCAGCGGTGGAAGAATGGACGCAGTGGCGGAAGTTGGAAGGAGTTTTAGATACCTAAGACAGGGACAAGGAAAGTTCTTAAATTGTTGTTGGAATATCCTGCAGGAGATATAGTGCTTGGTGACTAATGACTTCACAGATAACCAGAAGGGTTAAAAGATACAGAAAACAGGTAAAGGTTCTGTAAGAACTTAAACTGTAAAGAAGCAATTACAATGATAATCAAAAGAAACTGTTAAACCATGTAACCACTAAAGTATTTATATTCTGTATCCATCTTGAATGCCATCCACTAAGAAAGATACTGTATTCAATCTGATTTGTAACTAAAGTGTTTTTGTTTCTTCAACCCCCAAGAAAACATGTCTGCAACATGAGAACTAATGGCAAGTTACACACATAGTAGTAGTAGTAGTAGGAGGAGGAGGAGGAGGAGGAGGTTGTGGCAGTGGCAGCAACAGACACAACAAAAAAGAATTATCAGTAGAGGACATTGTGACCGGCAGTCCCCAGAAAATTCAATGAATTGATATTATAATAAAATAAGGGTGGTTCCCAACATGATTTTTGTATGCTGAAATAAGACTTGATTTTGATTCACAACTAAAGGACTGCAACAGAAAAATGAATGGGAATAATTAAATTATTATTAATTAATCAGTTAATATCAGTCCTATAGACAAGATCTATATCACTAAACAAGAGCTCAAGGATATGCGTAGTCATAGCAGTCTGATGTCACTTTATCTGGTATGTCTTTGTCTTATGAAATCCTGAGATGTGTACTTTGGTGTGGACCTTAAAATTATCTACTGCAGTGGTTCTCAAATATTGCTTCTTCAAGTATTTTGGACCAGTTCCCAGAAATTCTAAACAGCATGCCCAGTGATTAGTTATGGCTGATATGCCAACTGCGCCCTTTCCTGGAAGTCAGGGATCTTGAAACCATAGTACACACACTGGTAACCTCACATCTGGATTTCTGTACTGCACTCTACATGGGGCTACCCTTATGCTTGGTCCAGAAACTTCAACTAGTACAGAAGATAGCAGCCACACTGGTCTCGGGTACATCTAGAAGAAACCATATTACACCAGTTTTAAGATCTCTTCACTGACTGCCCATCAGTTTCTGATCCCAGTACAAGGTGTTGGTAATTACCTTTAAAGCCCTAAATGGCTTAGGTCCAAAATATATCTGGGACCGCTTCCTTCCATATAATCCACCCCACACATTTAGGTCCTCTGGGAGAAATCTACTACAACCAATAAAAACCAGATTATCAACAACTGCCCAGAGGACATTTTCAGCTTTCTCTCCTAGACTCTGGAATGGCCTGCCGGATGAGTTCCATCATATAACCTCCTTAAAGAACTTTTAAAAAGTTCTTAAGATGGATCTCTTCTGGCAGGCCTTTCCTGAATAGACACCCAGCCACCAAATAGAGAAAGTAATGGACCGATCCCGTTGCTGTTTACCTGTGCATTGTTGTTTGTTTTATTTATAGTTTTAACTGTTATTGATCTTTTTAAACATGTTTTAATTGTAAAGTGTTTAATTCTGTTTTAAGGGAGGGAGGGTTGGGGGATATGATTTGTATAATTTTTAATGTTGTAAGCGTCCCCGATTGCCTGAGTGTAGATGGGGTGGGATATAAATAAATATTATTATTATTATTGTTATCATTATTACCATCATCATCATGGATCATTTCCATTCATAGGAAATTGCTGCTCCACAAACAATTGAAGGACCGTAGAGGCTAGGGGATGATTCCCTGATGTTTCAGAAGTGTGTCAGGCTTTCACACACACGTGCTTCCCTGATGTTTTAACAGTGTTTTACCAGTGCTTACTCAACGGTAAGTACTGGTGTGAAAATCTTTGGAGATGGAACCTAAAATGCATTGAGGACTAATGCTTGAGAACTACTTCCCTGTTGTATTCCCAAAATTACAGTCTGAGAGCTCTATGGCAGCAAATTCTATGAACCTCACAAAACTACAGATCTCAAGATTCCATAGAATGGAGCAATGGCAAAGTAGTGTCTGACTGGTTTAACTGCGCAGTCTGGATATACCTATGAATGTCAAGCCATGCTGACTGGGAGAAAAGTTCTTGCATTCAAGTTAAGTTATTTTGTAAATGAAATCCTATACCATTCCATTGGTACAGAAACAAATGGAAATGTGAATATTGGGGTGGGGGGGGGGATTACTTCGGGTTCCTGATTTTTACAGTGCACTCTTCCTGAGCTGAAGAGCATTCACAAGCTTGAAGTGTAAAATGAGGTTCCTAACTTTGCACAGGACTGGGGTCATATAGCTCCCATTTTGAAAGAACTACACTGATTGCAATACTTGATTCAAGGTGTTACTTTTGAACTTTTAAGACACTTGATCCAAGGAGCTGCTTTTGAAGTTTTGAACTTTGAAGGGCCAAAAAAACTAAGGTATAGATTTCTTAGGGGTCATATGACATGGTATTAATCTACATGTTTATTAAGATCAGCAGAAAAGGTACTCTTAGAGGCATTTCCACTTACAGATTCCAGGGGCCCTTTCACTGTACAGTGGTGCCTCGGGTTACGAAATTAATTCGTTCCGCCGCCGCTTTCGTAACCCGAAAAGCATTCACAAGCCGAAATGCCATAGGCGCTAATGGGGAAAAGCCGCGATTTCGTGCGAAAAAGCGCCGAAAAGCACCAAAAATTTTTTCGTAACCCGAAATAACCTTCGTAACCCGGAACAGTTTTTTTTAATGGATTTTTTTCGTAACCCGGAAATTTCGTAAGGCGGCGCATTCGTATCCCGGGGTACCACTGTACACAATAATTCTACTTAGACTATGGAATCTTAGGAGTTGCAGTTTAGAGAGGAGGATCTAGAATTCTAGGCCAAAGTGCTCTAGCTTTTACAGTGGCTAATATTTTTTGTTTGTTTTACTTTTTTAATGAGTCTTGTTTATTTTTTATTTTTTAGTTTATGGAAGACTTTGGTGGTTTTCCAAATGTAGCAAAGAAATGCTTTAAGTAAATAAAAATTAGACAATAAATGGTAAGTACGTCACAGTATTAAAATGTAGATCTAAGGCAAAATACAGATGGGCACTTTGTAGCATGGCGGTTCTAGGGTTAGGGACCACACACCAACTGCACGTTCCCTAACCCTAGTATGTCACGGTAACAGCTTCATTGCGGCAGTCCTTCCACCCAGTCACCACCATGATGATGTCGCAGCTGCATCGCTTACATCATAAGTGATCCAATGGCACACTTGTGACGTAAGCCAGGCACCGCAAAAAGAACTGGGTTCTTTTTACTGCACAGGGACGCTGCACGGTTTGGCGGCTTCCACAGGTAAAATGGGTGAGTCCAGCCCAGCCTTTCAGGGAGGTTTGTACTGCCCCTAAGTTAGGACTCAAGCTAACACACGCTTGGTGTCAGGAAAGACTTGGTGACAGGGACTGGGAAGAAGTAGTGTGGAAATTCATATCTCTGACAGAGGAGTCAGAAAGCAACAGTTATTTTCAGGATGAATTAATTATCTTCCCTCTGGCCAAATTGCTGTCATCATCATCCAAAAATGGCAAATGGTGCCCCCATGAACATTTGGAGTGTGCAGTTTTTCCTCTAAATGTAATTCACCTGGACATCTCTCCATACTCATTTTGTTCTTTTTCTCAGGAAAAAGCCCTATCTGTCTGTCTGTCTGTCTGCCTGTCTGTCCATCCATCTATCCATCTGGAACTGCCTTGGTAGATGTAAAAATGAGAGATCATTCAGTGCTGCATGCCTGCCCAAATGGCCAGTGTACCTTATGCTCACTGATGAAGAATCCAGCCAAATGGTACTTCTTTGTGACTATATTCCAGCTAATAGTTCTTTTCTCTCTCTCACAGGGCCCAATGGGAACCATTGAATAACAAGCCAGATGTTGGGCTAAAGCCAATTATTTTAGTTCCAACAAGAGTAAGGTCATTGAAATGAATGGGACTACTCATCAGTATCCCCCCCCCCCCCCCCGAATTTACTCTATTTGGGATGAAAAATAGATTTCATCTCCATCTGCCAAGCTCCACTTCTTCTTCTCATTTTTTCTTGATTGAAGTCCAGAGTAGGAACTGGTCCCTCCCCATTTGCATACTCACACACATATACAGATGAGACTTTTACTATATTGCACAACAAATAGTTCTTTTCACAGTGAAGAAATGTTTTGTTTCATTTGCTTTTTAAGTGATTCAATTAATTAGCACCTGGATGCTCTGACAATATAGATGAGTCCTCATGCTTAATAATGTCAGCAGCCCAATTAGTTTTGTGAGGCCATGGCCGAAGTGATA
This sequence comes from Sceloporus undulatus, assembly GCF_019175285.1. Classification (NCBI taxonomy): domain Eukaryota; kingdom Metazoa; phylum Chordata; class Lepidosauria; order Squamata; family Phrynosomatidae; genus Sceloporus; species Sceloporus undulatus. The sequence continues at coordinate 138,238,142 of NC_056524.1, read as the reverse complement.
ATGAGGAATTAATCTCACGTAATATATAAATCATAGTATGATGTCTAGTTATTAGTTGCTATAAATGATTTTACCAGAAGAGGTAGCTGGCATTGAAATCAAAGCACCAAAGAGCCATTTCAGTATAGCTTCATTATAGCTAAACTTTACAGCAAAATAACATTACAGTGAAGCATGTTGCATTGCCAGGAAATGAGAGAGAGAGAGAGGATAATTTTTCTCACATATTTATTTTAGGGAAAATAATAGAAAGTAAGCATGAATTTATATTAAAAAAGTAAATTTTATAATAGTTTGTAAAACACATTTGGTTAAGAGATAAAATAAGCAAATAAATGACACTACAGAGACTGTTATTTGCAAAATAAATAAATAAATAAATATATAAATGTCATTTTCATTTTATAAAAATGATGGTAATATGTAACAGAGAAAGCCGACAGCTAACTGCTAGCAAATACAGAGTAGTAAATTTCTCTTCAACTTTCCTTTCTCAAAAAGGAAAGATGGCAAGTCAATATGTGCTTTAGCTATTAACATTTGGGGGGGGGGGGAGGCGGGGAATTAAATCCATAATCTGAACTGAGATTTTCCAAACTGGATTTCTAGTTGTGTATCTTGAAATGATCACTTATATTTCTTGTTATAAGAAAAAAGTCAATAAAATCTTTTTCATGTCTTAAAAAAAAAAGTTAGGGAGGGAACCTTCACCAGGAGCATGCTAGTGAAACTCAGATCCAGAAATAGCTCTGGAAACAAAGCCAAACATGCCACACAAAGTAGATTATCCAGCAGTAAATGCAGCAATCATTGTGAAATGATGGGCCAGAAAATGCTGGTAAGGAAGTGATTGAAGAGTGGAACTTCTTTCCCAAGAGATTTGCACGATCCTAACATTGGCAAAATAGCCACCAGTGTAAAAGAGGTTGATATTGGCAGTAAGTGAATGTAGCAGGCCTTTCCTAGCAAAGAAAACTGCCATGTCTTTCCAAGAGGGATCTGAAATCCTCTCACAGCTACTCATGTTCTTGGGTTCCCATAGTACATATGATACACTTCACAAGCTTCTCTAAGTTTGTGCATGCATTCCCCTACAGTAGGAACAAGGTACACACACACATACACATTTTAAAAAAAGAATGCTTACACATTTTTGAAGTTCTTTTGAAATGTCATTACCTGATTGGAGATATTCAGGAAGTGTGAAAGTAAGTGTCAGTTCCAATCCACATGTTAGGCCAGGGTGAGATCCATTGGTAAAGGTAAAGGTTACTCCTTTGACAAGGTTGTCAAGTCATGTCTGTCTGTAAGGGCAGTGCACATCTCTGTTACTAAGCCGAAAAGCCAGCATTGGCAAAGATAACTCCGTGATCATGTGGCCGGCATGACTGCACAGACCGCTGTGACCTTCCCCCCAAATTGGTACTTATTTATCTACTTGTAGTTTACATACTTTTGAACTACTAGGGTGGCAGAAGCTGGGACTAGCTCACTCTGTCACATGGCATTTGGGCCCCGAACTGCTAACCTGATGATCTTACAATCATCAGAGTAAGGTGTAAATCCAACAATAATCAGAATCAGCATCTTAACTGCTTAGTCTCTGTGTCCCATGATCCACTGGCAGCACAATTTAATTCTGCCCAGAAAAGTGCATAAATAGTTCTGATGCAGTAGCAAATTAGCCCCCTAATTCTCCCGCTGTTTCATCATGTGTCATCTTCATTCTTAAAAACAACTTTCCAAGCTCTGTGATAACTGTATTTGTCTTGAATTTGTTTAACCCCCTTTTAAAGTTTCCCAAATTCTTACACTATAGTAGTAAATTCTACAACTTGACCCAATATCTTGTGGCAGTGAGTTCCCCAGTTTAACTATATACTATGTGAAAAAGTATGTATTCTTTTCCCTCAAAGTAAACACAAGCACCTGACCCAGAGATAGAACCCTGATCCAGACTGTGACTACTATGTATGAAGAATGAAACGCCCCCTATATATATATGTTTGTTGATTAAATAAAATATGTCTGCTGTTAGTACTACTGTCTCTCAGCATAACCTCCAACATGAAGAATGGCAAGCCAAAGTGTCAAATTTAATGAATACCATGAGTAAATTTAAATCGTGTATGATAACACTTCAGATTACTGCATAATATAATAAAAATGGCAATCCTTTCTATCAAAACAAACCTATTTTGAAACAAAGTGAGATCGCATAAGATGAAAGAGTATATTGTACGTTAATTGTTAACATTCCTTTTTCACCAGGGAGAAATATCAAATGAATTTTCAGACATGATATTGAACAACTTGGAAAATAAGCCTTGTGAAAGAAAAAATAATTTACTGACATCTGATAACTGCAATGTGTAATGAGCCTCATTTCTAAAAGCCAAAAAACAATAAGGGATCGAAGCACATGGGAGAGAAAACCCTATGCTACTGTGAAACTGTTTGAATTGTTTATGTTTCGGAAGAAGAGAAGCTGGCAAAAATGGCTACCACACTGAAAGGTGCTTGTCATATTTCACTTCCCATTCTGGCTTAATAAAGGTGCCTGCAGACGTTATGTGTTAATGAGCTCCCTTAAGTTGCTATAAATATATAAATCAAAGAACTTCCATACAGCTGTTGTTCTTGCTTTATGAAGAAATATTTTCAAGCTAAGGCCAATTATATTTGCAGTGGCTTATCACAGCAATTATATGAAGCAGCAGGCCAGTCAGTAATGACTTTTTAAGCTAGGGGAGTGCTAAGAACACTTCCAACTGAGCTCCATTACCTGGATTATAACCATAGTTTTAAATTAGGTACCAATGCATGCAATTTATTTTTGTTTTTGTACTTAATTGGCCATTAACTTTTTCATGCCAATAATTTCATTTCTTTCTGTGCCACTCACTCAGTAAAGAGTTCCTGAAATGCACATTCCAGAAAAGGTCTCCTCTACAGGATAAATATTTAAAGCGAATACAGTCCATGTTTGGCCTGCTTGATTTCCCCATGCACAATTCATATGTGCTAACTTACCTTCTCAGAAGCCGCCAGAGCTGATCAAATGGGCTGCCTCTTTCATCTCCGACACTGGTCAGACTTCAGCATTTTAGAGGAAAACTCTACTATGAAATAATATTCACACAAGGCAAATATTTACCTAACCCTCCTAGTCCCAGTTAACAGATTATTCATGCCTATAAACCTTAGGGCTTCTAGAATTACATTATATCATTTTCAGCTATAAACTGGGGTATCTATTCAAATATTTAACCTTTTAAATTATTCTGACCTGTCCTTATGACCTCCATGATCTGAGTTTGATGGACTAATCCTACGCTTACAAAAAAGCATTCATTTCCAATGAAAAGCAGGCAATTTCCCTCTTCATTGCCTAATTCTATGCATCTATTACAAGTAATGCTCCCCTCCTCACTTGATGTGCTCCTCAAACGTGGCTGCGTAAATTGAGGCTGATGATTACCCATGACTTTCAGCTTCTTTAAGTCTTGATAGTCACTCACTTACAGTATCTTTTAAGCAAATCTGGTGGTGGATTGTTTTACAAGTGAACGATGTTTAAATCTCTCCCCAGGACCTCTCCTTTGAAATATCCTGTGAATAAGATAATCATGGTGAAAATCCACTTTCTGAGCATGACTAGAGCAGACCTATTGATGTTAAACAGTGATGTAACATTCAGCTTTGATCCCAGCTTCATCAGCTAGTGAATCCGGGTAATGTCTGTTGTTATCTGTTGTTTTTAATTTGTTGCCTGCTTTATTTTACTGAATTCTATCATAGAATCATAGAATTGTAGAGTTGGAAGAGACCACAAGGGCCATCCAGTCCATCGCCCTGCCATGCAAGAAATCACAATCAAAGCATCATGTAATATTATGTATTATTTTGTATGTATTATTCCGTAGAATGTACACCATAGGCATGTTTATTTTTTAGCTATTTTACTGATTGTATGTACAGCACTGTGCAAATCTACAGCACTATTTAAATAAAGCATAATAAATAATAATAATATCTTTAGGACTTTGTTACTGCTATTACCCCACAAAAATTAGCTATTATGCAAGTTTAGATACAGTCCTCGAAGGCTATTTGTTATTTACATATTAATTGTTTTTTTCTATTGTTGTTATAAAACAAATAAAACACTTAATTATAAAAAAATTAGCCGTTCATTCAATTGGTCAGTGCTAGTTGGGATTAGCAGTTGGATTTATCTTTCTTTGTGAAAATACACAACATTGTGAAAATCAGCAGGTCTCAGCATGGCTTGCAGTGCCAATCTTGCCCTGCTGGCTATCCTTATGCTGAATCTAACCAGTTCAGTGCTTGCTATCCTGAGTGTCAATCTCTGCAAGGTTGGAACCAGGGTTTTACAATATTTCTGAAAGATCTGAAACAGGGGGTCTTTCCCAGCCCACCTACCTTAGGAGAAAATTAGAAACTAGATCAGTTTTATTTTATTTTATTCTTCTAAAAAAACTGCAGTTTTGAACACAGGGAGCATTCTCTCTCTCTCTCTCTCTCTCTCTCTGTTTACTTTCGCTACTGACTGTATTCCTTTCAGAACTGGCCTCCAATATTTTATCCAGCTGCAAATTGTATATTCACATCTGGAATCTCAAGGATGGAAAAACAACTTTGGTACAATACTAAGCAGGTAAAAAGTAGAAGCAGGTTAAATATTGTACCCCTCTGTTTTCTTAAAACTTAGCTGGCAACTATACTTTGAGAATAAGCTATCCTGATAAACAACAGAACTTTGGTGAAATGGCCAGTATGCACAACGGAGATAAGTAAAAAATGAAGATTTCCTATATGGATTCATTTTTGAGTTGTCTAATGAGAAGATTTGAGGTGCAATAACAAACTATTAAGAAAGTCTTGTGACAGACTCCAGATAGCTTCTTCCTTGCAGTGGGGCAGTTGCCCCACCTCAAGTCTTTTCCCAAAACTTTGAGAGTGTTGTATAAAGTTTGATAATATCATCTCAGAAATATATATGTTAAGGGCATGTGTGTCCTCACTCCGTGTGTGTACAGCCAGAACTTAAGTTTCTTTAACAGAAGAATTACAGACAGCAGGTTAAACAAAAAGCGAAACAAAAGTTTTACTCCAAGGCGTCTTCTAAACACTTTGGTCAGTTCTTTCAAAAACATTTGTATTGCAAATTTCCTTGAGCTCTGTCTTCTTACTCAGTTGAGTGTGCTGCTTGAAAAGGAATTTATTGTCTTTATTTTTTTTAACTTCCAAATTCTACTTTTGAATAAACATGCTTTTGAGTAAACATGAATTCCCATCATCCTTTACCACTTGCTATAATGGGTAGAACTGATGGGAATTTGAATCCTGCTGACCTAGGGGAAGGGTCTGTTCCATAAATGGCACTATGGAATAGGATACCATGGCATAGATAGCCATGTATGGAAAGCTACATTCCCCATACCCCCAGAAACTGTATAGTGCAGCAAAGCCCACTGACTCAGGGAAGCTACTGTCTCCAGTTGACCTCCAGATTCACTTTGACTTCTGGCATCCTGACCTACAGGCTGGGCCTCCATTTCCCAGAGCCAGATGGAAACTCCCACAAAGCTGCCAGTTGTAAGTGAAACCTCAACTGCTCCTAGACTTCCTGATGCATCCTCCTCATGTGTAGCAGCTTCAGCCCTAGGATAGATACATGCCTGAAGGTACTTCCAAAGGAGGCAGATCTGGTTGTCCTTTTTGCTACAGAACTGTCAAGTGAGCAAGAATCTCATTAGCTACTGGCTTCTTCTGTGTCTTTAAGATCATATGCTTTACACTGGACACATGTGTATATATGTCCTGGGCCTGATCCAGTGCATCAAGCCTGTTCTAAAGACAATGAAATAACCATAGGTGTGCATTTTGCAGTCTTTAAAAAACAAAGAAACAAAGTTTCTAGTCCCCATAATAACTGTGTTGCTTATGTTTCATTTACCTCAGCTGACACTTTTGAACTGGCTGGTAAAAATGCACCCCAACAGAAAACTACAATTTTATTGCATCAGACAGAACAAAAAAGAGCTGAACAATTTTGTTCCTTCACAGACCCTAAACCCCATACACTTTTGCTAATTAAATAATGCAGTTCATTTTGCACATTAAACAATTAAACAAGGTACTTTGATTCCTTTTCTAAAAGTTTTTCTGCTGATTTTCATAATGATTTTTGCATGTTAAAATTAGCACTGCATAGCCTTCATGTGTATTTATTATTTTAATAAGCTCTTGTCACAACAGCCAATTAACACTTGGGAACACACTTCACATTAACGGTATTTATAGTCATGTGCAGTAATTATATCAAAGAGGAGTTCTCTGTGTTCACTCATTCCATTGATGGTCTGAAATTAATAAAATCATAAGTCAGCTAATTCTCATGAATAAATTATGCTGCAGGATTGGATTTTCTTTTGAAAATATTTACTTAGAGATCCTTGATGTGTTGAAGATCTCTCATTATGTCTTCCCACCCTCGAAATGAGTGGTAATTGGCAGCTATATTTTTAAAAGAAAGAGTGTTGTCCTATAAGGACATAGAATAAGCCCTTTTAATGTTTGGATGTTTAAATTGAGGTTAAAGTGAATCTTTCCAATTTATTTCTCAACATTAGTTGGTTGTTGCTCTGTTGATCCTGAAAACTGTACAGAAAGAGGAATTCAGAGTTAAATTCCATTCCATTAAATTCCATTCAAAGTGTCAAGATGGAGGAGCACACACGCACATAACAAACATATTTCTAGGGATCTTCTCCCCAGGCACCACATTTTCTGTTATAGTCTCCATTTTGTGTACTTTATTTATTTCCTGCTTTGTTTCTTGTACTCATGTTGTTACAGTCATCAAGTGAAAAGATGACCTTTTATTCTTTTTCTAAAAAATTGTCATCATACTGATACATACGTCAATGGGGCAGAGCTTCCCTATTTATATTGACTTTTGCCTTGCACTTATATGGCCATTTCTCCTCCCACTCTCCAAACTGTATGTCAAAGCCTGAAGCCTGTTTGGTTTTCACAATGAGAATCACTAAGAAATAAAGCAGTCATTGTTTCTATAGCTCTGCATCTCATTTCTAAGGCTGCACTGAAGAAATAATGTGGTCTGACACCCCTTTAACCCCATTGCTCAGTGCTATGGAATCCTGGGATTTGTAGTTTATCATAGAACCACAGCTGACAGAGAAAGCTAAGGCGGTATTTAGACTGGCGCTTTGCGCCAGCCTTGATACATGCTAGGGTTGCCTCAGGGCATCCTTTACAGACATCCCTCCACCCTAGCACGTAACCACGGCTTTGTAATGGTGGTGCCCTCTCTACATGGGTGCCGCCATTACGATGTCACGGCCACACCGCCTCCAAACAAAATGGCGCAGACGTGACACATGCACACCGCTGCAAGACACTTGTGTCGCCCTTTCAGCAGCACCAGAAGGAGCTCCGAAATGGAGCTCTTTCCATTGCTTGTATAGCTGGCACAGCCTTTACACGGCTGCGCCAGTGATACAAGAGAATAAGGGCCGAGTGGCCCCTTTCTCTCTTTCCCCACCGCTGTTGGGATGTCTTTGGGGCATGAAGCCCCAAGGACACCCCTTTCCAGGCCATGGGGAAGCAGCTTTTTGCCGCTTCCACGAGGCCTGGAAAAGCGGTGGAACCAGGGTTGCTGTTGTGGCCGCTGTGGCCGCTAAGGCCCCGATCCATCGAGGAAAGGGGCAGTCTGTATCCCACTTGATCGTGTTACAAAACAACAAATCCCAGAATTCCAAAGCTTTGAGCCATGGCAATTAAACTCCATTATTTCTGCAGTGCAGATGCAACTTAATTTAAGCTGAGGTATGGTCAGATATTGGGCATTGTATTGTTAGTGTGTAGTGTGTAGTGTTGTAAAAAAGCAGATGAAGAGAATTTGAAATTATAAGTATTTGGAATGATAAATAAGAGAGAGAGAGAGAGAGAGAGAGAAGCATATGTTAGGGTTATGTTTATGTGTAAGTATATATTGCATTGGAATTATAAGTTATAAAAGAATTGCAAAAAGAAAAAAAATAGAAGCAACTTTTTAAGGGTGCCTTTATGTACAGAATGCTTTATAATTGTTTTCCTGTTCATCCTACTAACATTCCTGTGATTGTAGTGACCAGTCATGAAAAAAAAAGAAGGGTGGTAGACAGTTAAAGTGGTTGTGAGGTTAGCAAAGGGAAAAGAAGGCTCCATATTCAAAGACCATCATCAGGGAATGATGAGGGCATACAGCTTCTCAATGTCCAGAGTCCAATGTTCCTGGACACTATTAATATTAAGGAAAAAAATATTAAAAATATTTAAGCAGTAGTTGCAAAATTGATGTCCTGAGTGTTGGAAAACTCTGTTAAGGAGAATCCTGCATGAGAATCTTTTCAATTGCAACTTCTGCATGAAATGCTCATGTAGTTGTTTTTTTTTAATAATAATAATTAGAAAGTGGCATTTTCTGTGCAGGAAACAATATTTCTGCTCAGAAAATAATATCCTCTGCACAGAAGATGCCATTTTATGTGCAAAAAAAAAATCTCACTTTATTTTTTGTAAGATGTCCATAAAACCATGCTGTTTTCAAAGACTTGAGGGAGAAAATGGTAAAATTATTTTTTCTGGCATAAAAGCAGCTGTTTACTGCCTCCCAGCACCAGGCCTTACTGACCACTACTGACGTGTGCTTACTATTGTAACTGAATTACATAGTTATAGAGGTTTCCTCGCATTGCAGCTGTCAGGCTTCTGTTCTATGAAATCCTGTGACTGATAGTTTGGCTATGTACTTAGAATTCATAGCACTTTAGTTTAGATGAGTGACTAGATCTTTCCAGCAGAGAATTCTAATTGACTCCTTCAGACTACGTATTCCTTGATTCTAAAGGTTGAAGCCATGATATTTAAGTGCTGTTGAATTGTTAAACCTGTACAGTGCAAATACGTTCCCAGTGAAGATTAATAATTTACATAATTCTGCCTGGCACTGAGGTGAGGGGACAAGCAAAACATAAACCTGGCCTATGCCTTTTTTTCACTCTGATCATGATAACCTTATTCATTGCTTGTGATTTTTTATTATCAACAATGTGCTTTAAAAGCCCAGATTCATGGGGAGTGAGGGGGGGGGGGGCTCTAATCAGCTCTGATATATTAAAATAAAAATATGTCACATTTTAATGGCCGTGGAGTTATGAATATGTTGATATCTTTTTCTCATTCTCTGCTGACATTTTCTTTTATATTTAGAAACTATTCTTATTTCACAGCACATATTATATATATATATATATATATATGGAAATGGTTTAATCAGAAATTGTTACATATTTCATAGCATCATGAAATCAATATCGGGGAAAACCTCCATGATTACAAGATGTCTTTTCATGCTGTTCTGAATCATCATTCAACAATGTTTTCTGGGGAGGAGAGGGCACCGTTCTCTTCACCCTGTAAAAAGAAAGCCTTTCCACTTTTTCAGGGTGCTTGGGAGACTCTGAGCTTTACGTGAAATCATTGTTTTACGAGAAAACTGTGTGTAATTCAGTTCAGAAATGTAAGATATAGAGCAGCCTTTTGAAACATGACTGCCTTAATTTGTGGTGTTTGTGTGTGCATGTACTCACCAATTTTGGTCTCTGTTCAAAAACAGAAATACAGCTCGTTTTTAGATATACATATATAGAGGATAGTTATGCCATAATTTTTTTGTGCAGTTTCCTTTGAAAGTGTACTGTTTTATTGCAACCTCATTTTCTTCATTTTTGTTTGTTTCTTCTCAAGTATTTTGTAGCTGTTTTGCATGCATTGAATCTTATGGTCTTTTATAAACTATCTAACCTATATATCAGGAATTTCCAACCTTCCATCCTTCAACTGTTTGGCACGTCATCTTCCAAAAGCCTTTACCAATATAGCCATTGGTGATGATTGCTAATAGGAAAGTCTGATCATTCTGAGGCCAGTCTCCAAAGTCTAGGTCAATATAACAACTATAGTTCAGTGAAGGGGTACTTCTATTAGGCAAGATTGCACTTTAGACATTGGATTTCACACAGACAGACAGATCTGATTGGCATAATCAACTGGCATGTTGTCATGTGACCATCATTGAAAGGTGTTGGACCAATGTGACAGTTCAGCTTACATTCTTTTTTCTTCATTGTGTAAAATTGTGATGCAGAGCTTCATACATTAACCACCCATGTGGAAAAGAAGTAATCATCTGAATGTGCCATCTACATAGCAAAGACATACTTTCAAGGAGACCTGATTCTGAAGCAAATGTTGTACTGATCAATATTCACCTTAGAATCTAAACAAATTAAATTTCCAAAGCTGTACCTTTCCATATTTATCAGGGTGCTTCTGCTGTCAAAGGTTCAAGACTGATCTCCTTGTCCTTAAACATGAGGTTGTCAAGTGAAGAATGATGCTCAGAGAAAAATCAAACAGCTTCCATATTCTGGCAATGGTTACAGAAGCCATAAATTAAACTTTCTCTTCACAAACTATGATCAATGAGTTTTGCATAATTGCATTTCAGTGATTTGATCAAATCACAGATGATCATACAGTGCAGGCAATAAACCTTGGAAAACTAAACATGTCTTCTGGAACCTTTGTGGCTGATTCCAGAATTTAACTATTCCAGCATTTTATTTTTGTGTTTTCAGTTATTTCTGAATCAACTTTCAGCCCAAATAGAGCTGTATGTATACATCTTTCAATCTTAGTAATAGTGTACCTTAGACAACCTAGATTCAGTAAAATGCATTCAAACAGTAAAAAAAAAAAATGTTTTTTCCAACATTTGTTGTTGTTGTTAACTGCCCTCAAGCCGAACTCAACCCATGGTGACCATGGATGAGACATCTCCAAGATTCCCTGTCCTCCACTGCTCTGCTTAGTTCCTGTAACTTCATACCCTGACCTCCATAATAGAATCCATCCATCTAATATACAGCCTTCCCCTCTTTCTAATTCCCTCCACCTTTCCTAGCATAATTGTTTTTTTTCCAATAGGTTGTGCCGTCTCATGATGTGACCAAAGTATAACACACTCAGTTTAGTAATCTTTGCTTCCAGGGAGATTTCCCACTTGATCTATTCTTGATCCATCTTTTTGGCTTTTCATGGAAACCTTAGTATTCTTCCCCAGCTCCACATCTCAAATGATTTTATTTTCTTTCAGTCTGCTTTAACTGTCCAGATCTCACATTCATACATGGCAATGGGGAATACAATGGCTTATATGAATCTAACTTTGGTGCTCAGTTGTATATTTTTACTATTTTAGGATCTTTCCTAGTTCTAGAATGTCCTCCCCATTCTTAGTCTTCTGGTTTCTTGGCTGCAGTCACATGAACCCAGCTTGGACCTCTGGCATTTATTTCTTACTGTATAGTTAGAGTCTATGGTGGGGTGTATATGGATTGCTTCCATTCTGTTGGCCATTCCACCCACTACCACCAACAACAACCTATCTGTCGACATACACTTGTTAGCACTAAAGTTGACCGAAACAGCTCGACTGGAAAATCATCTGTTCCTGGTGGTTTATTTTTCTTCTTTTCCATTATTGTAGCTTCCATCTCACTTTAAATTTGGGGTTGATCTTCATATGGCTCTTCATTGCATGTGCCCTTCATTTTGTCATTCTTTTATATAGCTCTCCTCTGCATTGCATCCACTGTCTTTTTATTCCTTCCAGGTGTAATGTTATTTTTATAGACCATCCCAGTCCTTGGTTTGAATTTCCCTTTAATTTCCCAGGTCTTGTGGAATAGGTCCTCCCCATTCTTAGTCTTCTGGTTTCTTGGCTGCAGTCACATGAACCCAGCTTGGACCTCTGGCATTTCCCCTTATTTATTTTATTTTATTTTATTTACTGTATTTATATCCCACTCTTCAGCCAGAAAGGCTGAAGAGCGGCTTACAGATAGTTAATTTGATATATTCTGTTGTTGCCTTCTATTTCTCTGTATTGTTTATACTAGTATTTGTCTTTATCTTTTCCCAATAGTAGTTATACTGTTGCATTCATGCTTCTGAGTTAGTTCCTGCCTGCCTTTTGTTTTGATTATCTTCTTTCCTTTACTGTTTGTAGCATTTTATCTGTCATCCATAGTTTCTTCTCTTTCTTTTTGACTGCTGAAACTGTCTGTCTGCATTATTCTTTTATTGTGTCCCTGGCTTCTGACCACAGTTCTTCTGGTTCACAGTCGATTTGCTTAGTATTGTAAATTTGATATTTATATTGTCAGTAAATTCTGTTGAGATATTGTTCAGATCATATTTTGGTGTGATGAATTTTTGTTTTATTCTTAAACTTCAATCTTTTTTATTACATCTTTTTGTTTCCATTTATATTTACAAAAAACAAACACAGAAACAAACAAACAAAACAACTATCCAAATAATACATTTGCATACATCAGTAACATAATAATAAACTTGCATACATCACAAATAATGTCTACCAAACATAAATCATCCATTCCTTCCTTAGGCAATTCCATATTCGAGTTTTTCTTTTCCAAATATTCAGTTAATTTTGTATATCTTGTTACTTTCTTTTTGTGGTATCTCTATTTCTCATCATTATTATATAAATCAGTTTAATAAGCTTAGTCTCTAACTTCCTTATATTTTTTGGAAAATTATAACATGTATTAAACATACAATATCCAAAATTTTGTCTATCTATAACTATATGTTGCTTAATTTGCCACATATATGATATATATCATATGTTATCATCCAATTTATAATGTCCAATCTACTTATATAACCACCTATATATTCATTTTAAATGAATTACCCTCCCAACATATCCTTTATTGTCATTATCTTCCCCGATAGTTTTTGGCCAGGTAATCTAGAACTCTTTTCCAATCTTTTGCAAAATCCAAATTTCAAGCATAACATAATTTTTTAGATAGTAAATCCATTTCCGTCATATCAAATAATTTAATGAACAATTCTTCCATTTGTGGAGTCTTTTCTAATTTCCAATATTGAGCAAATAATAATCTTGCTACCGTAAGCATATAAACTATTATTTTGCTTTCCCTTTTTTCAATTTTGTTTTCTAAATGATTTAATAGGAAAAAATCTGGTTTGAACTCTAATCTGATATCTAAGATTTATTTAGTTTACCAATCTCTCTCTATATATATATATGTGTGTGAGTGTGTGTGTGTGTGTGTGTGTGTGTGTATATATATATATATACTGCTTTATGGCAAGTCTACCACATATTGAAGAATGACCCAACTTCCTTTTGACATTTCCAGCACCCACTGTTATCTGTCTTGTACATTTTACATAACCTTTCTGCTGTGAAATACCATCTATAAATTGTTTTATAAAAATTCTCTCTTACATCTTGGTTTAAAATAAATTTCATTCTTTCATTCCATAATTGTTCCCATTGTTGAAGTTCTATAGCTCTTCCACAATTTTGAGCCCATTTGATCATGTTTCTTTAATTAGGTGTTTGCAATTAATAGGTATCACAAAAATCTATCAGATGCTCACCTGATTAATTTCTTTTGCCTAATCCAACTCTGCCTGCTGTTTTTTATTGTTCTTTTCAAACATGCAATAAATTAAATAAAGCACAATAATTGCATGGGCAATAGAAAATGTTATGTAAAATTTCATAAAACACAAACAATAAATGAATTAACGTAAACCAACAACCAATCAATCATTCCATTTCTAGTCTGTCTTTCCCCCAAAGACAGCGCTTCTTCCCGCTTGGGGCGTGCGGGGGGCGTGTTCATGGCGGCATTCAGGTAAACCCCATCTGAAGGCTCTACCTTCATGACGTCATGTGTTCCCTCCCAGCCCTATCTACTCTATTCTACCCTTCCTGTTCTCTCCTCCCACCATGCTTGGCTCACTGGTCCCCAAACCAGCAATGTCCAAACTCTGTCCTTCCAGGCGTTTGGACTTCATCTCCCAGAATCCCCAGCCACCTTGCCCTGTGGTCTAGGATTCTGGGAGATGAAGTCCAAACACCTGGAAGGACAGAGTTTGGACATTGCTACCTCACACCACTCCTGCCTAGCTTTAAAGTCACAGGGAAAAAGTTTAAAGGGGCTTGGGTGCTTTAAATGCGCAGACAAGCTTTCTGCCGCCGCTGCTTAGCGCTGCAGCTGTGAAGCTGCGCACTTCTCATGCGGCAAAAGGAAAAAAAGCCGCGGTTTGGGCCGCCCGTGCGGAAGCTGCCTCTCTTTTTGCAGCGTCCTCCGAGGCGGCGGTTTGGAAACTCCGGGTCCGAAACGGACCCAGGTGAGGCGTCTTCACTGCCCCCCGTGTGGAAGCTCCAACACCTGAAGCACACCCCCGGGGCGGGCCGTCTGGAGGCTCCGCATTCAGCTAAATACACCTCCAAGACGTCCTCCCCTGCCCGTCTGTAACCCGCCAATGTTCCTTCAGATAGTCCAGACCTGAGGTATAAAGAGTTTTATAGGTTATAACCTGGAACTAGATGAACAGCCAGTGGAGATGCTGTAACAAAAGAGTCATATGTTCACTGCACCCTGCCCCTATTAACAATGTTACTGAAGCTCTTTGCAAAAGCTGAAGTTTCTGAGTACTTTTCAAAGTCATCCTCACACAAAGCACATTACAGAAATCTAAACAGGAGGTTACAAGGCATGTGTCTTCATGGCCAAACCAGTTGCAAGGAATAAGGGAAGTTGGCAGATTGGGCAAATGCACTCCTAGCCAATGCTGAAAGCTGAGCACCCATATTTAACGCTGAGTGCAGGAGTACACCCAAACTGTGAAGCAGGGCTTTCAGGGGGAGTTACCCCATCCAGCATAGAACCAATCCCTATTTTCTCATCTATCTTGAGAGTAACCAGGAACACCCCTGCCTGAATTAAAATAATGGGGTTGTCTTGTACAAGCGAAATGGTCCAGTTTCCCACAATCTCACATAGTCAAGTTTAGAGGATGCAGGCCAAAACACTCATGGCATAATCAGGCAAGATCTTGTCTGTTTAGATGAATCTGAAGAAGAATGTACTCCTCAGTAAAAAAAAAAAGTCCTGATTTTGTGCTGAGTTTCCCACCAATGATTCTTACCTTAATTTCTGGTGATTCGTGTGAGAAGCCATCACTGATTCATCTGAGAATTCCAGTAGTGCTGTGCAAATCCTTTGAGAAGCCCCCCTCCCATCACCCTGTCTGATGCAGGGTAAATGAATGGGGTGTCTGCAGTGACACCCTCATTAAGTTCATTGTTGTTAGAATAATAGAATCATAGACTTGGAAGAGACCATAAGAGCCATCCAGTCCAACCCCCACCATGTAGGTACACAGAATCAATGTACTCCTGACAGATGGCCAAAGAAGGAAAAACTTCCAAAGAAGGAGATTCCACCACACTCTGATGGAGTGTGTTCGACTGTTGAACATCTCTTACTGTCAGGAAGTTCTTTCTATTATTGAGTTGGAATCTGTTGACAGGTACCTGTTCAGAAGAGAAAGAGTTTCCTTGGGCTGACTTATTTGCAATTAACATATTGTTGGCATATTTCATGTAGATGTTGATAAAACAAATACCTGCCTTCCCCCCTCCCTCACTAATGGCTACAAGGTCAAACAAGGATCCACCAGGACCACCTTCTGAATTTGCATCTCCAAGAAGGAATGGGGCCACTCATATTTTCATCTCAGCAAAGTAACGCACATTGATATCATGGTCAAAGATATCAAAAGCTGATAAGAGATTGAGTAGAACCAATAGGGACACACTCTTCCTGTCTAGGTGCTGGGGAAGTTCATCCACCAAGGCAACCAAAGCCATTTCTATTCCATACCTGGGTGTGAAACTAAACTAAAATGGATTTAGATAATCTCTCATCCAAAAGTCCCTCTATCTAATAAGCCACCACATTACACAAAAATAGAATATTAGGATTTGGCTGAGCAATAGGAAATCTAATGATGTACTAATTTGTGGTTATGGTTATAGGTAATTCTAGTAGGAATATTTAGCCTTAGCCCTCCACATTTGCAGTTTTGACTGTTGTGGACTTGATTATTTGTGGTTTTGATTAATATGTTCTGTCTAGGAATCTTTAGGTCCTTCAATGCAACTTTGCCAAAAGGCTGACAATAGAGTTGTGTTGGAGAACTTAGGAGTTCCTAGAGAAAACACTTCTTTAGGCATTTGTAGGTCTTTCAGCATAATTCTGTGATCACCTTCTGGCAGATGCTATTACAGAGTTGCACTGGAGGACCTGGAGATGCCTAGAGAGCTGTTCTCTTTGGTAAAAGGAATAGTTTTTTTCTTCCCATTTGTGATTTTTCCACACTCACAGGGGTCCTTCAGCCCTAACCCCAACAAATGTGGAGGGACCATTGATCCATAATGGTAAAATAATATATTTCATGTTTTATTTATCTTTTCATTACAGTTAGGATTGAGAAGGCAGAGCCGTATTGCTATTCTTTTATTTTGTTCTATTATTTATTACTTTTTCTTTCCTTCCTTCTTTCTTTAGGTGGGTCCACACTAGCCAAATAATTCAGCTCCATCCTTCCATGGTTTGATTCCCTTTAGTATCACATTTATCCATTATAATCCATATAGAGAGCCACACCAATTCCCCCCTCCCAGAACTCATTTCAGGACAAAAGGAAGTGTTCTACCTTTTCCACATGATCACTGAATCAGATTATGTTTGGTCACACTAATGTGGTGCCTTCATATCTCCACTCACACCATGCTTGCAGATGTTCGTATTTTCATCTCAGCTCAAATAATCCAATACTCTATCTTGAACCACCCACTAGCACTCCCATTGGCTGCCATGTATCCCATGAAAGGTGACACTTATAAGATCCCATTAACCCCCTTCCCACCATGTGAATGAATGAGTCCGTGAGGGAGGGAACTTTAAACTTGAAATCTTGTGACCTAAACTAGGAGGCATTCAATTCTCTTGACAGAACACACACACACAGGTGGGTGGTATGAGAGTATTGAGGAGGATGGAGGGACCAGGATGGGTGGAGGGAAGAGGAGTAAGTATTGCGCCACTGTATGAGCTTCAATGGAAGCAAGAAGAATCTACAGCAATGGCTCTCTTTCCTCCTCTCTCCTGCTTCAACTGTCAGCCCTGGGGATGTCCTATCCCTATAAAAAATTATTTAAATGTAACACACACACACCAGCATACACATCCTCTGCAATGACATATTAGGTTAACTGAAGGCTTGTAGGGCTTCTGAAATGGGGGAATCCCTTTGAATGTTGTAACCTGCTTTGATCTCTGGAAAAGCAGGCTAGAAATAAACAGTATTATTATTATTATTATTATTATTATTATCATCATCATCATCATCATCATCATCATCATCATCATCATCTTAGATCAGCATACATACATTCACTGAACTTTAAAAGAAAATGGTGACACCACACTTTCTGGACCTAGGTACTCACCCAACACTCTCTCCTGCCTTTCACCCCACCTCCAATCTCAACCAGTTTTGATTTTGAAAGGACACAGGTTTTAAAATGCCACATCCCCCTAAAACAGCAAAGTGCATAGAGGATTATTTTAAATCACATTAAAAACTAAAAGAATCATTTTCACCATGAAAACAGCATGTATCCCAACAACACCAGGAACAAGGTGAGGAGAAATTATTTTGCTAGAGTAGCTCTGACCATTCTCTTTGTCTCTTTATTTATTTGTATCTTTTTGTCTTTATTTTTTAATATACAGGTTGACTCTCCATTATCCAAAATGCTTGGGACCAGAAATACTCTGAATTTTGTTTTTTAAAAATAAAATTGGAATATTTGCATATATCTTTGAGATGGGACTCTAGTCTAAACATGAAATTCATTTATATGCATCTTATATACACAGCATGAAGGTAATTTTATACATAAGGACAAAGTTTGTGTACCCTGAACCATCAGAAAATAATGGTTCACTATGTCAACCACCTCTAAAAATAGTTTTGGATTTTGTAGTATTTTGAATTTCAGAATTCTGGATAAGGGAGACTCGACTGTAAATTAGACTGTTAATGTTAATGTTAAAGTAAATAAATAAATGAATTGCAAAAAAATAGAAGAAGAATAAAGAGAGAAAGAGAGAGAAAAAGAAACTGATAAAATTTCCCAACAGTGTCGGATTCATTATTTTCCCCCAAAACTACCTCTTTTAAATAGATCAGGGCCTGCCTTGCCAGTAAGGCATTAATCATTCCCATTAACCACTCAGGTGGTCACTTCTCTGGAAATTTTAATAAGCCAGAAAGGGCAAGGATCCAACATACATTGTTGAATTTCACCTCTCCAAGTATCCTGACCACATCATTGGACAGTACAAATTGAAAAGTATCCATTAATGTTGGAAAAGCAAGAGCCAAGGTCATATCCACTGGGCCTGTAATATCTATAGCATCCAAATCAGAGTAAGTCTGAGTGATTTCATCTGCAAAGATGAAACTACCACTATCAAGGAAAAAATGCTGCCTATCATTTATACCCTGATAATCAGATATTTGAAACACTTGGTTATTCATATGAAGATTTCTACTATTCTTTTTGCTTATGGTTATTATTTACTCTTTCATCAATTGGTCTATGCCTATTGAAGCGTTTATCTCCACAAAAAGGTAATTTTCTTGTAGACATGTTAGTTTCTCTGGGCCTTTGATTTTCTTCACTTTTAAATCTACAATGGTTAGCAATATGCCCAACCCTTGGGCATACATAGAATCTCCTTTCTTTATGGTCAGGTATTGTTCTTAATACTGACATTTTTTTCCAGCTGTATTCTCTGTTCTTGTAAGTCCAGAGTCTCTGAAATAAGTAGTTGTATAATCTATATCCACTTCTCCAATACACTCAAGCATAGCTTTTTGGTTTTCAAAAGAAGGTGACAAACTAAGCAAAATACAAGTATGAAATTCAGTGTCAGATATTTCTCCTCCTCCAGATTGAAGCTCTGAAACAATTTTAAGCATTTCATCTAAATGCATATCTATGCTAGTTTCTTCTTTCATCCTCATGCTCTATAGTTTCTCTTTCAAAAATGCTACATTTTTGTTTGATCTATTAAAGTATTTTTCCTTAAGTGCATTATATAATTCTTTAGCTGTTTTATACTTAATAACCAATGGACTTTCATGATCTTCTATCCAGGAATATAGTATCATGAAAGCTTGGGCTTCTTTCATTTTAAATGCATGGTGTTGTAACAGATCTTGAGGCATATCTTCATCTATAACATTTAAGCACTCTTGTACTTGTAGGGAAGCTTTTAACCTTACATCCTACATCTGAAAATTATCCCTATTTAACTTTGGGATTGCAAATAAACCATTGCTGCTACTTACACTCTGTTGAACTTTCAAAGTAGACATACTAGCTTCAGGTGAGTTAGTTGAGGTTACATTTTAAAATAACTTTATATGTGTGAACTCTCTTACCAATATAAGCTTTAATTTTAAAACTTCACCAGATAAAAATTCTCCCACTATTTAAAATTGTCTTAATCAGCTAAAACTTCCTTAGCATCAAAAATCAACTACTCTATTCAGTAGCCATAACCAAATAAATATAACACACTTCTCAGAATGTTTGCCAAAAGAAAAACCTCTGCTTCAATGAAGATATTTCCAAATACAAAATCACTTTTCAAACCATTGTCTCAAAAACCATTGCTTTAAGCAACCATCCTTTTAACCAACCATCCTCTGCTATCAAAGTTGTTGAAACAATGGATTTGAAAACACCAAAAACAAAGGGTACTATAAATAAGCTTTATCTATATTTGGCGCATTACAGACCGCCCTCAAGCGGCCGTTCTCCCGCCGCCACCATTAGGTGCGGCGGGAAGCCCCAGTGGCCAGACCGCGAGGCTTCCAGCCGCAGCAAAAAAGGAGCGCTGAAATGGTGATCCTTTTTGGCCCCTGGAAGTGGCGCCACAAGGCACGAGGTGTGCACTTGCAGCGTCACTTCTGCTGCACCACGTCTGGACGCATAGTGTCCATGACATAAAAATGGCAGTGCCCATGTGGATGGGTGCTGCCATTTAGGACGCGCTCCGCGCGTGTTGGGAACAGGGCCGATTAGGAAGGGGCAACCTTTCCTAACTCCAGCATGCTCCTTCCTAACCCTAGAATGCGCGGAGCGCGCCCTAAATGGCAGTCTGTAACCCGCCTATATTTGTTTAAAAGGGTAACAAACAATGTATATAACAAAAATATACAAAACCAATATATACAAAAGATACAAAATAAACCACATCACAATAATAATGGCAAACAATAATAAATAGCAAATGATACAAACAATTGCATTTGAGTCTGAGATTGCTTTAACTGCCCTGGCTCAGAGCTAGGGAATTCTGGGAACTGCAGTTTTGAGAGACATTTAGTTTTCTGTCAGAGAGCTTTATTGCCCTAATAAAGCACAATTCCCAGAATTCCCTGGCACTGTGCCAGGACAGTTAAAGCAATTTCAAACTGGATTGTTTCTGCAGTGTGTTTTGGACCATAGTCTCTATGTACAATATATTTTATATCTGGGGAAGGATAAAAAAAATAAAATGCTTCCTAGGTAAATGTGGGCAAGGATAAAGCAATGCAATTTTCAGTAACTCTGTTCCCAATTTGAACCTGCAGTTCTAAGCACATGCACATGAAAATATACTCCATTAAACATAGAGGAGCTTTGTGAAGTCAAAGGTTTTCACGGCCAGCGTCCATAGTTTTCAGTGGGTTTTTCAGGCTATGTGGCTGCATTCTGGAAGAATTGATTCCTGGTGTTTCACCTGCATCTGTGGCTGGCATCTTCAGAGTCTAGTGGCATGGAAATATGTGGAGTATATATATACGTGAGACAATGATTGGAGTACACTGAATACAGAAAACTTACACACATAGACAGATACTTACATCAAAATTCTAACGATCAGGCAGGACAAAAAAGAGCATTAAAAAAAACACTGGTAGAGCGCATGAAAAAGATCTGTGAACCTCACTTCCTGGAAGATGAATTGAAGCACCCAAACAGGGCTCTACAAGCCAATGATTATGCTAGCTCAGACATCAAAAGAACCGACAAACTCAGAAAAAACCATGGGAGTGAGGACAAACAACCCCCCAAAGGGAAGGTATTTTTACCATACATTAAAGGAGTCATGGATAGGATAGGGAAATGAATGAAAAAACACAACTTCTAAATAATCTACAGACCAACCAGGAAAATCCAGCAAATGCTGTGCTCAGCAAAGGACAGGAGAGACCCTCATATGGCCGCAGGGGTTTACCACATGCCCTGGAGCTGTGGACAAGTCTATATATGGACCATGAAATGTAGTGTTCAAACATGAATCAAAGAACATGGGAAACACTGCAGACTGGGCCAGCCAGAAAAATCTGACCATGCCACCAACTACCATGTCAGAATGCACAGGGAGACCATTGAAATCCACAAACAACTGGATAACTTCAACAGGAAAGAAGAAACATTGAAAGTAAACAAGAGCCCAAAACAGATGGGCTGAAAAAACTGCAATGGGGCTGCACCAGTGCCATTTGACCCAGGGCAATGGTGACTGCATGTGCCCAGCTCTGATCTGAGCCACTGCTGTGGTCCTGAACTGGGGTACTGAAAAGGAGTGGATTTTTCAGCTCCTTTTTGGCCCAGTTCTTTTGTGAAGACGTGCACTCAGCATGGTTTCCCACTGCATTTGGGTCATATGTCATCTAAATGCTACACCCTGAATATGGAGGGAAACAATGTCATTTGGCCCATCTGTTTCAGGCCAAAGTTTGGCAACCAGTCCTGAAAGACACCAAAATCAAGGCCCAACACAAGCAAATGAACAACCAGGTTCAAGCAGTTTCCCCACAGACAATGAATTACCAATTAAATAGACGGAAATTCCCCTTGCATATTCCACCTCCCCCACAACACACTTCCAGGCTGTGTCATTCAACGCCGTATAACACCAAAACTAAGTCCACTATTGACATGGAAACAACTTCCTCCCAAACAAGTATATATACTCCACATACTCCCATGCCACTAACCTCTGAAGATGCCAGCCACTGATGCAGCAATACATCAGGAGTAAATTTTTCAAGAACATAGCCACATAGCCTGAAAAACCCACAGATAACTACAGAGGGACTTATTTTTAACTAGGCATGGCCTGAGACAGATGGGTTGAAAGGGGCCTGGCGGTGGTGATACTAAGGTTCCAGACTGCACAGCAACTGTACAATCTGGAACCCTAGTATGTAATGATGGTGGCCTAATGGCAGCGTCCCGTCCACACAGGCGCCACCATCTTGACACAAGGAACATGCAGCATCTGCATGTTGCTGTGCATCCGTTACATCACCAATGGCGCACTCATGATGTAACTCAGGCATCACTATAAGAACCCAGAAGAACCATGTTCTTTTTACTCTGGAGGGACGTCGCATGGTCTGGTGGCGTTAAAACAGGTGCCTGCAGACCATAATTTTTGGGTGGTCTGTACTGCGCCTGAGACTCTGCTTCTTTTGAAAATGCATGGGTTCTGTTAGGGCCCCCTAACTTCCAGTTCAGTTGCAATCCTCTTTGATTTATATTCATGCATTATAAAGATAAGATGTGTGACTAAGCATAAAAATGAGGGTGAGTAAGAGAGAGTTGTAGGGGAATATTTTAAAGACAATTGAGTACAGGAAAAATCTGCTACATGATTCTTTTACAGAATTTGGCAGTCAAGGAATTTCTAATTGTATCAGCAGAGCAGTATCTAAGAAAACTGAATCAATGATAAAAGTTTGTTTAATCTGTAGTCCAATTAAGGTGACACTGGCAATTTATCAGCAGGAATGTGCAAAAAGATGTTTTTTCTCTCCCTGGCACATGTCAGCACATAGACAAGGAGGGAACAATAAAACAGAAAATGATAGTGATAGCATCATGGTAAGAGAATGTGCCAAGGTTGCTGTCCTGAGCAGACACTGAGTACTGACATCTGGGGGATAAGGTGTGTTGCCCTGACAACGAACAGCTAGGCAGTCGAAGGCTAATTGCTGAATTAAATCCAAGAGGCCAGATGAGACCTTCCATGAGCAGAAACGAGCTGATACAGAAATGTGAAGTCCCATTAAAAACAGCCCTAAACTTCCTTTCTCCCCAAAATATAGCAGAAGAAAAAAAAAAGAGTGTGATGGAGAAGTCAAACCTGGGAATGAATAAGGTTTAAAAACTTGCTGTCTGAGGGATATAAATGCTGTGTAATAAAATAAAATAAAATGTAGCCTTGAGGGTCATTTAGGAAATTTCTACTAGGTACTGAATCATGTCAGTATCTAGTTAGTAGACATTAACATTGGTATGACTGAAGGCAGAAGACACTGTTTTTCACACACTCCAGTTAAAATCCACATTGTTCATTCCTCACAAAGGATCTTTCACTTTATATTTTCTAAGTCTCTCTTCTTTCTTAATTACAATAAGCAAACAGTCCCTCTGCAGCCCCCCCTAATGCGCGGATCTGAGATCCACACCCTTGAATATATGCAGAGGGGTGAACTCTGCTATTTGCAATGGTGTGCGTGCTCAGCACACACATCCTTGCCGCATGCACGGGGGTCTGCTCCATTCAAGCCTATGGACTTGAATAAACACGAGCCTCCATTTTCACAGGGGGCCCAGAACAGATCCCCTGTAGAAACAGAGGGCCAACTGGATATAAATTTCTGAACCTACCATCAATGGAGCAGCAATAAACATAAGGGAGTAAAACAGACAACCCACTATGGCTGGCTAGTAATAAGGCCATAACTTTATTATTTACAGTTGCATAGGATGGATCCAGGTTGGGATGTAGATCCAGGCAATGAATAATTCACACACTAGCCACCAGATTCCAGAACATCTGCTGAGAGGCAATCATGGAATAGTAACCATGGAATACAAATGAAACAGGCCACCGTGTGCTTCCTTTCCATTTGGAAATGAGACATGCCATCAACTCCCAAACTAGGCCTGACCTTGTTCACCTTCCTTCCAATGTGTGATTTTCCAACTATTTTCATTGTATATACAGACTGAATCAATTGCCTAAAGAAGATGTAAAAGATCTGTACTCTTGTGTTGTGTCCAGAATAATTACTGTCGTGGAAAGTTAGTGCTATGACAGACTGTGCTAATGAATCATCTTTCACCCAAACCTCTCCAGAACCACCTAGTGACCCCACTCCTTAAGGCTTGATTGGGTAGGCCAAAGACATACTGCCATGTTCCCTTTTGAGAGTTTTGAAGATGTAGCCGATTTATCACAGCTGTGCACTCTTTGAGCTCAGTCTGACAGCCACATGAGTGCTCCACAGAAGGAGGGAGTAGTTGGCTCCAGCAAGGGAAGAAACAAGGAGCCCTGGTGACACAGTGGATAAATGCTAGTGCCGCAGTCACTCACAGCCACGAGGTTGTGAGCAGGGCTCCAAGGTTCACTCAGCCTTCCATCTTTCCATAGGTCACTAAAATGATTACCCAGCTTGTTGTGTGCAGTTAGCTTACACATTATAGACTGCTTAGGGGTTGTTAGTTCACTGGTAAGCGGTATAGACATGTACTTGCTATTGCTATAGGGCACCTACAACAATGAAATCACCCAAGACATCAGCATAATCCCTTTGATCTATGGAGGGTGATGATGGGATCCCAGTCACAGGTGATGGTGGTGATTCACAGACAGGGCAGGAGTTTATCTTTACACAGACAGGTCAAGGGCAGGAGTTTATCTCTTTCACAGACAGGGCAAGGGCAAGAGTTTATCTTTTGTCTAAGGAAGTATCACCAGTCTCCTAATGTTTGCTTCAGCTCTCAACATTTTATCTAAGATATGCAAAACAGTCATCAATACATTTCAACCCAGTGCCAGCCCTTAGAAGAACCAATTCAGTCCTATCCCCTTGTAACAGTTATTATGATTCTGCCTGCTGTAGCTCTTAAAGTAATTGATGCCCAAGTTCTAGGACATTATGCTTTTGGGCATTGCCATTTAGCCTTTAAAAGCTATTGTACTCCATTCATATTCTTTATTAGGGCTATTATGCTGCTTCTAGCCTTTATAAAGGCTTTTCCTTTCTAAACAAACTAGACAGTGGGAGTTCAACCCTGTTGGAGGTTTTTTTTAACCTCTTGGTGGTGTTGGATACCTTTGATCATTCTATCCTTTTGTGTCAAACAGCAGGTCTGGTATTAGAAGTCTGATATGACAGTGCTTTCAGTTAAAGATGAGTGATAATTGAATTTAATTTTATTTTCAAAATTTCATAATTTTTTTATACGGGGTGGGGGGTGGGGGGAAATGTAGGGAAAAGCAAACCCAACAGATGCATTTGTACTAGTTACATTACTTTGTTGATAGTCAGTACAATTGCTTTTCCTTCCTGACTTCTGTAAATGTTGTATTTTATCATCCATTCTCTTTAGTATCTATGGGATGAAACAGACCACCCAAAAAGGGCAGATCGAGGCTGTGCCAGAGCCGCTTACCCTGGAGCAATGGCAATTGCACATGCACAGCCCCAGTCTATCCTGCCACGGTGGTTCCAAATGGCTCTATGAAAAGGAGTGGTTTTTTTACCACTCCTTTTCAGGCAGCTTGCTTCCAAGTGGCTTGGGGGGGCGGGCATGTGTCATGTAACCACTATGCCCTCAAGCCACCCGGAAGTGAGCTTTTTTCACCCGTCTGTTTTGGGCCTATATGAAGCTGATGGGAAATGTCACTCAGATATTTTGGTTTTCCATTGTAGCTATACGTAGGCATTGTCGGAAGCTGATGGGGAGTGTCTTCCACAGGTTTTGGCTTTGCATGATATCAATATGCAGACATCATGGAGCTCTATCTCTATTTCCTATTAAAGAATCCAAGGGAGACAGTGGATTTCTAGAACAAGGTGTAGTCATGGAATGAATGAGTGATAACAAGCTCAAGTTTAACCAGTAAAGTTGGACATTCTGTGTGTTGGAAAGTCAGCAACTCTGAATAGTGAGGAAAAAAAGCCCAGAGTGTTGTTGTTTTTTACAAGTCCATGCTTGTACATCAGCTGCAACCTTGTGTGAAAAAGTAATATTTGGCCTTAGTTATTCACATACTGTTTTCCTATAAACTGAACAGACCTACAAATGCAAAGTGCTTTATGTGACCCTGCTTTTGAATAAGTCTAGAAGCTACAACAATGCCAAAAGTATCTATTTCAATTTTCCAAAGGCCCACAAAGTTTGAAAACATAATTCTGATTCTACATATGTTGATCTTAATCTGTAAAGCAACAGTGGGCAAATTACCTTCCAGAATGTCTTTGGTTAACAGTTCTCATCACCCTTCAGAGTTGTTTACACTGGATGGGATTTCAATACAATGATATATAAAGGGCAAGTGTTGTCCATCCTTGTTTTAACCTTTACATTGTTATTGTTAAGTGCTGTCAACATTAATTTATTACAATTTATGAATATCTGCAATAGTAGCTTCATTTATATACCACTAAGCAGTCTCTAAGTGGTTTACACCTGTAAGCTAATTGTCCCGACAATCTGGGTACTCATTTTAGTGACCTCAGGAGGATGCATGCCTGAATCGAGCCTGAGTTCTTGGCTGGTATTGAAATCACAACCTTATGGTTTGTGAGTAAGTGGCTGCAGTACAGGCATTTAAACAATGCCTTCACCAGGCCTCCTCCAAATCACCTTGTTATCAACTGCCCTGCTCAAGTTTTCCAAACTCAAGGCTGTGGTTTCCTTGACTGATTCTGTCCATCTGTTATGTGCTTTTCCTCTTTTCCTATGGCCTTCTACCTTGTCAAACATCACTGTCGTTTCTAGTGAACCATATCGGTTCCTAATATGTGCAAAGTATGACAGTCTCAGCTTAGTCATCCTGGTTTCTAGGGCACATTTAAGGCTTGATTTGCTTTCTGGCCCATATATTTGTCTTTTTGGTGGTCTATGGTATCCATGGATTTCTCCTCCAGCACCAGATTTCAAATGAGATGATTATCTTCCTAACAGTTTTCTTCACTGTCCAGTTTTCACAGTCGTACATAGAAACTGGAACTATAATACATGGAAAATCCTGAATTTAGTATTCAATTATATGTCTTGACACTTAAGAATCTTTTCCTTCATAGGTACCTTTCTAGGTCCTAGATTCTTTCTTGTCTGGATTCTTTATTATAATTAATGACTGAGCCAAAGTATAGAAAATCTTTAACTATCCCAGTGGCTTCACAGTCTACTTTAAAGCACATTATGTATTTAAATACAAACTCTAAATATGGATTTAGGCTTAGTTGAAGGACTGGCTTAAAACACAGTCTTGCTCATACATTAACATTTATTTGTTTCACACATTGATGTATCACTTCCAAGAAGAATTAACCAAACAGTGAATATGACAACTCTAAAATATAAAAATAAAATGCCACAGTACCATAACTATTTCTCTTCATCAACAATAAAATACTGCCATCTGCCCAAGAATCCTTTTCTAATACTTTCTACTAAATCATTCAAATGGCCATGCACAAGAGATAGGGCCTTCTTTCAAAGCATTCATACTGTAGCAATAATCCAGGTTTACACCACTTTAACTGCCATGGGTCAATGCTATGTAATTCTGGGAAGTGTAGTTTTGTGAGATCTTTAGCCTTCTCTGTCAGAGAGCTCTGATGCATCAATAAACTATACTTCCCAGAATTCCATAGCACTGAGTCATGGCAGTTAAAGTGGAGTCAACCTGGATTATTTTTGCAGTGCAGATACAGCCTTTGTAGTGAGTCCTAAACCATAAAACTCTCTACCTTTTGGCTTGTGCTCAGCTACTTCTTTGCAGGTGTTCTGATTTAAGATTTCCTCTTCAATGCTGCCTTTAATCTGAATGTGTAGCGTCTATTTTTGACAGCAGCTTCCTAGTGCATGTATCCCAGGTGTCTGCTAATGTGACAATTTTTATCTTTGTTTCTTAAATTTTATCTTGACTATATACCATTTGAATGGATATGGCCCTTAAAAGGGATTAAAATGAATGACTAACAATTAAAAAATATATAACTATTTCCCATAGGACATGCAAGACTTTAATAAAACTGAATTGTGATTTGATTGTACTCAACAGTATGTTAAAAGTTTTGCATCTCAACTGACTTCAGGAAGGAAAAATAAGAGGAGGAGGGGGAGGAGGGAGAGAAAAATACCCAGAAACAACACCAGTAAGACAGGATCAGGAAAATTTCACAAAGCTTCTTAAAAATTTCAATCAAAGGAAATAAATTCTACAGCAACTACTTGATGTGGATTAATTATTTATTTCATACATTATTTATTTTCAGGAGGAGGTAATGAGGAATGCATCTCCATATATTGTATGCATACTATATCTATGCATTAAATATCCACATTAAAACAATGTACAATTATTTAATGGACACATTTACAATTCCAATGTATTCCATCATTTTCTTTTCTTCAGGGTTAACACTGGCAGCTTGCAAATCAATAATGTAGAATTTACCAAGGACTGACAAAATAAACATTTGATAAGGAAGCAAGAGTAAAGTTAGCTTGTGGATGCTAACACTTACTGGGAAACTTTGCCAGAAGCTATATGTGTTCCTTATTATACACACCAACGTGAAGCAGTAATTTTAAAGATTTATTACATTTATTAAGAATTCTACTAAATAAAATCCCTCCTTTTCCTGCATAATGTTAAAGTTATTTCTGAGATACACTTATGATGGTTGTAACTAGGACCTAAGATCCTAGACAGTTTTCCTCACAAAGTGTGGGTACTACGTGACGTTGAAGGCTTTCATAGCCGGCATCCATAGTTTTTTGTGGGTTTTTCAGGCTATGTGGCCATGTTCTAGAAGAGTTTCTTCATGATGCTGGCAAAAAGTCAGGAAGATACTCTTCTAGAACATGGCCACATAGCCTGAAAACCCCACAAAAAACTGTGGCTACTACATTTCCATGGGGGACTTCTGAGCTGTAAAAGGAAAATCTATAATATCTTCATAACCAGCAGATACAACTTAAATCCTATTATCAAACCTGTATTCTTTTGATTTGTACACCGCTTTGATCAATGCGGAAAAGCGGTATAGAAATAAATTTTATATATATATATATATATATATATATAGAGAGAGAGAGAGAGAGAGAGAGAGAGAGAGCCTGACAGAGTAAGCTGAACAAGAACAGGGTGATTTTCTTTAGATTCAGTAGTTTATATCTGATACTGATAAGAAAATCCTTGTTTATATGATTCCAAAACAGACCACTTGCCTTCTTTAAATACAGTCAAAATAGTTCTAGAGAATTATTTCATTAGAACATATGTGTGATCTTGAGTTAAGTTTGATGAAACAGTGGAAATCATGAGCAGGAAGAGCTGAAATTTTGGGTTAATTATAGAATGCTATTGAATGCTACCATTTTAATTTTAATAAGAGACAAGGAGAAGGAACAGCCTGATACCTACCCCTAGTCAACAACAATAACATCTATAGCAATAACACGCAAAACATTAATGACAATCATTCCACCGGCAGTTTGGACATGGTGCTGGATGCAGTTTGCTTTGATTTCCTTTTAGTCTTAATGATCTTAATTATGTAGGCAAATCAGTTGGCTTGCCTCAACTCTAATTCAAACTGTACTCCATGTGGAAGTGACTGGCACGCCCTATTGCCTTTCAGTGCGTAAATTTATGTTAGTCTTATCCAATAGTAATGGAGCTGAGCCAAAGATTTTTCAAACATTATTTGCTGAAAGTGTCAGAAGTCAAACAAACTAACCAAGACTACAGAAGACTTTTGTCTTTTAAAAGAAATCATGCTGACACATTTGGGCAAGTATCTTAGGGAGACAGGGCCTCCATGAATGCTTTGTAAGTCAGAAGCAACATCATAAGTAACACACAAGACATCGCCCATTGTGAAACTGAAACTGACAGAAAATCCAAGAAACCAAACCATGTTATTTGTTAAAAAAACCACAAACAACTCTAACATGAAATAAGTTTCTTTTTTTCTTTCCATTCAAACTATTACAAAAGCTAAACTAGGCACATTACTCTTTCTTTCAGCAGCCTGTGATTATGACTGCTACTACTTGTCTCATCAGGGGTGCACATGATTATGATGTTCAACAATTGAGTCATTATGATAGGGGTACATCACCACCAAATGATAGCCTGCAAAGCATGAAGATGCATGGCTCATTCCCTGCATTACTACAAAGGATTCTAAAGTCTGTTAGATTTCCCCCCGTTTTCTTTTCAAGTTTCCAAATGGAAGTTAATGACTCCATATTGTAACGTGTAACCTCCAGGCTGGAATCCTAGAATAAGCCTCTAAATAATCAGAGTAACAATTCACCTGCTGATTGGGTGGTTATTAAAGGAAAGTTAGGGATAATCATTGGGAGATTTTAATTTTCTACTAACTTTTATATAAATATGTTACTATTTTTAAATGTTTGTCATCTTAAAATAGACACAGACAATTTTTAGCAAAATATAATGCTTAAGTAAGTGAAACCTAGCAAATTGTATTTTTCTCGTTTATCTTCCTCCCAGAAAGTGTAAGAATTATATAAAAAATAAGTACATGGATGTAAATTAGAAATAAGTGCAGGTATGTGTACAGAAGTTAATAATATTCACGTATATATCCATAAATTAAAAGAAGATGAAATTTTTGATATATATGTCTTCTTTGGGGGGAATTATTAACATGAGATTAACTCTAATTTAATAGAGATGATGACAGAACTTTACCACATGTAAATTTAGATTTTTTTTCTTTTTAAAAATAGAACAATGTAACTGAATAGTTAAATAAGTGTAGAAACAACAACCTTACCCTTCACATGATGTACAGTAATTGAACTATAATGGCACGGATGGTCTCAAAAGTCATGGAATAGAATGTTAGAATCATAGAGTTGGAAGAGACATCAAAGGCCATCAAGTCCAATCCCCTGCTATGCAGGAATATACAATCAAAATATCTCTAGCAGATGGCCATCCAGGCTTTGTTTAAAAAACCTCAAAGAAGGAGATTTCACCACACTCTGCGAAAGTGTGTTCCATTGTTAAACAGCTCTTACTGTCATGTTCTTCCTAATATTTAGGTGGAATCTCTTTTCCTAAATCCATTGTTCCGTCTCCTAGTCTCTAGAGCAGAAAAAGAAGAAGCTTGCTCCATACTCAATATGACGTCACCCCTTCAGATAATGTCCCTTTGTTGGACATTAAATTATTGGCTGAGTTTGACTTCCAGTATATATCAAGATAGTTGAAGCCACTGATCACTACTACATCTCTCCTTTCTCTGTGTGTCATCATCTGTTCCAGAAAAGCACAATCCAATTCCTCAGACTTGGGGTCTGTAGTAGACTCCCACAATAACATCCTTGTTGTTCCTTTCCCCTTTAATTTTTATCCAGATGTTCTCCACCTTGCTTCTAGGATTTAGGTCATGGATCCCTTTCTTAGGTGTAAACATCTCTGACATATAATGCTCCTCCACTGCCTTTCCTGTTTGGCTATTTCTCTTTAAAAAGTTATACCCCTCTAGTATTTCATTTCAGTCATGAGACTCATCCACACTGGTTTCAGTAATGTCTGTATATCATATATGGTTTGCTGTGCCAGGAGTTCAAGTTCATCTTATTTATTTCCCATGCTTTGTGCATTAGTGTAGAGACATCTTAAGACCATGGGACATCCCTCTTGCTGCCTATGGGGCTAAATAGACCACCCATTTGGTCTGCTGCTGCTTCTTTCAGTTCCGAATGAGGGCCCAACAGCTACATGTCGCAGCCCCAATCTGGCTATTCCATGGCACAAAAAGTTTTGTGCCATGGAAAGGGTGCATTTGCCACCGCAGCGGCACCTTCTGGCGCTCCTTTTTGGCACTGCATCATCTGAACACAGAGCCAAAAGAGCGTCATGATGCTGTCTGCCATGTGGTCAAGTGCACAGCATGATGGTGGTGTCAGGGCAGCATCAGAGTGTGCATCATGTGGATGCCATGACCCCACTCTGCTCTGAGGCCAGCATATAACATTGATCTGTACAGTGTGTCAGTAAAGTTTTTTTCCCCTCCCACTGTTGGATCCTTGCACTGTTTGCTTTGTTCTCTCTGTAACCATTTGGCTATGATCTCTAGCCCTTGTTGAATTCCAGAATACTTTCTTCCTTGCCCACATAACTCAGTTTAAAGCCCCCTGGTTAAAAAAAATGAGATTGTTGTCTAAAACCTTTCTGGCAACTGGTGTGTGGTACAATCCATCCCTTGCAGAAGTCCTTTCTCCTTAAACCATAGGCTATAGTCCAAGAATCCAAAAATGTTCTTGGTAACACCACCTGTGGATCCAGTTGTCCACCTCCATTATTTTCCTTTTCTTTTTTGGACCATGTCCTTCAACTGGAAGAAGAAATGAGATAACAACCTTTGTGTCCAGCTTTTTCAGTTTTCTACTCAAAACCTCATAATTTCTTTTGATATTCTGAAGGCTGTGCCTGGCGTATCATTGGTTCCCCCATGGACCAAAAGAAAGGAGTAATGGTCAGTAGGCTTGACAAATCTTGTCAGCCTCACTGTTACATTATGGATTATTGCCCCAGACAATCTTCTGAGATGTCTTGTCAGGCCCACAAATCACTGATTCTAAACCCCTCAGCAAGGAGCCCCCCACAACCACAATATGACTCCTCCAAGGTTTAGCAGTGGCTATTCCCTGTGCTTATTCTAACAAGGTCTCATGCACTTTACCTGAAGACTGTCCCTGCTGTTCTCCCTCATCATCTTTGATAAGAGAGAGAGCTTCAAATCGGTTCTGTAGCTGCAAGCTCTCAGAATGATCCCTACTTCTACATGTCACATTTCTCCAACTCTTGTTTATGAGAACTGACCTCCTCCCTACAAATTTCCTCTGTGTGTTCTCAATTCACAACAGTCTGTCCACTTTGTCTAGGAAAACCTCTTGCTGTCTAATATGCTGAAGTTTACATACCTGAGTCTCCAGTTCCTAAATATTCTCTACCAACTTGCACTTGGTGCAAGTGAAGTCACTAGCATCATTTTGCAAGAACATAAACACACAACAGATGTTTCAGGTACCTGCAGCAGTTCCTTCACAGTCCATATTCAGTAGTCTTGAATTAATAATAATATTTGTTAATAATTTTCAAAAGTTAAAAGCCAGCATACATATACACACTACATCATAAATAAAAACATAAAGACACAAAAACCAACAATGAGAGAAAACAAAAAGAAAGCAAAAAAGAAAATGAAAAAAAATCCTAAACTAAACAAAAAGAGTATAAATACCAGAGCCATGAGAGAGAGAAAAAAGAAAAGGAAAAAGAAATCCTAATACCCACCTCCTCCAACTCCCCATTAACATGAGACTTCCCCCAGTCCTTTAACTTCCAGTGTAACATATATTCCAATTACACCTCCCTATATTATATTATTTATTTTTCAAAATTTCTCTATACTAAAATACATAACCCTTTTTCTTTTCTAAATATAAAAACATCAAATACCATAATTACAATATTCCCCTAATTTCTGATGCATTTTATGCTTTAGAATTGTTCCAATAAACTCATCACAATTGATGGATCTTGAAATTTGTTGTATTTTCTTTTTTGCTGTCACTCCCCCTAATATACAAAACAATTTTGCAAGCCCTGGTATATATCTTTTGATACATTATTTTCCTTGAGGTATGTATATATGCTTTCTAAAAATGCATTTTTGATTCAAGTCCAAAATCTGGAGAAGAGCAAAAACTGAAAGATAATTGCATTTCACTTCATATATTAGAAGAGAAAGTATGAATTAGGATGATTTGTATTTAAACGAGAACCAAACAACCCTCTCTAGGAAGTCTAGAGAAGCTATCCATCATAATATTTTTATCAGACTGAACTTCTAGTAAACTTTTTGTTTTAAGGAACTAAAAAGGCAAGAATAAGAACAAAGGTCCTACACTAAAATGCAGTCTCATACATTTGAGTCGATGTCAGCTGTTAAAAAAAAAATCCCCTGATTTTTATGAAACTCTGGAGTTAACATAAGGCTTTGAGAAAAGCGAAACAAGATACATAGAGGGTGAAAGTACAGATGAGAGACCCATTATGAATGGAAAGTTTGCTCACAGTCTGGTTTAGTTGTTCTTCAATCAGTGCCACCCCAGCAGCAAACAAGGCCAGAAAAGAATCAGGTAAGCAATGAAAAAAGAACATCACACAGTAGACAGACAAAGCCCCCCAGAGAAGTGATGTGCCAGATGAAAAACCATTCAAAGAAATAGAACAATGATACAGTAAAAGTATGGTGGTGATGCATTATGTTACTGATCTCCAGTGGTAAAGGTCAAAGAGGAGATATGGTGTGTAAAATGGAGGTGAGAAAAACAATTTCAGTTTGTGATTTTGGAAATGGAGGTCTCATTTGAGGAACATTATATGATGCTCTTCTTGCTGTGAAGTAACTGGCAACAGGAACAGAAATCACCTCTAAGAATAAGTAAAATAAAATCAAGGTGGTCAGGACAGAGGGAAGGGCTAGCAAGCAGTAGTCCAATTTGATGACTGTGTTTCTCTTTAAATGGCTTCCATTGTCTTTTATTCATCCATTGTGTCTTTCTTGAGAGAGAGAGAGAGAGAGAGAGAGGAGAAGAGCAGAAATACCAAGTGTAGCTTTAGTCTTTTTTAGAGAGAGAAAAAAAGTGTGGTTGCAGGCAGGAATACCTCTGGGATTATCCACATAATTTCCTGGGATCAAGATGGTTTCTTACAAAGAACTCTTTGCACCTACTATCACAAATGACATTATTAGTAGTTGCAAGGTTCAGCAATTATCTGAATGATTATGCTAAAGACCTTTTCTCTCAGTTTTCCAACTTTCTTTCTGCCCTCTTTGTTGTGTATTTCAGGCCAAACATTGGTTAAAATGTGTGTTTCAATTATATACTATATCTTTCTTTGTTGGGCTTTTAAACATGGAATATAGAAATGAGCACATTTGCAGGGACTCTCTCTCTCTCTCTCTCTATGTCTGCTGAATAAAAACATTAAACTGAACATTGGTGTCTGTTGATGTGCTGCATACATTACTGCATTGATCTATCATAAAATCCTAAAGTTGGAAGAGACTACAAGGGCCATCATCCAACTCCATGCCGTGCAGGCATACACAATCAAAGCACTCCCATCAGATGGCCATCCAACTTCTGTTTAAAAAACTCCAAAGGAGGAGACTCCACCACTCTCCAAGGCATTGTGTTCCTCTGTCGAACAGTTCTTACCAGAATGTTCTTCCTAATGTTTAGGTGAAATCTCTTTTCCTGTAGCTTGAATCTATGAATATATTCATCAATGAATCTAATTTGGGGTGTGATGTTTCAGCAGATAATCCAAGATTGTGCATGCCATGATTGGTCTGTGGAATTACTGTGTCGACACAAATTCTGCTTTAGATGAAAGTAAGCTGTCAATTATATTTTGTGTGCTGCAGATTATTCTAAGGATCTGAAGAAGAGCAAGCTGCAAATTGGGTTAATAATGACTTCACTTCTTTATCCAGTTTTTCCTTTCACCAAGCCCCCTCAAATGTCTTCTTAGAGTCATGAGAATTAATAGCTTCTTAAAGGGTTGCGCACCTCCCTCTCAATGGTACAGTAGTCTACTGGGTGTAGATCCCTCATTAAATGTGAAGTACTCCTTAGAAATGCATAGAAATAAGAATTTCTAAAGTATGTTTTCTCAAAATAAACCCTTTATAACTTTAAGTATAGTATAATTATTTTTCCCCATTGTAATGCTTAAGAAGGGCAAAAGTCAGTGTAAAATCAAGTTCTAACTTTTATGGTAATTTTTGAGATATAGGTAAGGTTTGCTCGTATCAGAACTCATTAAAGTCAGTTTTCTGACATCCCAGGACATATCCATACAAGACAGTTATAACTGTTTGATACCACTTTAGCTATCATTGGCTGGTTACAAACCGGCAGTTGGGACGTCCGGAGGACGTCCCATTTTAAAAAAAGGGGCGTCTCTTCTAGACGCCCCTGAGTCTAGTATGGACTGTGTCCGTACAATATGGCGCCAGCCCTTCTACATGGCCGGCGCCATATTGACGTATCGGACGCTGAGCGTCCGAACGTCGCGCGGCCCTAATGACATCACGAATGCACCCTTGGCGCTTCGCGATGCCATCAGTGCGCCGCTGAAAGAAGCTCTATTTTGGAGCTTCTTTTTTGCTCCGCGTGGGAGCTGCGCGGTATGGCTGCTGAGGCTCCCGCGCGGAGCAGGCGGCGGCAGACCGCCTCAAAGCGGCGGTCTCGAACCCGCCATGGTTTTATCCTATGGAATCTTGAAATTTGTTAGAGTGGTAAAGGACTTGAGATGCTCAGCCAGAGGGGTCTAGTGCTGTAGTTCAAGAAAGTGCACTAGATAATTTGGCAAGGCACTTATTTTGCTGGGTTATTTACAATTTCCCAGGGCATTTCCTTCAATTTAATGGCAAATACCATTAGGGTTATTTAGTAGAGAATTAAGTACATCACAAAATATAAAACCCAGGATTCCCTAGGATTGGTGTATTGGTTTGTCTGCACCAGCCAGAATACTATGGGCTGATATTGGAGCATTCTGGGCCTGGTGCAGCCCCAGATTCCATCCCGTTACCTCTGCATTCCGTATCAATGTTGAATGGCTGTCTGCACACACATCTTACTGTTTTGCTCAGTGTGTGCACCACTGGCACGTCACTCCCTTTGGGGTCAGAAATAAAGTGCCCAGCATTGATGACATGACTGAGTGTCTTGTTGTGGGAGCAACTCATGCCAGTGGTGGTGGCACCAGATAGCACAATGGGATGCATGCGTAAACAGTCACCTGGCATTGCTACCTAGTGCTCCACTTATTCTTGCAAAATGTGAAGCAAAATGTGACATGTTTTAAACTGATTTAAGGTTGGTATGATATGGATTCAATGTGAAACTAGCCTTACATCATGAAGACAGTCCACACTCAAATCAGGAATTTGGCCTTGCGTAGTGTAGACAGGCTGCCGTGAGGATGGGAAGAGACCACTTCATTTCACCCATGTAGACATGCTCCATGCCAGTTAAAGTACATCAGAGTGCTATAATTGTGTAGTAAAGATACACCCACAGTTTCGGGCATGATATTATTATTATTATTATTATTATTATTATTATTATTATTATTATTATTATTATGATGCTTTATTTATATAGCGCTGTACATGCAAACAATAAAATAGATAAGAGTAAACCTGCCCATTGTGTACAGTCTAAGAAATAATGGCATAGCGTGATATAATTGGGAAAGATGGCCTTAGATTGAGAATCTGTGTTTCATATGCACTCCTAAGATTCTCAAAGTGCCAGTAGCTCAATAATTAAAGAAATATTTTGGTAAAATTTGAGTGATGATGCTTGCACAAGAGCTGGTGGTGCTGGTGTTCCAGAACTACATTGTTTCAAAGAGCTAATTAACTGACCTTGTATCTTTTTCTCCACAGAAGACACTGTTCTTCATTTTCTGCTGCAGATTTCCAACATGGGAAACTGATTTTCTTTGTGAATTACTGCCTTTCAATAAGGGCAAATGTGATATTTCTAAAGAGGCAGTACACTCTTGTGGAATAAAGGGAATAATGTTCAGCTCTTTCTGCATAACCTGAAGCTCTGGTGAAGTTGCACAATGTGTAAATTATTTACAAAATTCACTGCTGCAAGCTGTCAAAGTGGCTACTAAGTCAGATGGATCTAGAAGAAGGCTAGCCACACTCAAGGGGTGTTGGTCTTTTGAAAGCTACTAGCCACAACTATTATAGGGACTCTTTGTGTACAGAAATAGCGTACAAGATATTTTGGACAAGGTCATCCATGTCAAGCTTCTATTTGGCAGGTTTTGAAAACAGGGTAGGCCAGAATCTGCTATGGTCCATCAGTTTGGGATTATAACTCTCATAAGGCCCAGATAGTATAGGAACAATGGACTATGGCAGGCTTAGTCTAAAAACACCGTATTGCCTATCCCTGAAGTAAAACAACCTTGATCTGATCTAGGAAGATAAGTCTTGTAGTGTTGCAGGTGTGCAAAATTACTTAATACAGATGGGATACTGCAGAAAAAGAAAGTAGCATTTAAGTTTAGGCAATTGTCTTAAAGTGGGAGGTGTTAAAACCCTCTGAGGAGCTATGTTTTAAAATGTAACAAGATAGAAATGGGAAGATATGGGAATCCCATTTCACCTTCCTCCACTTGCATAAGCAAATGAATTCAATTTTGGTCACAACTAAAATAGAACCATTGAAATAAACAGGACATCTTATCATTAATATAGTCCATTGATTTCTAATGTGGCCTGTGGAAATGTATTGTGTTTACCGAACGCGTGGCAAGTATTCTTGCAATTCTATTTCAAATTATTTTATTGCATTTTTATATGAAAAAGTAATTAAACCAACCAAACAAAAATTATGTACTGCTTTTCTTGTAGTTCTTACAGATTGAATACACTTGAATAGAATCCTCCAACATTACCTTGAGTTTTGCTTTAACAACTTTGGTGTGAGGGCCAATTAATACTGAGAGTAGATATCAACAAAGCAAGGAAAAAATAGTAATCTTTGGGGTGTTTTGAAAGAAAATTGCCTTGAAATTTTCACATTAATATAAACAACTGATATCTCACTGTTGTTTTGATCTGTATTCTTTGCAGGAATATTTCCAATCTTAAAATTGCTCTCAGGTGGCTCCATGCCCTCTGCAGTCCTGTCACTGGAGAACAAGAAAATGTAAAGGTTGTTTTGGTTTGTTTAAACTCCTGCTGGGCTGGCTGTCTCCAGTATCAAAGCATGCTCTGGGAACATACTTGATTTAGCATATTGTCTGTTCTTCCTTAGACTCTAACTTGGCTCACAGAACAAAATATCTTGACTCCCATTTACAGAAAGATTCATTTCCCAAAAGAATCACAATAGTTCAGTGACTAATTTAACATTTCAGAAAGATGTTTGCAACTCCAGAAATGCTTTATTTCAGAGGTGAAAACAGAAGAAGTTAGACAAAGGACATCACGGGGTGGCTTCTAAGCACAGCCTGACAAGCTCAGCCAAACCTGCTCAGTAAATCCTTTCTGGGCATTATTATGAACATGCAAAGATCATTTCTAAAGAGAGGTCTATACATCTGTTGCTAGTACCTGCACATCCCTGCTTTTCTAATGGAGTTTTTAGCCATCAGA
Source organism: Sceloporus undulatus (assembly GCF_019175285.1). NCBI lineage: Eukaryota > Metazoa > Chordata > Lepidosauria > Squamata > Phrynosomatidae > Sceloporus > Sceloporus undulatus. Next base: position 138,198,716 of record NC_056524.1, on the reverse strand, counting down.
GGTTCTGACAAATACCTGAATAGGGATACAGTCAAATGGGTGGAAACTGTGTGACCTTCCAGATGCTATTGAACTGCAGCTGCCAGCATTGCTCACTACTGAATATGCTGATTATATTTGATAGGAGCTGCAGTTCAACAACATCTGGAAGAACACATACTTTCCAACCCTGAGATTAAGGATGTGATTCAAAGAAATTACAGATGCATAAGAAATCCAATCTATATAAATTCTGAGTTTTAAAATTATTATTTTAGCATCATACAGTCTATTCAGATAACTTTTATATGCTGGGTAGACCAAAGGTAACAGCATGTGACATGATGTATTCTTTTCCAATGACTTGATTGGTCCCTTTTGACTAATGTTTAGATCAGTCTAGCTGATTTCATATTGCTCTAATGTGGTGATGCAGTCCTCAGCATTTTAAATATATCAAAATATTAATTGACGTATAGCCTATACAAAGGGCAACCATTCCACTGAATACAGCTACTAGGAAAAAAGTAGTCATGGTAGTGAAAATGGCTGCTCTTCCTTTCCCTTCCAAGCAGACGAGTTAAGTGTATACACTCAATCTGAATTTTTTCCTAACTTTTCCCCCAGTCACTATTAGAACACTAGCTGGTTATTATATATATAATATAATTTATTTATATTATATTCTTTGTAATATTTGGTTATATTTTCATATCATTTACTGATTTTGCGGTGCAGATACAAATTCTGTTTTTACTACAAATGTTCTTTCAATGTTTCCCTGGTTTTTAACATCAAGCACATACAACCATTAATGTAGCAAACCAAATGTAGGCTCCTACATTTGTGTATCTAGCTTTCCACTTGCTTGAAAGTAGGAATTGGTAAATCAGTCTATTTCCATACACTGCCAACTTTGCATGGGTCTGTTTTGTTCCATTTCCATGTTCCATGCTAAGTAGCGAATAAAGAGTAGTACAAATACGTCATCTAGAAACTATATTCATGCTGATGCAACTAAAAAAAAACACCTTAGTGCCATATCACACTGTTGACTCTTGCTCAGCTTGTAGTCTATTAAGATTCCTAGGCCTCCTTTCACATTTCACAAGTCAAATGTATCTTGTATCTGTGCTTCTCATTTTTTTTTCCCTGCTTGAGCATAGTATCTTGCATTTCTCCCTGTTGAAATTAATTTTGTTACTTTTGGCCCAGCTCTCTAATCTGTTAAGGTCAGTTTGAATACCAAATCTTATTTCAATTGAAAGTTCTTTAGATATTTATTCTAGAACATTGAATAGGTTTGATAATAGCCTGGATGGAGGTGAAGAAGTTGAAGCTGAACACTGACAAGATAGGTATTTCAGGTCAGTAAAAAAAAGTTTAGAATTAGTTTAGTTGAGAGACAGTCAGTCTTTTCTTGTAGGAGGTTTGTTCCCAACATCAGACAGATAATCTGGGAATACTCCTTAACCCAAATGTAGGCATTCTCAAGTAGCAGCAGTGGCAAGAAGTAGTTTGTTTAATACTTCAGATGCAACCTTTACAGAACCAGTATGATCAGACAATGGGGATTTGTTATGCACGCTGTCCTCACTGTACTAAGGATGTACAGTGTCCTTAGTTTCATCATTTATAGGCTACCCTGGGAGAGCCTTTGTAAGCTTCAGTTTGTGCAAAATGCAGCAGCTAGGCTGCAAATTGGTACACTGTATCAAGATTATATCACTCTGAGTGAAAGAACTGAAGGGGTTGCTATTTATTTTCCAAGCCCTATTCAAATTTGGATTGGGCCCCGGCTCTCTAAGGGAACATCTAGATCAGAGGTGGCAGTGTGCAGCCTTTCAGATCTCTCATTTTTGTTTTTTAAAAGGTATTCTCTCCCTTTTTCTCTCTCCCTCCCTCTCTCCTTCTCCCTTTCTCTCTCTTTTGCTCCAAAATATCCCCAAGGGAGCGTGAAGGGCGCATCTACTACATTTCATGGCTTCCTGAGACCACCGCCTCCCAGTCAATATTATTTTGACCCCAAATGATCTGCAGGGTATGTGGGGCATGTTTCCACCATATTCTGTTTTTTATTTGGGGAGGAAGGCTGCTTTGAAACTGGAAGTCATCATCAAGAGGTTTCTTATCACTTCCTGTTGTTATAAAGAGCTTCATTTGGGGGAAAATATGGTGGAAAATGTTCTTCATGTCCCATAGAAGCCATTTGGGGTATAATTTTCTTTGCAGGAACAGGTGTTTTGGGAGCATGTAGCCCTCTATGTCTCATAGCAAGGATAATGTGCACCCCTTCTAAAGTTGCCCACTTCTGGATCATTTCAAACTTGGCCAATTACTGAAATATTCAGGAGAGGTACTCTTCAGGACATCATAACCTTTACAGACAAGCTTGATAGATATGTGTGAGAGGCTTTTGCCTGCTTTGTTTTCAGATTTTGGATGAATTCCCCAGGGAGTTTTGATCTGTTCCTAATATTTTTAACGATGTTAATCCAATCTTATATAATTGGTGATAGAAATGTAGAATTAAAGAAGCAATTTCTGATACTAATATGCACAGAAATAACTTGGTCCCATTCATAATTTTCTGTCAGTAGAATTAATTCACAGTTCCTGGAGAAAATAATATATTATATAAAACCAAGTTAAAATGTATACAAAGAAAAAAAATGGTGACAAAAATGTAGGGAGAGTTATGGTTTAGGTGTAAACTGTTCAGCAAAATAAATGCCATTTTATGTCATTAAAACTGACAGAGAGATGTCAAAATGGTATGGAATTGATTCATAATGAAAACCCATGTGGAAACCACATTGTTTGGAAATAAACAGATTTCCCTATGCTTGGTGGAGAAAAAAAAATCAGTTTCCTAGGGATTTTCTGCCTATTGATGTTGGTGTGTCCACAGTTATCACTCCATGCCCAGACAAATTATTGCATTGCTCCATTGAGCATGATGTCTTCCATTCTTCACATATTGAACTTGCACAAACCCTTTTTGGACAGACATTATTGTCTCAGTATATAGAGAACATATTTGTGCATTTTAAATTTTTTTTATTTAGCATAAGGATAGATATGCAGAGCAGGAAGGATGTTTTTCAGTCCCCTTCCTTCACCAAAGCTGCACCAGTGCATTCAATCTGACCAGAAGTGTCATCGCATCACTTCTGGTTTCATTTTTGGCTAAATTCCAAACAAGTTTTTTGGGTGGAAGGCAAGTTTAAGGTTGTTGAATTATGTGAATGTCTTAATGCCAAACCCATGTTTTTTAATGAGGGTTTGATCCATTATGGCAAAGAAAAGAAAAGAAAAAGAGTACAGAAAAAAAATCACCCATGCCAAAAATTCAAAATGTTTCTTAGGATATGGTGGTTTCAAAAGCTATAAACTGGGACCCCATCAGCTGTATAAGTCCACTTGGGTTCATTTTCCCCACCTCAGAATTAAAAGAAGATGATTGAACTAAAAGGGTATCTACTGCAAAAGTAAAGACTTTGGATAACTGAGCTGTTAAGATGATGAGACAAAAGGTTCTGGAATAAAACATTTTAAGTCAGCCATTGTTAGCATCCACCTTCAGTCAGTCATTCAGGGTATATTCTGCTATGAGTTTTGTAGAGATAGATAGATAGATAGATAGATAGATAGATAGATAGATAGATAGATAGGGAGATAGATAGATAGGGAGATAGATAAACTGCAGAGTGGGGGTCAGAGAATAGGTTCTCACCCACAAATAGGGAAGATATAGATACGCATATAGAGAGAGGAAGTAGAGATATAGACAGTCAGTCACTTTGAGAATAGGGGGGCTGCCACCATAAGGAATGGGCCAGATGGTCACGTATTTGATGGCAGCTAGGCAGTTTTATGAGGGGTTGTTGGGAAACTTATACCAAAGGTGCATACAGTCTTAGATTTCTACTTGGCAGAGGAACTAGGAACCAAATGGCTAAAACCCTCCCTTCTTTCCCCCCTTCAGAACAAAGGGAGAAATTCTACATCAAAAGCTGAACCGAAGGGAACCAACTCAAAGGGAGGGGTCTGGGGAATTCTAAGGTTCTGTCTCTATTTGGAGTTCTTCAGATTCAACAAAGACGTGGCCAGGAATACTTCTACTTACTCCTTACAATAAACTTTCGGATCTACCTGAAGTTTGTCGTGGATTTTTGGTCAGAGTAATTCCAAGTCTCACAGCCATTAAGTGTTGTTATTTATGTGGTTGTTGGTATTGTTGTTCTTACTAAGGCAATAGCCAGCTTTGGTACCATCGCTAGAAAGAGGCAGGATGAAATGTTCTGAATGAGCTTCTGCAGTATTGCATACCCTTCAGCTGTCTTGATGAATCTTCTTTTGTTCCACTTATTCAGATTTTCTTTTCTTTTGTAAAAAATAGTTCCAGTTTCTCTCTCCTCCCACTTTCCTTTTTTATCCACAGTTTATTTCAAGTACTTCACAGTTATCACTCCTTGCCCAAATAACTCAAATAATTCACCAAAAGTGAGAGGAGAAAAGAGGGCAGGATCTCCCCAGGAGGCTCAGGGAAAGAAAAGTGTTGTAGGCTTTTCCTACCTTACTTCTTCTTCCTCCTTAATAACTTTTTTCATCTTGACCACACTCTGATGTTCCTTGGCCTTGTACGTCCCAATTTTTATCTGTAAAATATTGGAGGGTATGACATTAAAGCCAGTCATATTATAGTCATCTTGACTAAGAACATGTCATCTTGTCTCCTTCAAGTGATGGCATGGACGTTGGCAATTACTTGTTTGTCATAATAATGATTATGCCTATGGCCTGAATATGAGAAAAGGTCCTCCAGTCAAGTTCACTTCAGGAAGTCTAATTTCAACATTTTTCATTTGGATCTCTTCTATTTAAATTAATGTGGGCCAAGAATAATAAAGCATCCCTTTATCTCTTTCTTATTTTTGTTTACTTTGAGAAACAATTCTTCAGTTGCATATTTTATTATTATTTTGCTTTGAGTGGAAATGAATTCATCACCCCATGGGGTCAGAAATTACAGGATCTTCAAAACAATGGCAAGAAACCCTATTCTTATTCAGTTTATTAATTTTCTTTGACTTTAAAGGTAAGTGCTTTGGATAGAAAGTCTATGCAGAGAAAATCCAATCAGACACCTAATGTGACTAGATAACACTCAGCATTTAAGCATAACACAGTGTTTGTTTCTATTTTATTATCTCTTTTATTGCATGCAATAACTGATGGATATCTGAATTGTTATTCTGTTATGAATCTACTAGTCAAAGGGAGTAGGTAGGGAATAACTTTGACGCTAGTAAAATGACAGCAATAAAAGTTCTCTCTCCTTCAGGGAAGGGGATGAAAAGTAGGAGCTTTTCAAATAAACTAAATAAATGTTTGCTTGAGCAAATATTTAAAACAGTATTGGATGAACTCAAATACCATAAACATAAACTGTTTCAAATACCAGAATCAGAAACCAGAAACATAAACTGTGTGAGTGGCAATATATTTAGTAACTACTAAGATCTGGGGTGAGTCACACACTCTCAACCCAAGAAGATCCTGTGACAGATTCACCTTAGGGTGCTATAAATCAGAAATTACTTGAAGGTGCACAACAACAACAAATATTCCTTTTTAAGTAAAGAAAAAAACACCAAAGAAAACAATTATTTATTCAGTTTACATCCCACTTCTTTCTTTATGCTGGACCAAGGCTGTGTTTTGCTGTTAACTGCTCTCAAGTCAGCCCTGACTAATGGCAACCCTATGGATAAAACACCTCCATGACTCCCTATCCTCCACTGCCATGCAAACCCATGCCTGTGACTCCCCTGATTGAGTTCATCCATCATGCTTGAGGTCTTCCCTTCCTTTTTCTACCCTCTACCTTTCCTAGCATTATTATTTTTTCTAGTGATCCATGTCTTCTCATTATGTAGCCAAAGTACAACATCTTCAAGTTGATCGTCTTGGCTTCCAAGGAGAGTTCTGGCTTGATCTGTTCAAGGACCCATTTGTTTGACTTTTTGATTGTTCATGTTCTTCTCCAGTAACACATTTCGAATGACTTGATTTTCTTTCTCTCTTCTTCCTTTACTGTCCAGTATTGTATCTGTACATGATGATGTGGAATACTGTTGCCTGCATGAGTCTAACTTGTATACCTTTGCTCCTCAGGATCTTTTCTGATACTTTCACAGCTGCTGTACCCATTCCTAGGATTTTATCCACTGGGAAAATGGGGAGATTCAAAAGGCATTACCCAGGGAAAGTCACACAATCGCAGCTAAGATGATCACACACATTGCAATTAGAGAAGGCTTATCCCAGGAATAACCAAGGAATAACCAGCAATAAATCATTCACAGGATTTCCCCATGAATGATTTGATGCTAGTTATTTCTTGGTTATTCCCAGGATAAGCCTTCTCTAATTGCGATGTCATGTGATAATCTTAGCCATGATCACACGACTTTGCCTGGATAATGCCTTTGAATCACCCGATTTCCCCCATGTGATAATGTCCGTAGTCATCGTCTTATTTCTTGACTTGATTCCAGGTGTGGGAATTCTTTGACTATTGCAATTTTCTCATTGTCCAGATGTATATCTTATGTGGTCATTTTATTTGTATTTTTAAAAAAGAGCAATATACAGCATTTAAAAAGCAAAGTTAAATTAAAACATTATTTGAATAAAAGTTTAAAGCAATAAAATAAACCACTGATCATTCTTTTAAAAAATTAACAGCATCCCATCCCCAGCTCTTTCTTCCACACAGCTTTCAGCCAAAGGCCTGCCTGAACATAACCATCTTAGCCTGTCAGAATGGGTCAACTGAAGCTCCTGCTGGCGGGAGTTTCACAATTTAGGAAGAGCCACTGAGAAGGTTTTCTTCTGCGCCCTCACGAAATATGGCTGTGGTGGTGGGCTGGAAACAAACCCTTCTCTGAAGACATTAAAAGTCAGGCAGGTTCATATGAGGAATAAAAAAATAAATAAATGGCACAAGTCTCATGAATGGCTTAAGGTTTATATACTGTAGTTTGAGTGTTGTTCCCTATTAATAACTTTTGCACTTGACCACACCCTCATCTTGCCTTATCATATGCTCTTGAAAACATCATCATGTGGCTTCAGCATATCCCTTTCAAATTCACAGTGTGTTCCTATTTTTCATGCATGCTTCAGTAAAGGTAAGGTGATGGAATCTCACAGATAAAAGACATAAATGCCAAAATAGATGGAACACTGAATTATTTCAAAGGCAGAGCTTTTTATGTAGCCCATATTAATTATATGATTGCAATTTAATTATAGCATAATTATAGGTGCAATTACTGTTTTGTATGTTTCATTAAAACTGCATACATTAATTGCATCAAACTCCTTTTGATGAGCTTAACTAGCATAAGCAGATGTTTACAGCTCACAAGCGTAGTTAGACTGTCATAACAATGTTTGTCTTGCAAGGTGACTATCTCTAAAGGAATGAAATAGGTAGAACAAATAAGCCTAATTGTGTAGCTCTTTTGTATTTTTCATTCATGAAACACACAGACACAAACACTCATACACAGAGATGCTAGGGTTTTTTTATGCAAGTATATATTTACAAAAATATACCAGATGATAGGTTAGTAAATAGGATAAGAGCTGACCTGGATGCCAACCTTGAGTCTGAGGCAACTAGAGAGGCATCCAGCACCACCATCATTACTGTTAGACTGGATCAATTTGAGTCGGCAAGTACTGAGGATGTGGACAAATTCCTTAGCAGTTTGAAAAAGATGACCTCCCCTCTCAACTCTTATCCAACCTAGCTGGCAGTCCGGGGGAGGGGGAAGGATTGATACAATTGAGCTGACGCTGGAAAATGTAATTAATGCATCCTTTTTTTCTTAAGGAGGCAGTGGTTAGACCACTCTTAAAAAAGCCCTCCCTGGACCCCCTGGATAGAAATAATTATAGACCAGTTCCGTTATCGCCATTTTTGAGCAAGGTGATCGAGAGGGTGATCGCCAATCAACTATGGGTAGTCTTGGAAGAAACCGATTTTCTGGATCCATTTCAAACCGGATTCAGGATGGGATATGGAGTGGAGAACGCCCATGGTCACCTTAGTCAATGATCTCCATCTGGGCATCGACAGGGGAAGTGTGACCTTGTTGGTGCTCTTGGACTTCTCAGCAGCCTTCGATACTATAGACCATGGTATCTGGAATGCCTGAGAGAGTTGGTTATCGGCAGTACTACATTGCAGTGGTTCCAATCCTACCTTTTGGGTAGATTCCAGATGGTGTCACTTGGGGACAGTTATTCAGCCAAGCGGGAACTCAAATTGGGTGTCCTTCAAGGTGCGATTCTGTCCCCAATGCTATTTAACATTTACATGAAGCTGCTGGGTGAGATCATCCAGAGACATGGGGCAGGGTGCTATCAGTATGCTGATGACACCCAAATATATTTCTCTATGTCTCGGACTGATGCAGTGACTAAGGATGGTATCTCCCCTCTGAATGCCTGTCTTGGGCAGTAATGGATCAGGGAAAACCGACTCTAGCTGAATCCAGGTAAGATGGAGGTACTCGTCATAGGAAACCCAAATCCTGGAATGGAGTTATGTCAGCCAGTTCTGGATGGGGTCACACTTCCCCTGAAGGGCTCTGTCCACAGTCTGGGGGTGCTTCTTGACTTGTCCCTTCATTTGACTGCTCAGGTGAATGCGACAGTCAGGAGCACCTGCTATCAGTTTCAGCTGATATGCCAGCTGTGCCCCTTCCTGGAACCGGGAGACCTTGAGACATTAGTACATGCACTGGTAACCTCTTGTTTGGACTTCTGTATAATGCGTTCTACTTGGGGCTACTCTCATGCCAAGTTTGGAAACACCATTTGGTACAAAACATGGCAGCCAGATTGATTGCAGGTACTTCTTGTAATAGCCATATAACACCAGTCTTGAAGTCCCTTCACTGGCTGCCAATTGGTTTCTGGGCAAGGTACAAGGTGTTGGTTATTACCTTTAAAGCCCTACATGGCTTGGGACCAGAATACTTAAGGGATCGCCTTCTTCCATACTGTCCGTCCCGTACACTAAGGTCCTCGGGGAAAAACTTACTTCAGCCGAAAAAAATCTAGGCTGATTTCAGTAACCCAGGCCTTCTCTACTGCTGCTCCAAAGCTATGAGATCCATCATATTTCCACTCTCACAGACTTTAAGAAGATTCTTAAGATGGATCTCTTCAAGCAGGCCTTCCCAACTTAATTCCTCTCCCTGCATACGTTAATAAATAAATAATAAAAGTTTTATTTTTATACCGCCCTTCCACAGATCAGGGCGGTTTACAGCATGATAAAATACAAAGTACAACAGTACAATAAAAATACAATAAAACAACAACAATATAAACCCCCGTTAGCCCATCCTCTTTGCCACAGAAGAGGAAGGAGGCCCACTGGACTTTTAGTCGGGGAATGCACGATGGAAAGAAAGGTTTTCAGATCCTTTCTAAATTGGGCCAGGGAGGTAGTCGAGCGGAGCTTCTGTGGGCAGCGTGTTCCAAAGGGCCGGGGCGGCGATGGAGAATGTCCTCCTCCGTGGTGGAGGACATTCTCCATCGCCGCCCCGGCCCTTTGGAACACGCTGCCCAGATGTTCTGAGGGTGCGGGACGGAATGTACGGGGAGAGGCAGTCCTTCAGGTATCCTGGGCCCAGGCCATTTAGGGCTTTATAGGTCATCACCAACACCTTATACGTTGGCTGACTACCTATTATTTCTCCTCTTTAAAGTTATTGTATTTAACTGTTTTAAAACTGTGATAGTTTAATTGCAATTTTAGTATTGGGAGGGGGGTTGGGAAGGGACTAAATTTTAATGTTAATGTATTCCATGTATTTTTACTGTTGTGACCTGCCCAGATTCCTTGTGATTGGGCAGGCTGTAAATAAATAACTTAGTAGTAGTAGTAGTAGTAGTAGTTGCACTCTGTTTCTGTATCTACATGTGTGTCTGTGTACAGTTATATATTGTAGATTGCAGGTCAATGAAAGCATGAATATATGTTGTAGCTGGTAGTGTGGATTTTTGGGGAGGGGGCACAGTCATAGTAGACACTACTGAGCTATATTGTGGTCAGTGACAGTGCAGTAACCAGGGATAATTTTCCACCCCAATCCCAAATCATAGTCTGTGAATCCATCACTTTATTTATACAGTGGATCCTTGTTATACGCGGGGGATCCGTTCCGGACCCCCCCCCC
>NC_056524.1:138093954-138183469 GCF_019175285.1 Sceloporus undulatus | reverse complement strand
AGAGGTGTGTCATCCAAATGTTTGCATAATGTACATGCACACAAAAAAGATGTCTAGATCTTTAAAAGTCAATGAAGTCTCAGATTTATTTTATTGATAAATGTCAGAAAATATATTCAACAATAAACAGCTGAGAAAAAATTCTCCTCCCCTGTGTGTGTATATATATATATATTTGTTTGTATGTATATATTTCTTGGATTCTGCCTATAAATGTCATTCTGTTTAATTCTAAAGAGACAACCTTGGAAGCCCCAGTAGAATTTGCCATGAGTGAAATATTTCTAGAGTTGGTACTCAGGATGGAACAATATATCCTTGGCAGGTTTATTAGCCCAAGTCAAAGAACTGCATGCCTATCATCATAATTTTATATGTACACTTCCTCCTGCTGTCCCATATATCTGCAGTTCTGATGTACATTATATATTTCATTATTGTCAAAGAAGTCTGTCTTGAACATTTCAAGTGGTTAAGTGAGGGAAAGTGTCTCCCCAGAGTTTTCTGTTTATATTTTAAAATGTCATAGCACTTATTGATCACATAATTAAGGTAGGGATGCAATTTTCATTGACCCTCTATACAATTTATCCTTATAAAAAGAGATCTAGGCACCAAAATATTAACTAGAAATTGTTTTTAAAATCACCATCACTATAAATAGTAACCTGTTATGTACAAATGCATCTAACTGGCACTAATAATGTGCACAATAATATCTTCATGAACAATAGAAATGTGTAGGATTTCAGAAATGTTCTGTAATTTGGTTATTGTTCAGAGTCTATTACCAGTGTCATCAAATGTTTTCCAGGAACCTTCTGTGATTTTGTGAATGATGGAAAAGTGTATAGTTTCCAACTATATTTCAAGCAATCCTGAGTTTCTTTAGTGTCTTCTCAGGCGTTTCCTAGTGAGAAACTTGATAAAAGTGGGCATCATTCTTTTAAAGGCTACCAGATAGCTGCCAGCAATACTGATCTTCTCTTACAATGTCCAGATGCAGGACATTATTTGATGTGCCCTAGAATGGATTTTCCATACCTGTGGAGAAGTTCTGGGACCCAATAGTCTTGGCCAGTAGCCTTATGTTCACTCTGAACACTTTTTAGAATTTCCTTCAACAAGGGGCCACTAGCAGACCAGTTTCCATGAAAATGGTTTCCAAGCTGAAAACTTGGAACTGAAAGAATTACCATATATACTTGTGTATAAGTCGATCTCATGTATAAGTCAAGGATAGGTTTGGGGGGGCGCGGAATGATGGATTTTGATATGACCCATGGATAAGTCAAGAGTCAAACTCAGGGGCATGTAACAAATGGAGGGGGGGAAACACCACTTTGCTACCACCTTCTCCCTCTCTGGACCTCTCCCAAGGGTCACAGTCTGGGCAAGCAAAATCTGGACACAAACCTCCAATTTCCCTCCCTTCCCCACAACTTTCCCCAAGGCTGATGGCTTGCAAAAAAAGGGGACACAGACCTTCGTTTTCCCTCTTTTCCCCACAACTTTCCCCAAGGCTGCTGGATTGCAAAAAGGGGGACACAGACCTCTGATTTCCCTCCTTTCCCCACAACTTTCTTCAAGGCTAATGTCTTCCAAACAGGGGGACACAGATCTCTGATTTCTCTCCCTTCCCCACAATTTTCCCCAAGGCTGTTGGTTTGCAAAAAGGTATATCATCTATCTAATGTATAATTTCATTTTGTACACTTTGTTATTTTATATTTTCACACACACACACACACACACACACACACACACACGATTTCCTTGATCAAAACAGTTGGAAAAGCTGCAATAAAAATACATATTCTTGAGATTATGGTCCAAAACCCACTGCAAAAATAACCCAGTTTGAGATTTTTTTAACTGCCCTGTCTAAGTGCTAGGGGATCATGGGAATTGTAGTTAATGTGGAACCAGAGCTCTCTGACAGAGAAGGCTAAATATGTCCCAAAACTACAATTCCCAGGATTCCCTAGGACTGAGACAGGGCAGTTAAAATGGCCTCAGACTGGATTATTTATCCAGTGTGTTTTGAACCTATTTTGAGTTGCTTTCAGGAAATGCAGTGTAATACAGCCTATGTCACCTTAAAGTGCACTTATGTCTCATTGAGTTCAACTATAAGCATAAAAAGGGCATATGATTTCAATTCTTTAATTTCTATCAGTTTTATTACTGAATATTTTATGGATGTTGCATCTAATCATGACTTTGCAGGTTTTATTGCAAAGAAGATGTATATTCCCTGACAACTTGCTTCTCTTCTGTTTCATTTCACTGCTCTCTTGCTTCTCCTGTGTTCCATTTCATGCTATCTTTACAATTTGTTGCTGTCATATATATATTATACAAGGGAATTTATATGGCATTCTCCACATTCATCTCATTGATTTCATTCTTATTTGAATGAAACAAACGTTTGAGTGATTACTGCTATAATCTTTTAAACAGTCTATGGACCAAACACAGCATTTGTTGTTTAAATAACAACAACAATAACACAACACAAAACAAGCCAGAGCATGCAGGTTGGTCTGAACTTTCATAATAATTTTCATGATATAAATATCAAAAAATATCAAATATGGGCAGAATTAGTCATAAATATACAGTGTGGGGGGGGGGGAGTGAGTAAAATCCAAAATGTTTCTTTAGGGGATAGGCTAAATAGTAGATAAATTGGGTCCAAAAGCTTCCTAAAGCCTTTACTGTGGCCCCATTCAATAATACACCAGGTTTGATGATTCTGAGATCAGAGATGTGAATTATATAGCATAACAGATAGAGATATGAAATTATAACACTGAGCATAGGCATTATATGTGCTTAATTATAGATAAGTAGATATTCTGCCTATATAATTTGTATGATTGATGCTTTCATCATACAGTAACCAGATGGCTTAATTAGGTCTGTTGGTAAAAGTATCTGTGAATGTTTGTGTCCTCTGACTCATACTTGAGGACAGATATACTTTTAAAATGTGAGATGTAAATCTACATTCCCACTCCTTCCATTTTAATGATAAGTCTGGGCTTGCCTTTATTCTGTATACCATGTTAGGTAAAGATACAAAGTGTGATCCAGATGTGCCTGGAATACAAACATCAGACATATATTCAGTTTTTAGAGGTCACTAACAAGACATAGAAAACATGCATTAGCTTGACATTCAGTTGTTTTGTCCAAGTGTTTTTCTTTTTAAGCTTTCAGTTTATTTCTGAATCAGATCAGAATGCCCACAAGTATGCATTTTCTGTGATCCGGAAGGATTGTGTGTGCATGAGGAAAGGGGTTGTTATGCACATAAATGTTATACACAGATTAGTCACCAGAACAGCTAGAGGTGACCATATAACACCTATCCTAAAATCCCTTCACTGGCTGCCTATTAGTTTTGGGGCACAGAACAAGGTGTTGGTGTTGACCTTTAAAGTCCTACATGGCTTCGGTCCAACCTATTTGTGGGATTGCTTTCTTCTATATAATCCAACCAGCACACTTATGTCCTCTGGGAAAAATCTACTGCAGCCAAATAATAATAATAATAATAATAATAATAATAATAATAATACATTTTATTTGTATTTTCCCACTTCTCCCAATGGATCAAAGCAGGATTACATCAGGGTATATAATACAACAATACAGATACAAATGCAATTGCAAACAATTCCAGTAACAATTATTAAAAACAAAGTATAAAAACAATCATGTGTCTAAAAACATGCAGAAGACCAGGGTGGCTGCAGTTACCCAGATGACCTTTTCATCTGCTGCTCCCAAACTATGGAATGGCCTGTTGGAAGAGATCCAAAACATCATCAATCTTGACAGTTTCAAAAAGGCTGTCAAGATGGATTTCTGACAGGCCTTCTCTGAATAACTCACTTGGTCATCCACTGACATGGATTACCATATGGAATACCCCAGAAGGCCACAATCTCTATCACTGATTGATTGTTTTAATAATTTTAGATGAGATTTTATTATTGTTATTATTGTTATGTGAGATTATAATGTTGTTGTCTGGAGGGAGGGATAGTGAGTTTTATGTTGTATTGCTGTACTTTATTGTTTTGTAAGCCTGCTCGATCCTGTGGGAGAGGCGTAATACAAATAAATTATTTTTATTATTAATGCATCTTTATGTCACATAGGGCCTGAACAGACAGGCCAAAATAAAGCTGCTTCAGGTCACCTAAGAGGCCGGAAGCTGCGCCAAAGCCACTCTCCAGTCTTAAGGACTGGAGCGCAGCTTTGGTGCAGCTTCTGGCCTCTTAAGATCTGTGCATCATTTAAACAGCACACCTCCAAAGTGACCCGAAGCAGTTTTATTTGGCCTGTCTGTTCGGGCCCATAGACAGCTTAGGTGGGGCATGGGGCTTTATAAGCCAACTCTACCTCAAGTTCATCCTCTTTCTAATTCTGGAGCCTGATTTCCCTTCTTAAATTATTTGGGGATTAAGCAGGACTTTTGGCCATGAGTTTGCCAGGCGGCCAAGATGTAACCTTTCTCTGCACTGAACATTGTGGGAGAAGTTTCTATCTCCCTGTTAACTAAAGTTCTCAATGGCGCGTTACAGAGCACTGAAGAAGGGCGCTCTGCTGCCGCCACCGGTTGTTGCGTCTGGGAACTGCAGCGGCCAAACCGCACGGTTCCCAGGCGCAGCCAGAAAGACGCACCGAAATGGCGCTTCTTTCTGGGGCCCGGAAGTGGTGCCATGAGGTGCTAGTCGCGCACTTGTGGCGTCACTTCTGCCGCGTGACATCTGGACACTACGTGTCCGCGATGTCAAAATGGCGCCCCTTCGTGTGGACGGGCGTTGCCATTTTGTACAGACTGGGTCCGTACTAGGGTTGAGGGGCGTCAGGGAGTGATACCCCTTCTCAACCCTAACACGCCCCTTCCTAACCCTAGCACGCCCCTTCGGTGCGTCTGTAACATGTCATAGTTAGCTCTCAGATTTCTAGCTTCTAATATCCTCCTGAGCTGGTGGGGAGGAGGGGGAAGTCTATTGCTATCATCTCTTCCACTTGGCAGCAGAAGTAAGATAAATCACGAAGGTTTGTTGAGGAATAGATAGTTCAATGTATTCTGTCAAGCACACTAGAAAAAAGAAAAAAAAAAAGAAAGCCACACAATTAAGAACTATTACTTTCTTGACTAATTTTAAGGCGGAGTTGAAGACACTCTTGTTCAGGGAGGCATTCCAAATTATTGGTTGTTAATATGCTGCTTACTTTGTCTTCACTGTATACTACTTAGTATTATTGTAGAGATGTTTTAATCATGTACTGTTATTTTAGCTTGTCTGCAGCTTGGCAGGTTTTTATTCTTTTTCGTATTTTATTTGACCCTCTACTGTGTAAAGCACTGTGTAAACTTAACAGCACTCAATAAATGTTGTTAATAATAATAATAATAATAATAATGAGAATTCCTATTTTTACTCTGCCTCATTGACAAAAGGATTCTTGGCACTAGGGATGTAAGTCTACATAAATTTCCTTGCAATGAGGAAACAAGACAGAATTGTAGCAATTTTCTTCTTGCAGCAGGAAAATCTTTGAAAATTGTTCAGCTTTTAAGGATTATTCAGTTTGAGAATTGTTCCATGCAAAATAGGCACATATATTTTTGTGCAGGGGAAAAAAATCTTTGCTGTACAGGATATATTTTTCTGCTGTCTGCTGTGCACAAAAGGATCCTTTCTGTGCAAAAACATCCATGTGTGCATTTTGTGTAGAATTTATGAATTTATAAAGTTTGTGTAGAATAAAATTGTAAAGATTTTTTTATCAGTCTAGCATTCATTGCAGAAAACATTGTTTTGTGTGTGAGAGGGGGACCCTTTGGAGCAGAAAAAAAATCAGTTTTAGCTGAAATACATTGGGTTTTGGCACCATTTCCAAGTCTCCAATGGTGTGTGTGTGTGTGTGTGTGTGTGTATGCAAAACAATCTTTTTCACAGGTAAATTTTTTGTACGAAAGGCCTGAAATACTACAAAAAAAGTCAGTAGTAAAATACATAAATAATGTTGCCTATCAGGAATGAATATATATATATATATATATATATATATATTAAAAATATATTATTTACTGCATGAAATTATGAAAGGTTTATGAAGGTTTACATTTCTAATAAGTACCAATATGGTGTAGTGGTTTAAGTATTGGAATATGACTCTGGAGCCCAGGGTTCAATTCCTAGCTTGGCCGTTAAACCCTCTGGGCAAGTCATATGCTCTCAGTCTGATGTGAAGGCAATGACAAGCCTCCTCTAAATACATCTTACCAATAAAAACTCATGAGCCCTGGTGGCGCAGTGGTTAAATGCCTGTACTGCAGCCATTCACTCGAAACCACAAGGTTGCGAGTTCAAGACCAGCAAAAGGGCCCAAGCTCGACTCAGGCTTGCATCCTTCCGAGGTCGCTAAAATGAGTACCCAGACTGTTGGGGGCAAATTAGCTTACTTGCTAATTAGCTTACTTGCTGTTCACCGCTATGATCTTTGGAATAGCGGTATATAAATAAAACAAATTATTATTATTATTATTATTATTATTGGTTCACCTTGGGCCACCATAATTGGGAAACTGCTTGAAAGCACACAACAACAACAACAACAACAATTGATTCTTCAAGGAAAAGGTGGAATATAAATTATTATTATTATTATTATTATTATTATTATTATTAATTTCTAGTACTGATGGCAGAAGTCTTTAAACTCTAATATTCATGGGATCTTACCTGATTTCATAGGCAGAGGGCCATTACTCTCAGAATCCTGACCCCAAGTCTAAGTTTAAATTGTTTAAAGTTTAAGTTTAAAGCATTATTTCAGATTAATCTGGATAAATGTCTCTGAATGTTACTTCAAATGCATAGGCCTTATATTGCCAATTGCACAATAGGCTGACAGCATGAGAAGACTATTGGCTTCATATTCTGCATCTGGACTTTCTAGAGGTATCTAGCTGATCACTGTGGAAAGCAGGATGCTAATTAAATAGAGCTTTGGTCTGATGCTTCTTTGCTATCATGTAAGTCAAAAATAACATTCCAGACCCTCCTATTATTTTTCATTATTCTTTTCTTCCAAGGCACAAGAGAATATTTTGATTTTTTGAAAAGAATATAATAGGCAACCAGTGAAGTCATGTTTCACTGTCACAAGAGTTTTTGTTAGAAGAAGGTCAAGACTTATTTATGGGGTGATTTGGTACTTCTTGAGGTCTTCATTTCTCTTTTCAACCTGCTACACATTCATTATAAATAATAAAAAGTATAATCAGCAACAATGAGCTGCCAACCTTGCTTGGAAAAAAAAAAGGTGAAAAAGAGGTTCCTAACCACCAATGGTTTTTTTGTTCCCTCTAATAAAGGATACTGAATAGAGTTTCGTTTCTATTACTTGATATTGCTGGTCATTGGATACAGAGACTCCATTGAAAGGAGTTTTATTTAGGATAGGGTGGAGGAAGAAGCCCACTCAGCTCTAGCCATTATGTTATACGAATTGGTCTACTTGAGTGTAGACTATAGACCTGTCTTTTCATCTCTCGCTAGCTATTTTAAAACCTAAATTCATTCCAGAAATGTTAGGGTTTTCTATCTCCTTTTCCAGCTTAATCAGATGTTAGATTAGATGGTTCTAAATTTAGCATTTTCAATATTTTAGAAGATGTACTGGGACTTGGAAATATCTACATAATAAGGCAGGAGAAAGGGGACACACTGATGTGAGGAGAAAATATATGTGCCACCTGTAATTCCTAAGATTCGTTACCAATTAAGCCTTGGTGAGGCCAGGATGGGTCCATCTCTGCTGTCCTTCCAGTGGCAGGTCAAGATGTTCTTGCATTGGCAGGCTTTTGCAAATCGATAAGGTCTGGGAATGTTGTGCTATTTAAAATTTAAGGTTTGTATTGTGACATTTGATTTTAACTCATAATAGTTTTAACTTTTTAAATTGTTTAATTCTTTTTAAATTTTTATATTTATACATTTTAATGCTGTAAGGTTTTAAAATTGTATTGTTGTAAGTCAGCTATTCATCTCCTTGAGTCCCTATACTGGGAGAAAGATGGGATATAAGAAAATAATAATAATAATAATAATTTATTTGTGTTGATTTCTTGGGTTTTTTTTTGGGGGGGGGGGTTATTCCAGCTCTGTTCCGGCATAAAATAACTTTCAGCAAATTTTCTCTTCCCTTCATTCGTTTCCACTAGTCCCTGTATTTAATTATGGAGCAGTATTATAAGTACAGCTCCTTTCATGTGTTTTATAAAGAAGATTAAGCTTGTTTTTCTCTACTAGAGCATGGGCAGGTGTGGATAGACACAGGAATAATTTTTGTTTGCTTTCTACCCTGCTAAATTGGTTACTCTGTTGAGAAACTGAATACGTTATTTTACAATTCCCAACAGTGCCACCCTACTGGAGTGAATCTGACTACCCTCCCCCCGGGTTTGGCTCCAGCCTATTACTCCAGATTCAGCCCTAACTTCCACTCCCTTTTCCTCACCAGCCACAATGGGAGTCAGCCATAACTGCTTACTGACCCAATGCTTGCCAATATGCTGAAGATAGACACCCGGAGGCCTTGCCTTTCAACAACAGAACAATACACAGATCAACATGTACAGTATATCTCTTCCTCTCAACCAACAGTATATATATATCCCACTGCCATCCATGCCAGCATTCTCTGAAGATGCCAGCCACAGCTGCTGGCAAAACGTCAGGAATAAACTCTTCTAGAACACAGCCTCATAGCCCGAAAAACTTACAAAAAATATGAATGAATATGCTTTTGTGAAAACAGTTCCTACAAGAAAATGGACAATGCTGCCTGAGGAGCAGGGGATGAATTATCTTCACTTTCAAAGCTGGAGGGTAACACTCATGAGAAGCTGGAGGTAAATGAAGCCCTTCTTTCAACAATGTGTGAGAGTTTGTAAGGCTATAGCAAGGAAGAGGGCAGCTTTCCTCTAATATAAACTAATAACAATCCACTCTGATGAATTTGGCCAGTGATCATATTTAACAGGGAAATGTAGAAAATATTTCTTTAGACAGCACTAAAATAAGATGAATTACATGAAGTGTTGTGCTTGGATTTTCTTATTAGTAGAAGGTAAATTAACAATCAGACACTTTATGCTAATCTCAAATTTAAGCATTCCTAAGCAGTCTGATGGAATTATTGATCTGACTGAACTGATTATGTGTCCATAAAGTGTGTCCATAAAGTCACAAACAGATATCAGTGTCTAATACTGTAGTACCTATAGATGTCTGATATTATGGATTAGAATGTGTAGACATTGATTGATACAGTTTATTTAAAATGTATTTATTTAGGACTTTAGCTGTTTTTAACCTATTAGTCAAACTAATTCTTTCCTACTCTTTCCTCCCTCAGTCAAATTGAAATGCATGCATGCAGAGGTTCCTTAATTTGTTTTAATGGTGAGTTTCCATTGAGAATGAAGGACTTATCTAAGGAGAGCTGAGAAGGCATAATTTAATTTTGTCTCCAGGCCATGTGTAGCTGAGTAAAAAAACACACAAAAAAACAAAGGTAGACTCAAAAAGGGGGTCCAGAAAGCAAAACATCATGGGCTGGGTTCAGATTAAGCTGTATGTAGAGTAGATCCATTTCAATAAATGAAAACTAGCTCCATATAAATAAATGTAAATATCCCCCATCTTCTGGTGCAGAATGTGCCAGATGTAATCTGGACTGCAAACAGCAGAAATGGTGGTTGGACTGTGCAGCATCCGAACATGACAATGTCACAATGGGGGATGTGGGTGGACCTTTTGGCCTATGCAGACAAGACTCTTGTCAATATTCTTTTTTCATTTCTACTTTTGTTTAATGCAAATTATATTAAAGTTTATAATCGTACTAGGAAATACGTCAATATCCAGTGATGTCATTCTGCTAGCACAATTGACATCATGTTTATGAACACCAAATTCTGTGCTTTGAAGAAATTCAATACTGTTTCACAACCATTTGTGCCTCTACTTGTACAATTGGGAGCATGCCTGGTTTCAGAAATAGCTGCAAAATGAAACATTTAGAACACTAGTTGTACTATCAGTTGCAAAACTGGTTGTGAACGAAGTTGTGTAACCAGTGTACAGCCAATTGCACTATGAACTGCACACCCATCTTAGTGATCACAAGAACAGTATGCCACCACTAGCATAACTGGGGAAACGTCTTTCTTTCTCTTG
Organism: Sceloporus undulatus; assembly: GCF_019175285.1. NCBI lineage: Eukaryota > Metazoa > Chordata > Lepidosauria > Squamata > Phrynosomatidae > Sceloporus > Sceloporus undulatus. The sequence continues at coordinate 138,173,192 of NC_056524.1, read as the reverse complement.
CACTGCCTTGGATTTAAGCCATAAAACCAACCAGTTCAGTAATATCCAAATAATCACAAGACACCATTGGAGAGCAGAACATTTGCATTTAAAAAAAATCACAAGAATCTTCAGAAAAATCAGGATCAACCATTACAAAATCCACACAATCAACTCATTGTAAATCCTCCTGAAAGAAATAGCTGTACACTGTGAACTATAAGCAGGTGGTTGTAGTAGGCTTCTTTTGGGAGGACATTTCACATGATGACACCACTTCTCAGAAGTCCTAGGACTTTATAATATTTCTTCAAACTTTAGTTAGCTTTGATGTTTGGACTAAGATCTTGTCTGAGAGCTCAGAGAGCAATTCTCGTGAAAGAGAGCAGGTTCCTTATAGCTGTTCTTGATTTTTGCAATATCATATTCCTGTAACTTTGGAAGTAGATAGAAACTGGAGGCAAGTTTCTGACTCACTTCCTCTGAGCAAAAAGCTTTAAATGAAGAAGAAGAAACCCTTAAAGTAAACAAAATGTGGCTACCAATCCTGAAAAAAACAACAAAATCAAGACTTGCAAAATGCTAATGAAAACCAGCCAGGGCCAGGGATTTCCCAGCAGACAATGGACCATTAATATCCTCCCACCCTAAGGCCTTACCATTCAACAACAGAACATACACAGATTAACTTGTAAACCACTCCTCTTAACACAAATCCGTTTTGCATATCCTTCCACACTGAGGCCTTGACATTCAACAAAACAGAACAATTACACAGATTAAAATGTAAACTACTTCTCCCCACCTAGGGTCACACACTTATTATATATATACCTCACTGATGCTGGTGAAACATCAGGAATAAACTCTTCTAGCCCAAAAAACTCACCCCCCAAAAAACACCTGTTATTAGAAGCTATTTTCCCCGATACAATTTTAATTTACTACACAGAGAAACCCCACAGTAATATAGGAAACTTTTGTTCTCCTTTGCTGAAGCAAATTGGAAGACAAGATTGCAATCAACATTATGGATGACTATTGTTCTTGCTTTGCATTGGATGGCATCAAGATAAAGCTAAGTTAGAATAAGAAATACAACAATAAGAAATGCAACAAAATGCCATATTTCCTCCAGTATCATCAGAAAAGGAAGACAATGTTGCACGGGAAGGGAAATGTTTGGGATCCTAGGTGAGTTTTACCTGTTCATGCTCTTTCCCAAATAAACAGATGCCTTCAATTTTGAATTCACTGGCAAAAAGGAAAACACACTGTTAGCTCACCAGAAGTCAAATAGGATAACTTATATGTGTGACATAGTTTGTTCATGGGAAGTGATGCCCACTGAGACTTAATTGCACTGATCAAACTGTTCTGATGGTATTTCAGAACTGGAATAACCTAATTCAGTCATAACTATCTTTGAATCTGGAAATGTGTAGAAAACAGATTGGTCACAGCTTCATTTTAAGCAATTTGGGAAAGCCAAGTGTTCTATTTATTTTTGTTTCCTTTTTCTTCAGTGTAGATGGAAACACTGCAGCTTCTGATAATGGTAGTAAATAAGTAAGCAAAAGAACCACACTGGTATAACCTCCATGTAAATTTTTCTTCATGTAATATTTTCCTTTCTGAATCCTAGGCTCATTAACTTTCTAGAAATGTGGTAAAATACAGTCAGCCCTCTGCATCCACAGATTCTTTATTGATGGATTTAAGCATCCACAGCTTGAAACTTTTGAATCCCAAAAGCAAACCTTGATTTTTTCCATTTTATATAAAGGACACAATTTTTTTGCCATTATATTTAATGGGATTTGAGCATCTCGGAACAAAAAGAACCCGCAAAAAGCGGGTTCTTCTTGTGGCGCCTTTGTGAGAGAGAGTGACTTACCCAGTGTCACCCTGTGGATTCACATGGCTGAGCTGGGATTAGAACTCTAGCCTCCCAGTTCACCATAGAAATTCACTGGCTGACCTTGGGCAAGTCACTTGCTCTCAGCTTCAACTCCAACTCCTAGGTATTCCTTCATGGTAGGTTTTATCCATGGCAGAATTCCTGCCATCGCACCCCAATCTGCTCCTTCTTGAGGATTCCTGCTTGGCAGAAGAGCATTGCCACTTGGCACCCGACCCCTCCCCTTCTCATCTGTGAGAGTCACACTGTCTCAGCTTCAGGGGCATCCCATGGCAAAACTCCTCTTTATGCCAAGAAAACCCTCGGTTTGTTCCATCTTCCAGTGCCATCCTGATGTTGAACAGGGGTCAGACTACATGTCCTCTAGGATCCCATGTATTCCTATGTATTACTTCATAGCAGAAGTGGACTGGATGGTCCTTGAGGGTCCCCCAACTCTAGCATTTCTTATTTATTTGTTGAGATTTTTTTTCTTTTGTGTGTGTGTGTGTGCGGTTTTTTCAGAAGAGGAATGTTCTTTAAACATCTGCCAAACTTCCCTTTGTCAGTCCCACCTCCTTCTTCTCTTTTGTGAGAATTTTAATGGCAGAGCATGATGTAAAGAGGAGAAGGCTCTCTCCTTTAGTTCTGTTTTGTTTTTCAAAGCAAAGCTGTGAGTGAGAAAAGATGGGGAGGAATCACCCTAACAAAGGAAATAGCCCCTGGTAAAAGCCAGTATGCATGGTAGCTTTTCTTACGCAAAATCCCCAAATCCTGGAGGTCGAATTGTCAGCTCAGTCTTGTCTCTTCACTTCATTTCGAAATTATTAAAAATAAAAATTCTTACTCATTGATCGAGAAGTGCTCAGAATTTCTTCTCTCTAAAATGTTATTGAAATTGTCAAATTAGGCATATTTCTACTAATTTTCGAATTTTGGAGAATATTCTTTACATCCCTAGTAACAGTCTTAATATAACAACAATAAACTACATTGCTACATTTTGTGACAGTATGCCTAAAAAGCCAACGTCAGTGTAAAGGTTGAGATTGCTTCTTTCTCACCAGATCAGAAATTGTCAGGACAGTCTTTGTAAGGGCACAGTGAAGTTCGTCTTCCTCAACAAGTCTACTTCTGTAGTTCAACATGATAAGCAACAAGCTGGAAAACCCTGGCATGTTACAGACAGCCAAAATAAAGCTGCTTCGAGTCACAGTGGAGGTATGGTGTTTCAATGATCCATGCATCCTAAGAGTCCAGAAGTCACACCAAAGCCACACTCCAGCCCTAAGGACTGGAGCGTGGCTTTGGTGCAACTTCTGGACTCTTAGGACGCATGCATCATTGAAACACTATACCTTCACTGTGACTTGAAGCAGCTTTATTTTGGCCTGTCTGTAACAGGCCCCTGTTTCACAAAGATATGTTGCTGGAAACGGAAGAAGAAGGCTCAACACAGTCTCAGACAGAACAGGATATGACTGCAAACACTTGATCCAGAATTTTGTAACTGGCATTGTAGAAAAATTAGTTCTCACTGCATTGCTGTGAATAAGTTCAATGAACTCCTCTTGTGCTGTCTCAGGAACATCTTCAACTTAGACTGTGAATGGGCTTCTGGCAAGTGCAAATGGGGTGTCAGGTAGATTTAGAAAGTACAATGAAATTTGTCTGCAAGCATGTGCAAGTGTTCTTTTACCGAAATTATCATCATAATCTTTTTGTCTGGTACAATGTCATATTCCTCAAAGAAAACAGATTAGGTGGGCAACATGTAAATTTTATTTTCATCCAGCAATCAGCAGAAAATCAACAATCAGTCAGTGGTCAGAAGCCTTGCTACATAAGGGACATTTCTCTGCTGCTAGAAATACTGAAAGAAGAGGTTGAGTTTTTCCTTAATTTGTAAGGAAGTTCTCATCCTGGGAGCAACCACTGAGAAGGTCTTTGAAATCTTATGGTACAAATTGTAACTATGTGCTGTATGACGAATTACCCTCTCCTGTTTCTTTTCTCCATAAAGCTTTATTGGAAAATCACAGGGAATTGTAACAGAAGAGAGAGAAAATATCCTTATCCGTTTTCTCCACATACTGCACAATTTGATACACATCTGTCATCTCCCCACACAACCCCTTAATTGCATTTTCTCTAATGAAAGAGCCCCAAATTGCAAACTTCATCATAAGAGAGTTGCAGCAACCACCTGGTTCTTTTTATAGCCTTTTCTGCACACTTTCCATTTCTACAATATCCTTATTGACTAGACCATACACAGTTTTCATGTACAGTTGTACCACAGGAGTCTATGAGTGTACTATGATGCTTAGACTTCCTACACCATTCTTTTCCTCGTGGCCTTTTTACAGCCGGTGCATCCTGGGTTGCTGCTTTCTTGAGATCTTTGAACAAATGCAAGATCACTGTCTTCATCAATCACTGTAACTTAGAGCCATCACAGGTATATTTGGACATAGTTATCCATCATATTACACGGATGTGTTTTAAACCACATTTGCCATTTAGCTGCTGTTTTCCCCAATCTGGAGACATCTTTTATGTTTCTTGATCTTCTTCCAAGTCTTTTATTTTAAGCACACTAAATAATTTGGAGTTGTCAGCAAGCCTAGCCACCCCACTGTTCACCCTTGGCTCCAGATAATTCATGAATCAGTTAAATAGCACTAATCCCAGTGGACACCCTGGGGCATGGCATGATATAACCTTGCTACCATGGCTACTTCTATGAATGATTACTGTTCCTATCTTGTATGTTTTTATTTATTTATGAAGCCTTCGTTTTGAACATTCCTTTCTAGTTCTAAAGTGGAACCTGAAGGTGACTTATATATTAAATATACAATGCATGCTAGTAAAAGTATGCCTATACTTCTCTATTCAGAAGCAAGGATCACTGAGTTCAATTGTACTTAGTGTTTTGTGCAGTAAGTGGTCCACCGGACTGGATGGACTTCCCAATACAATGCTTATTGATTATTTTCCTAGCAGGGTTTCTTAGATTGGTGACATCCTCACAGTTGATTTTTTTTATCCATAAATGGTAGTAACTGTAATATTTGCCCTTATTGATATTTCCTCTTGCAAGCACTGCTTTTATATTATTTCATTACTAATTTGTTTTTAAAGGTATTCAGCTACCCTACAGAATACCTTTGATACTAGTATTGATAGTATGAAATGACTACAATGAAAGCCTCCACCTCCACATCAATCTGTATATTTTGTAGTGTGATAAAACCCAATGTGCTTGGTGCTTATTAAAATAACTGGTGGGCAATATAATGTGTGTTGGTGAGAGCAGCAGGGCTGCTGAAGAAAGTGACTTCAGTAGCCTATAAATGTTGTATCTGGGGAGAAAGATAATTAAGCAAGAATAAAGATGAGGATTTCAAAATGCTGGTTTATTGCTATGTAGTCTTCAGTTCTGCTGAATACTTTTTATTATTGCTAAATTTGTTTCTTCCCATTGAGTACTATTTTCATTTCCCCCTTTCTAATTTATATAGCTATCCATAAATTGGAAAGGGGGTCTTTGGTTATTTTTCATTTCCTGTAGTGTTGAATGTTGTAAAGTTTTCTTCCTCTGCCTACAGAATCATAGAGCAATGTTTAAATGATATCACTTCAATCTCTGCTTTAAACATATCAAATAAATTCTCATGCCTGTGCAATTTCACACATGCATGCGCATGCACATACACAAATGTGGGATCACTGGCTTTTAAAAAATATGGATTGTTCAAGTCATAAAAACAAACAACAGGAAATCTTTCTCTCTCTGCCCCCCCAACACACACCTATACCTATACCTATACCTATACCTATACCTACACACACACACACACACACACACACACACACACACACACTTCAGTGCATTTTGATTCCATTTTGACTGCCATTTCTTAATGCTATGGAATTTTGGGATTTATAATTTTGTGAGATATTTAGCCTTCTCTGACAGAGAACTTTGATGTCACAACAAACTACAAATCCTAGGGCAGTAAGAACTGGAATATAGATCTATCCATTTTCAGTTTCCCTGAACTGTCATGGATAGATATCACTTAAAACACATAGGGACTGAGCAGACAGAGGGGAAAAATCTGTTTTGCCTCAACAGTTTTCTGAATCAAGGGTATTACCTGCTGTCTGCATGACCCACTCCCACAAAAGGCTGAACACCCATAGGCAGTCCACCAAGCACTTTCAAGCCATGCTGCTTGATTATTATTATTTTTCACCTCCCCTCAATGTCTGCACACCATTGCATGAACACACCACTTGTGACTACCAATTACTTCCCTTGTCTCACCCAACTGCCATGCCATTGAATGCCCAGCATGACTGGCTATGTGACCAGCCACACATTTGCATGAACAATACACTGCCCATATGGTGCATCAGTGTACCCAGTCACTCATTGGCAAAGCACAATCATGGAGGGCCCCCCATACATGCCCCCTTCACCCCATTGTCCCCTGTCTAGTTTGTTAATGTTTTCATTATATCTATTGCATTATTGGAAATCTGCCACATTTGTCATCATTTTGCTTCCTGGAGTATGTGACAGCTCACTGGTGTGATGGATTGGTGGTGCAGTTGGCCACTTGTATGCTTGACAAAACACAATTTATGGTCAGTAATGGCACTGGCAGCCCCGTGTTCATACTCTTTACCACTTTTGCAATCACCTTTGGCCTTCCTGCATACCCGCACTCATGTGGTACAGTTTATATGCTAAGGCAATAATGCACACTTTCTATGTTGGTGCAGGGCAAACAGGGTATTATTTTGCTCTGGTTTTTAGTTCCAGAGTGCAGCTTTGTTCCAGTTTCCACCCACTTTGACCTTGTGCATTGTATAAATATGTGAAGCTCAAAAGAGTTTTTCTATAGTTTTTCCCATAGTTAATCTGACCTACAAAGATTAATCTGATTATTATGGTCCCTGATTGGGTAGAATGTCCTGATCATGGGGAAGGCTGTAGCTGTATTCGTTCCATTGTAGTTAGTCTCTTTCAGCATTCTTGATCTATTCAGGCCAGTTAGGGATGAACCATAATGCCAATACAAGAGTCTCTGTATCCTTCTTCCAATTTTTAGCACCTGATAGGGCATTAGAAACCACAGCAATCACTTTCTAAGGTCCAATACAGAGGACATCTAAAGACAGTCTTTCAAAACTTAGTAAACTGGAATTATGTGCATCTCTAATACCTTGCAATTTTATAGGCACACAGTATCTCTATAACAAAAATATGTGTGAAGCTTGTGAACATATGTGCTTGCCTTCTGCTAATCCAGGCAGTTGGCTCATTTAGTCCATATTGTCTAAGAGTAATATAACATATTGCAAAGTGGTATATGTCTTGAAGACTGTCATATCAGAACAAAAATTGATGGACATATTTAGGATGTTATTCTAGAAGAATAAATCTGTAACTCCATCACTCAACTCCCTCACTGTACATTGCAGATCAGGAGAAATCTGACATTCAAGATAATATTGGATTGTCAATTACCACTGAGATAATTTTGTTTGAAGTTCAAATATCTGCTTGACACCCCACACTCCTCTCCTGGGATGGGTGGGTGAATAAATATATAAATGGCATTTGCTTTTCAGTTGTTTAAAACATGTGAGCTTGTAACCATGGAGAGAAGGAGGGGGATGCACTCCAAACATATCCTATCCACTCACAATTGTCCTATGTTGGATGGAAGATCTGCAACAGAAATGTAAGTTCATTGAAGTGAAGACTCACACAGAGCTCTGCAACCATATTATTCCAAACATGTATAATTTCACTGCAGACCTTTCCTATGAAATGACCTTTGCCATGGGTTGGGGGGCAGGGAAAGGTAAGGTATGTCTGCCACAGCAAGCAACCATCAGGAGATACCTAGCAGAAGTAGATGGGTTCTCAGTCTGGATTGTGCAAGTACTGTATGTGCATAGTGCTTTGATTTTGGACTATGGCTCCGGAGATCATGGTTTGATTCCCAGCTCAGTTATGAAACTCACTGGGTGACCTTGGGCAGGTCACATGCTCTGAGCCTCAGGAGGAAGGCAATGATAAACCTTCTCTGAACAAATCTTGGCAAGAAAAACCCATGATAGGCTTGCCTTATGGTCACCATTAAGTCAGAAATTACTCAAAGGTACACAAGAAGAAGAAGAAGAAGAAGAAGAAGAAGAAGTCAGGAATGTTGTGTGTAAACAACAGGGACTTCTGGTTTATCACACCTGCCTATGCTAACTACTTCCTGATGGTTGCTGGCATGGACACTTTTCCTCTGCCCCATGAGTGCTGTGCAAACCAATTCATTTGTCCCCAAACTTTTAAGGAAGCATGTGAGAAATGATGAAACTTTGTTCATTTAGACCTCTCTTTTCATATGCACAAGTGTGTGTTGGCCAAATATGTTGGCATTTAGTTTTCCAGCGTTTACCACAAAAGCAATACCAGAAAATGTTATATGCATGCCATAGAAATCAAGAACAGCCTGGGTACGTGACACCATCAAACCATATCATATTCTTGTGATGCAGCCTAATCAAGTATCAGAGGCAGAGAACATTATAAACCAAAGAAAAATTGTGTGTCAGGGATCCAAAAAAGATGTACAAAGGACATTGTCATAAAGTGCAGCGGTGGGGGGGGGATTTCATTCACAGCAGAGAAGAAAATTGCCACTGCAATCAAGATGAAATTCTCTGATCCCATAATTCTTAATATGAAAAGTGGAACAATAATAGTTAAATGAAATAGTAATCACACTTGAATGGCAACCTAAAATTTTAATCTTTTTCAGGTTTGGCTTTTATAAACAGGATGTTAAAAGAATAATAGAACCTTGATTTACTGGCAGCGAGGAGTCATCTAATTTTACTATATCAAGGACAGAGATGCAATGCATATGAGTCAGAAAAAAATACAGCCATTGGATGCATAATGAATGAAATATCATAGAGACTAATAATCTTCTCTTTTAAGTACTCTAGCTCTGGCAATCAGGAGGAGAAACCAATTGGATTAGATTGCAATCAGGTGTAATATCAAAGTAGTGTGAGATGGTGATGAATTTCATGCACACTTCTTCATTTAACTGTCAACTGCACTGTGCAATTTTCCCCCAGCCAGATGACTATACAGCCATCCTGACAAAGCAAGGCTTTCCCCTATCATAACTTGCACTACGGTCTAATTGATTAATTGTAGAGCCCTGCAGGAATAGGTTTCAGGGTGCTATATAGAACTGTAAAAATAAAATTCAGCATCTTGAATTTGAATGATGAGTAAGAGACTGACTACTGACTAATAGGGGCTAAATGATGAGTAAGAGACTGACTACTGACTAATAGGGGCTAAATCTAATTTAACAGTAACAGTGTGATAATGTCTGCCAGCACAGCAAGGTGAGGATATATCATCTGTTCTGTGTTTAAATGTTAGAGCCCACCATGGATTAATACAGCCTACAACAGTTTCTTTTGTCACTATAACTAGTGTAGTGATAGCAGGTTGACAACTGTAAGCCTCCTATGCAAAATTAGCAGGTAGGCTACAGCTAGATATAATCTTAACTAAGAGGGAAAGTGGGTGCCTTTTTTAAAAGCAATTGGAATGTGAAGAAATTTGAAGGTGGCATGTGGCTTGGTGTGTACATTGGATTTAAGGAGCAGCAGATAGAAATTAGAGTTACATACAGAGAGATTTGTGAAATGAGGGGGACCCCACTGAACTGTAATTATGAGTTTTATAAAACAGCTTTGAGACAAGTTACTTGTTTTTCTATATTATTTAATAAATATTTGTTCAACCATGTCATGTTGGTTTATTGTTATTGGCCAAGCTGGCAAGGGCTTTCACACAGCTGAAGGAGGAAATGTTTGTTTTGTGGTGGCAGCAGAAAAACAAGTAGCATGGCTTGCTGAAGAAAAGGTGAATCCCAGAGCTGGAAAATCTTGCAAGGCAGTGTTAGAATAACTGCGTTTGTATAAAATTTTGGAGTGTGGAGTTCACTCTGACCTCAAACTGACCTCATACAGGACCCGCCATTTCTCCAAAGCGAGGAGACCATGTAGGTAACTTGCCCGGGAGGAGGGAGGGTCCCTAGAAACAATCCACATGGAAATTCCCCAAAAGGTAGCTTGAGAGTTGCTAATGACAGAGCAAGCACCTCCAAAACAACACAATACTGACTGTTTCTTCATAGTCTCACACTTAATGGGCCGGTGATCAAATCAACAACCCACACATATACCTGTTTGTCTTCTCCCGATTGTGTCAAGACCTCACTACATTGACTAGGCTATCCTATACCTCAGCTTAACAAAGCCCAGGCAATCAAACGCCTTTGTCTAGGCTTCATCCAACTCATTAAGCTAATCGCCAAAGGCTAGATTTTGCCTATAACAATCCCTAGATTTGCTCACTCAGATGTGCTATTTTCGGAATACAGCTTGACTCCATGCCAAACTGGACTCTGATTTTAGCTCCCTTGGCTAAAACCACTCATGGTCTGGTGGCCGCGTCTTATCCATCATCCATTTCTACATCGGAATACTGGAGAAGCCTTCGGAAGTGAGTATCGTCCATTGTTCTGACTTGCAATCTTTTCTACTCTCCCATCTTTACTTTCATGTGTGTATGTGTATGTGCTTATTGCTGTATGTGTGTTCCCCCTTTTAATAAATATTTGAACTTTAATTGGAGAAGCTGTCTCCTTGTCATCTCTTAGGGCATTATTTGGTCCTTTGGTATACACTAAGGGACATGGTCTAGTGAGGGCATTGTTATCCCTCTCGCTCGGCAATTTGAGTTAATTAAGAAATTTGTAACAGCAGCTAGGAATTGTATGAGTCCATGTGCGCGAGCGTGAACACGCATGTGCCCACACGTGCTGAGGTTTAACTCTACATAGGCATAGTATTGGGTAAGTACCAAGGGAGGGGGGAGTTCTCAAAAGTAGTAGTGCTTAAAACTGAATACATATGGGAGAAGTACATTGCATTTTCAAAACTATCCTCTTGCTTTTGATGAGTAAGCTCAGGTGAAGACGGTATGCCATTTATTAAAAAAAATCAATTGACATAGGATTTGAACAATAGATTTCTGGAACATATTCTGCACAATTTTTTTTCACCCCAATATATCCTGTTAACTCTTTAAGCCTCTTTGAAAAAAAAACATGTTAGAGTTGACCCACTTTAAAGAGGAAAAGGTGGCACTTGGTTAAGCAGTTTCCCTTCGCTTCCTTCTGAGAACAGCCTCTAGCATAGCCTGTGACATTTCACAGATAAAAAAAAAAGAGAAATGTGTGGCCGAGGAGCATCAAAGTCTGGCCAAAAGGCTGTGGACAGGCAGCAAGAGGGCAAAAGTCATTAATGAGGAAGAACACACAAAACTACTCTTTTAAGCAAAAAAAACCCTGACATTTAAGTATTGAGTGTAGTATAGCCAGTGAAAAACACACAAAAATCAATAAATACAGTATTCTAGGTGTATACACAGAATGATCAACAATAAATAGCCTATTTTATAATAACTTTTCCTAAAATAAATATGTCATTACCAGATGTACTCAAAATTGCATCTTTCCCTCAGATCCACTATAATAACTGTGCTCATGTTCAACTTCTCTGCCCTATGCACATATAGATTAGGTCAGAATATAACTTCCCAATAATATAATACTCATTGGGTACCTTGTGCCATTTGTAGCATCATTCTAACCTAGTCTAAAATATTGTTTGTAGAATAAACATGGGATGGAGTGGGGGAAATAATGTGTCTTTTAGGTCTCTGTGCGCTCGCCTGGCTTCACCACTTCACCACCACAGACAGAATAGGCCAAGTGGTGAAGAAGCACAATCTCCAAATGGTTTACAAACCGACCAAGAAAATTCAGCAAATGCTGCACTCAGCAAAGGACAAGAGAGACCCTCTCACAGCCGCAGGAGTTTACTGTATACCATGTAGTTGCGGACATGTCTACATAGGAACCACCAAATGCAGTGTCCAAACACGAACCAAGGAACATGAGAGACACTGCAGACTGGGGCAGCCATAAAAATCAGGAGTAGCAGAACACATTATAAACCATCCTGGGTGCAAAATGCTATTTGAAAACCCTTAAATTATAGACCATGCCAACAACTATCAGGTCAGAATGCACAGGGAAGCCATTGAAATCCACAAACACCTGGACAACTTCAACAGGAAAGAAGAAACCCATAAAATAAATAAAGTTTGGCTACGAGTCCTGAAAAACACCAAAACCAGGACTCAGCAAATGCAAATGAGAAACCACTCAGGGTCAGAGGGTTTCCCAGCAGACAATGATCACCAATTAGCAGACACTAATACTCTTTTGCATATCCTCATACCCTAAGGCAGATTAACATGGGACACATATATATACATGAAAAACCCACAAAAAAAAACAACAACAATTCATTCTTTCCTTTCCCACATAAAAAGAATCCAATTCATACATTCTAACTTCCTCACTACTATTCGTTCTTTCTTTGTATTCATAGTGACTTCCTAATTATTACTCCTATCTTTCACTCAACTACTGTAATTTTGCTCCTAATATTCTACTTCTCTTATTCCATTCATGAACCTCTTATAACTAAAAGTTTTCCATATCTATATTAATCATCTCATAACTTTATAACCTTAACATCTATTTTACCCATGTAATTCTTATCCATCTATCCTCTCTCTCTCCCCCCTTCTCTCTCTCTCTCTCTATATATATATATATATATATACACACACACACACACACACAGAAAGAAGAAAGGAGAGGAAAGAGGATAACACTGTAACTGTTTGGTATTCATGATCCCTATTTATTCCCTAGTTTAGAAGACACATAGGATCCATGAAAGTCCCCTAGCTGAACTCACTGGAGATTACAGGAGGGGCTGGGGCCACCAGGAAGCTGCCTACCAATCATCAGGGGAACACACCCCCATTAATCACAGTGGCTGCTTCCCAGTAAGTGGGGATTAGAGTGGGATCAGAGTAGAAGTCACTCTGTAGTCACATAACTATGGTGGTTATGCATTCATAATTCTGCAACAGGATTCTGGTTAGTATAATGTAACATAATATAATAATGGCCAGAATTTTGTATAATATAGTGAGCCCTTGCTATCCACTGGGGTTCGTTTCCAAGATGCCCCCATAGGTACCTAAATCCATGACTGCTCTATTTCATTAAATGCAATGGCATAGTAAAATGATGTCATTTGTATAAAATGGCAAAATCAAAGTTTGTTTTCTGGAATTTATATATTGTTAAAATATTTTCAAGCGATGGGTGGTTAAATCCATAGATTCAGATGACGCACACCCCCAAGATGCCCAGAAGCCGGCTTCAATCCATCCAGCTGTCCAGATGTGAGCCTGCTTCTGGGCTCTCCAGCAACACAGTGTTTACATGTTGCACATCACAAGAGCATCTTAAATATATAATATAACATAATATAATAAATATATTGGGATTATATGCTTTTTAAGTATATACTATACTTTTTATGAGTACACTTTTTTATATGTACCATTCCTTAACAACAACCTTTTTGCATCCCCCTCCCCTAATATACAGTTTTGCATGATTTGTGATTGGAGAAGGGCATTGAAAATCTGTAGGATAATTATGTTATGATCTGAATAGGTCTCCTAAATGTTTAGTGCAGCAAGAACGTATGATGTTCCTATCACCTGCTTCTCACTAAGCAGGCTTCTGTTGCTGCTTTCCCTAGAGTTCCCTCTTTTGGGTAGACCTGGATGTTGTCTTTTCTTCTTTTCTTTCAGCTGAAATATTCCCTTCCTATGGCTGCTAAGTAGGATGACTGAACCTGTCCATCTTATTTTCTCTCACTTTTTATATGTTTTTTTAAAAAGCCTGTTTATAAAGTTTTTGTCACTGTTTTTTCATCCCGTTTTCATCCAGGTTCATTTCATCCTGGTCATGATGTAATATATAAATTTTGATGAGATTCTTGATCACATGCAGCAGCCAAATTAAAAAAAAAACACACACAGTACAACTATTCCTGGCACTGAGGAGACCATGTTGTACTTCTCTTTAATTAAACTATTAAAAATTAGCAGTTTTGTTTAAAGAAAGAAACTGATGTGTATTCAAAGCCCACGTTTTGAGACCTAAGCACTCTGAGTTCTTTGACTGGATGGATGAACAAGCTAAGTTTTTCTTTTTAAAATCTTTAATTCTTTCCATTCTGTTTATGCAGAAAATTGAAAATGTAATAAATTCTTACTTAAAGAAATGAACCCATTCTTACCATCACTGGTGCTTCTTTGTGTTTAAAAAACTTGTCATAGAAGAAAGAAAGACAGTGGTAAATTGCTTTGCTTCACTCACCAATGTTTTCCCAGAAGTAGAAATTATGGAATATGTTTGCATTTTTTTGGAATAATGCAGTTAATTGCATTCATCCTTGGTGAATGCATCACAGTCTTGGACTTTTGATTGGATTTAGCACATGTTTGAATCAGAATTAACTATATTTGCATCCTGTCTGTAATTTTGTACAACTATGTCAATGAACAGCAATTCAGTTCTTGTTATTGTTATCTCCAAGTTTGGAAGGTGGCTTACAAATTGAGATGATTACAATGGAGTTAAAAACATGCAAAAAAAGGTCAGCATTAATAATCACAGTTGTTTCTTGTGCATCCTTAAGTTCTTAATTCAGATGGTCAGGTTGAAGCTGATAGAGAATGCGAAAGTTATCTCTGCTTTTTGTTTCATTTAAAAGTAGCCATATAATAATACATTTAAAAAACATTTCTGGAATTATAGCAGCAAGATTATATCCAAATTTTATTTTTTTTTTCTTCAACCAAAAAACAAAACAAAACAAAAAAACCCCCACGATAGACCACATTTGACAAGATGATTTCTTGAAGTTGTGTTCTCTGTGTGTGTGTGTGTTACTGTGTGTGTACACATGCCTTCCCTTTACACTCACCAAGAAATTCTGCAGCAAAAACAGAAAGGTATCTGGCTATAGTTAATAATTTAAATTCACAACATACCTGAAATAAACAATGTTTTCTTTTTGCTTAATATTTCAGTAGCTCTGTGGTATGTGTTCTTTCCTTTGCTCTAGCTGAGTACTTCCAGTACATCTGGATTCTAAAGACAGAGAATGAAGAATCTCCTTGGAGAGGTTCTGTGAATGATTCAGTCTGCAATCATTAGGCCACTTATTTTGGAGTGTCCCTATTGAAATGAATTGGACTATTCACAGACTGCCTTTGAAATAAGTGGCTTTGAACATTTCCACCTCAGTCCTATAGATAATATTTGTCATTGATTTCACTGTGAATATCAACAAGTCTTTCTAAATGAAACAAAACAAATATGGTTTTACTAGATTTTTAAACATCTGCATGGTCCAAGAATATGTTGGGCTTCAATAATGATTGGCATATTTTTAGAAAGAAATAAACATGCCTACACTAACTGCCAGGTTCAAGTAACATATGAGTCTTACACAGGAGATATGTATGAAAAACATTGCATCATTCCATAGCTATTTCAGTCTACATACAGTACATTCTGCTATCTTACGCTTTGGAGTATAATCCGCCCAGAACATAAATGTATTTTCCAGTACATTTTTTGCATCTAATGTATAACCCTAACTGTGCATCTTATCTTGTCTCTGTTCAAAAGCATATACATTCATGTAAGCCATAAAAAAGGATCTTGCCTTTCAATAAAAAGCAAATTACAATTTGCTATATCAATTTTGTGTACAGATTTCTTACATCAAGATGCATGTGAAATATCTCAATTTTAAAAATGCCTATTAACCCCTGTATATACTTATACATGTACAAAATATTACTTACAGTGCAATTTTAAGATTGCCTGCAGAGATTCCAAAAACTGTGTTTGCAAAGTCTATGCCTGGAAACTGTTTTTTAAGAAGTAGAAAGCAGAACATTATACTGTTCCATTTTTTAAAACTTTTCCCAATGACATCCTTACAGGAATTCCCTGGCAGAATGGTAAGTTAGGGAATAGGTGAAAGTTCAGGTTTTAAAGTACAGTGGGCCATTGTTATATGTAGTGAAATATCTGTTATTTGAAGCTTTCGAAAGCTTTTTAAAGAGAAGAAATTATTAGGACTTCTCGAGTAAGAATCAGCTGACAATTCGATAGCCAGGATTTGAATATTTTGCATAAGCGAAGCTACCATTCACACTTGGTTTTTACCAGAGGCTATTTCCTTTGTTAGGTTGATGTCCTCCCTCATCTTTGCCCACACTTTGCTTTTAAAAACAAACGAGTACAAAAAGGGAGACCATTCTGTGTGTAGGTGGTGTGATACCTTCAGGTCTTCTCCCCTTTCTCGCCATGCTCTCCTATTCAAATTCTCACAAGAGAAAAGGGGAGCAGGGTGAAATCCTAGCATTGAAAAGGATTCCCAAAGGTCTTCTAGTCCAACCCTCTTCTCCATGAAGGAATACTTAGTATTCCAGGGTTTGACATGGAGGCTGAAAGCATGTGACTTGCCCAAGATCACCCATTCAGTTTCTATGGTGATGTGGGGGGCTAGAGTTCTAATCCCAGCTCAGACATGTAAATCCACAGGGTTGGGCAAGTCATGCTCTCTTAGTCTCAATGTTGAATCAGAAGGAAAAAAAAAAACCTATCTAACGCTAGTATCCCATTTTTCCAAACTATCCATTCAAATTCCTAAGAAAGCCTAAAAAATCAGACATGTAGTTACAATTATATTTCTGTACAATATAATATGTTAAATACTCTCACACTTCTTGGCTGTTTAGAACACTTACCTGCAATAAATACATTCACTGAAATGGGGAAATCATAGGTATACCTACTGGGTTGTTTGCGGATTGTGTAAAACCGTGTGTGTGTGTGTAACATTTGTTAGCTGTACCTGTTTTGTTTTGCCTTCCTCCAGTCAGATAGACAGAGAGAAAAATATATCAAAGACTTTCATCAGACTAAAAAAATGCAGTTACGTCATTGTACAGTGTAACATACATTGTGCTAGTGATCTAACATTTTCAGTTAGTGCAGTGGTGGTAACAAATATTATTTACTTCTTAGTTAGCATTGTTCTAAGCAGTTGTGCCATCGCTTAAAAAGGCAGCCACCAAATTTACCAGGCCGGCCTCATTGCCGCTGGGGGGTGGGGGGAGCTGCTGGCCAAGGGGCCCTCCAGGCCTAACAGCCCCCAGCATGCCTCTCGCCAATGTGGCTGAACTGCCATTGGCTGGTAGGGGGTGGAAGGGGAGGCACTTCCTGCCCGTTGCTGGGACTACAGTTCCTGTGCCATGGCAGGAAGGGCCACCCTATTGGGCAGCATCACAGGTATCAGTGCCTGTGATTGGGAGAGGAGGATGGAAAAGGTGGAATTTCCACTCTTTTCAGCTCCTGATTGGCTCCCAGGCCTATTTAAGGCCATGTGGTGTCCAGGAAGGATGCCATTCTAGCTCGGCTTTTTCCACCCTCCCTCCCCTTATTGGGTTCAAGGGGACTGTGCTGTCACAACTTATGTTGTAGCATAGGTCTTGGATCTGGCGGGCGTGGTTCCAGAGCAGCGTAGCAGTGGCTCGGGAGTCCAATGGGGCACCCACGTGCTGGGAACGTTATGGGTTTGCCATTGCAGTGGCACCAACGATTCAGCATACCTCAGAGAGAAGGGGTAGAGGGTTATATCAAAGACTTCCATCAGACTCAAAAAATGCAGTTCCCTTGTACAGTATAACATGAGATCAGCCGGTTGCAGAGATGTGAAAGGGCGATTAACAAGTTACCCCTTTGTTATCCTAAAACATGGCCGTAGCCAAGCAAAATGATTCATTGATCAATATCAGATTGGTCAATGACAGATCCAGACCACATCTTGGCAAGCCAACCCTACATTTCAGTTGTTGTCAATAAAGTTGTGGCCTTTTCCTTCCAATTGGGTGTAGTGTGGTCTTTTTTGCGCCCCCCCCATGGCAAACTAGCCTTGTGTGAGTCCATGAACAGACATTACTGCAGGTTCTGTTCTGTTCCATCCATCAGCTTCAAGTTCTCTGAACTGATCTCCCTTTTCCCAGGGAGTACTGGGAAAGGTAATAGGTTACAGCTTTTTCTTGCTTTGCCCCCCCCCCCCCACTCCACTAACATGATGCACCTTCCACTAAGAAATGGGAAATATCCCAGTGCTTCCAGTTCATGGTATACCCTTCACCAATCCATGAACTTCAGCAGGTGTTCAGTCTTTTTGATTCCTTTGATCTCTTGCAGTTTACAAAATACATGTTAATTTAGTTCTTACCATTCCTGATCAAACATTTAAGCCTTCCCTTATGTTCCTTCCTTCTCAGAACAAGATTGTTTAGGATGTGAAGTAGGGCTTTTTCTATTGTCAAAGTTTATCTTTTATCTTGTTCTCCTTTTGCTGGCAGGAACAGGCAACTTTATATGCAAAATTTTCCACACTTTCTGAAATTACCTGCTGCTGCTTTACTCCCTTTGTGTTAATGTATTTTAAATAGTTTAAATGTTTTAAAAAGTGTTTGAGATTGATCATTCCAAATATTTTAAATATGCACAGTTTTTTGTGGGTTTTTCAGGCTATGTGGCCATGTTCTAGGAGAGTTTCTTCCTGAATAAATTTAGGAAGAAACTCTCCAAGAACATGGCCACATAGCCCGAAAAACCACAGAAAACTATGGATGCCAGCCATGAAAGCCTTCGACTTCACATTTTAAATATGCAGTTTTAGCAGTACCCCTTTCTTTGCTGCTTTGGTTGAAAAATTATTTATGCAAAATAAATTCTAACATATTGTTCATAGCCATTGTTTCTATTTGGAGGATGAAACTGGAAAACACCCATTACCAGTGCATAGTAGTTTATATAACTTGTTTACTATGAATTTCCTGAATGCAACATCAGAAATGATCCTAAATCTCTGCGCTCCATTACTTCCAAGCAATATTAATGCAGTTATCTCTCTGCATGTAATATTATTTGGTGCCACGGCAATAAACCTTTATAGAGTGCAAAGAAGAACTTGTTCACTGAATTTCAGTTTTACTGAAGTATAACCATTATTCCAGGGGTGTACTGCAAACTCAGATTTACAGTACAGGTTTGTATACATCTATGCACTGTGCTAATAGGCTTTATTTCCAGGTAAGTTTACACACATATTGTTAGTCTGTACACTCTTGAAGTTAGCCGTACTGAACACAGTAATCTTTGTGATTAAATTGCTTAGATTTTTCTGTTTCCTAGTCTTAAATATTAAAATTTACTTGGACATGAATTCTGTTCAAATGAACAAGACTTGCCTGTGCAAAAATTGCAAGCATTAGGCTCAGTGTTAGAGAGATCCAAAGTTAGGACACTCGAAGAGAAAAGTAATTCATCTCTGAGCCAGAGAAAATTGGATGCTTAAAAAATAAATAAACCTAGGAGTACATAGAAGACCACAGATCAGAGGTATTTTACCTTGATGTTGTTGTTAAAATTCTATTTCATCTCAAATATAAACAGGTTGATGCCACATGTGAGTTTCCATTATGCCTTAGGCCACCTCAAAATGTCTGAACTCTGATGGAACTGACAATTTCCTCTTTGGAGATATTCCAGGTTGAATTTAGATACCATTTTTCCTGGCATGACAAATACTACCATTATGAAGGACATCATAGTCGTAGTACTTT
Organism: Sceloporus undulatus; assembly: GCF_019175285.1. Classification (NCBI taxonomy): domain Eukaryota; kingdom Metazoa; phylum Chordata; class Lepidosauria; order Squamata; family Phrynosomatidae; genus Sceloporus; species Sceloporus undulatus. The sequence goes on along the minus strand of NC_056524.1, from coordinate 138,153,540 downwards.
ACTTCAAAACTACAAAGACAAACTTGGGAAACATCACATTTCCTTAGGCCCCAGTTACCACTTTTTGTCCCTGTTTAATGGTGAGATCTGAAAGTAATCATGAATACAAAGGGAAATAAAATGATAGCAGGTACAATCAATTTCTGAAGTGTTTATTGCTAGAAAACACCTTTGTGTAAAAAAAGATGACTACTGTCATGTAAACTATCTCTTGTCTGGGGAATAAAAGCTTTTGAGGATTTCAAAATAAAAGATGTCTATGTTTTTGAAATAACAAGAAAGATTTTATAATGTGTTAATTTTATAATATTGTGAAAATGTAGATCTCTCAGGTATTTTCCCCTCTCAAGAGTACCATGGTTCCTCTATTCACACTTACTCAAAATACTTTGATTGCGGTGATATAGTACAACTTTGAGGACACATACACAAGAACATAAAAATTGTTATTCTGGTTCTGACAATTTATAAACTGGAATCCTATATAGTTTCCAATGGTTGCCAGCTAAGGACTATAGGAAGTTGATAAGGAAGAAATGAAGGTAACTGCTCGGTCTAGAATCTTGTGTTCTATCCTTGAATGTGATATTCTCATGTATGCTGTCTCTGAAATGGATATGCTGAATACTGAACTGTTAGACCTCACAGATCTGTCCTTTTGAGCAGAATCCTGTTGGTAACACATAATGCCCATCTATGTCTTTATATGACCATTGCAAAGACAGACAGAACTTCCCTTAAACAACAGTATCCTATATGCAAAGAAATCTTGTAATACCTTTGAAACTAAGAGAAAGAGGTTATTTCTTTCTCTGGTTTAATCTACACTGCAGAAATAATGTATTTTGACACCACTTTAACTACTATGGCTCAATGCTAGAGAACTATGGGATTTTTAGTTTTGTAAGACATTTAGCTTTTCTTCATGAGGGAGCTCTGGTACCACAACAAGCTACAAATCCCAAGATCTCACAGCACTGAGCCATGACAGTTAAAGTGGTGTCCAAAAGCATTATTTTGGCAGTGCAGATTAAACCAGAGAAAGAAACAACATTCTGCCCATGCAGATCACCTTCTTGCTGCCTCCATACACAGATTTCACATTTGGAGGAAAGTGTGGGCAGCCAGGCAGTAACTGGCTGTGATTGTACAACCAGGGTCAGCAAGGTGAGAGCTTCCTTGCATACCCCGCAAGTGTCTTCCAGAGGTCTGGAAGGATGATATTGTATTGATATATCTGGCAACACAAATATAGCCAGATGCTGCCTAACTATGCCTGAGGCCACTAAGCATCCATTGAGGAGGTATGTAACATGCATAGGAGGAGATGGTAGAAATGGAACTATTTTAATTTATTTATTTATTTATTTATTTATTTATTTATTTATTTATTTAAAGGATTTATATCCTGCCTTTCTCCCTCAATGGGACTGAAGGCGGGTTACAATAATTTTAAAAAGGCAGAACTGTAACACTGATTACATAACTTAAAAATAATTAAATATTACTAACATTAAAACATAAATTAAAAGCAGTATAGTTAGAACCAGTAAAAACATTTAAACATTAAGATAGCACATTACACTAAACAAGTACAATTCACCCATTAAATGCCCTCATAAATAAAAATGTCTTCAGCTGCCGGCAAAAAGAAAATAGAGAGTTGGCCAACTTAACCTCCCATGGCAGAGTTCCACTGTCTGGGAGCACTCACAGAGAAGGCTCTCTCCCGAGACCTCACCAACAGACCCTGTGACAGTGTTGGAAATGAGAGAATGGCCTCTCCTGCTGATCTTAGCACTCAGGCTGGCTTGCCTAGGGAGATATATACCTTCAGGTAGTCTGGACTCAAGCTGTTTAGGGTTTTAAAGGTCAAAACCAGCTCCTTGAATTCTACCCAGAAGCAGACTGATTGTCCTGGAATGCTGCCAGCAGACACTTGACAGTAGCCGATAACAGAGCCTTAGCACAGTGGAAGTGAAAGTAAAGCAGACCTTGCAAGGAATCAGTCTGAGAGCAGTCCGAGAAAACAAGCTGAGTTCAGAATTCCAGAAGTCCAAACGTTCCGAGAGTCAAGCCGAAGTCAGGATACCGAGAAACAACGTTCGTCAAACAGTCCAAGGTCAAAACAGCCAAGAGATAACGAAGTCCGGTCCAAGGTCAAGGTAACAAAGAATCCAGATACTAGGAGCTAGTGCTAGCAGCAATCACGCCAAGAGATCATGCAATAAACTCTAGCAACCAGCATTAGTCTCTCTCCCACTTAAGTAAGGGAAACTCTCCCTCATGCCACCTGAGGCTGGTTGGCTAATTGCCTCTCGGCAATTCTCTGTGATCTGCGCCTGCAAGCACTCTCAGCTCTTCTCTCTTTGAAAGAAGGCACCTGCATGCAAGCTTCATCCCCAGAGTCCCCACTAGGCAGTGGTACCATAGAAGGCCTCTCTTCGGCACTAGGACCTGGTTGAACCTCCTCCTCTGGGGTTGGAGGATCACAGCTGGGACCTGGCAGGGCAGGAACAGCACCTGGCATTGCCTCAATCAGCCCTTGCTCTGGAGGAGGCTCATCCTCCTCCTCATCCTCCGAGAGCTGATCTTGGCTGGCCATGACACTGATTATACTGTAAGTGCAGCTGTTTCAGCAGGTCTCATGATCCCTGCAGCCAACCCCAGTCAACCACCTGGCTGCAGCATTCTGCACCTGCTGAAATTTTTGAACCGTTTCCAAGGACAGCCCCACATAAAGTGCATTACAATAGTCCAAATGGGATGTAAGCAAGGCATGTCTCACCATAGCCAGATCCAACTTCCTTGATATGCCTTACAACTAACCAGGAGCACCTCTGTCTTGCCTGGATTAAGTTTCAATTTGTTCACCCTCAACCAATCCATTACTGATAGCAGACAATGGTTTAGTACAGAAACAGCTTCCTTGGAGTCAGATGGAAAGGAGAGATAGAGTTGGTGACCCTAAGTTCCATCTCATAACAGGCTTCCCAGAAAGACACCATGGTCAATGATGTCAAAAGCCACTAAGGGATCCAGCTCCCCCTGTCCAGTTCCTGTGTAGGTCATCCACTAAGACGATCAAAGTGTCTCTGTCCCATAGCCAGGTTTGAAGCCAGATTGAAATGGATCTAGATAATCCATTTCATTCAAAAATGACTGGATCTGGGAAGCCATTGCATATTCCAACACCTTGACCAAAAAAGGAATATTTGAGACTGGCTGATAGTTCTCCTATCTGGAGGAATCTAGGGAAGATTTTTTTTCAGTAGTGGCCTCACCATTGCTTCTTTTAGGCAAGCTTGCAACCTGCCTTCCTGTAATGAGGCATTTACTACTTCCCTTACCCATCAGACAGTCCCCCTCTGGCTCCTTTCAACAGTCAAGATGGGCACAGATCCAGTATACACACAGTAGTTCTCGCCTCTCCAAAGATTCTGTCCACATTCTCAGGTTGCACAAACTGAAATGTATTCAACAACACTGGGCAAGCAAGGGCCAAGGTTGCATTCACCAGGCCTGTATCAACTACAACATTGGAGCAGATCTGAGCAATTTTATCTGCAAAGTGCTGTGCAAACTCTTCACAGCGGACTTCCAAGTCGTTTATATACTGTGCTTATGTGGCAGAATGCAGAATACCCCAAACCACTTGAAACAGTGCCACTGGGCAACACTGTCTTCACAATTACGGCTACCATAGCATAGGCTTTCCAATGTGCTTTAGCCTATCTTTGGTCAGACTCACTTCAAGTCTTTAATCATCATTGCTTTAGTTTCCATCCACTCGTTTCATCACCATCAGCTCCTTCGTAAACCAGGGGGAACATTTGGCTTCACTTTGTGGGAGGGGATGTCTAGGAGCAATCGTGTCCACCACCCTGGCCATTTCCCTATTCCAGAGATCACGGAATCATAGAGTTGGAAGAGACCTCAAGTCCAACCCCCTCCCAAACAGGAACTCACAATAAAAGCACCCCTGACAGATGGCCATCCAGCCTCTGTTTAAACCCCCCACCCACCCAAAGATGCATATTCTTTGATAGCATATTCTACTGTGAAACAGTTCTTACTGTCAGGAAATTCCTCCTAATGTTTAGGTGGAATCTCTTTTCCTGTAGCTTGCATCCATTGTTCTGTGTCCTATTCTCTGGAGCAGCAGAAAACAAGCTTGATCCATCCTCAGTATGACACCCCTTCAAATACTTAAACAGAATTATCCCCTCTCAGCCATCTCTTCTCCATGCTAAACATCATCAGCTCCCTAAGTCTCTTCTCATAAGGCATGCTTTCCAGACCCTTACCCAATCAGCCAAGGCTTTGACAGGATCAATTGCCAAGGCAATGGCAAACTCCCCACGAACCATTAGGACTCCATCTGGATCCATTAGCTTCCTGGGGTAGACCATCTTAGTCCCCCATCCCTGCATAGGCTCTGAGTTCTAGTGAGTCTAAACCCCACTAGGTAGTGATATAGTTCCTCCACACTCAGATCATCAACATCCTGACCTGCACAGAAAATTAGGCCCAGAGTGTGTCTGGCAGCATGTGTGGCACTAGATACTGCTTGGGACAGCCCCATGCTTGTTATGACAGACATGAAATATTCATTTGCTCCTGACAGACCAGTCTCCACATGGATGTTGATGTCCCTCACCACAACCAGCTCACCACCTCCAAGACCAACTCCGCCAGCTCAGGAAGGGAGACTTTTAAACAGCAGGATAGGTGGTACACCAAAATACTTTCTATTCTATCCCTGCCAGCCACCTTTAAATAGACACACTCCTATCCAGTAGACTGTGGACAGGGCACCTATTAAGGGAAATGGAACCCTGATAGACTATTGTGACTCCACCTCCCTGCCCCCCAGGCCTTGCCTGCTGCTCCACAGAAACCCCAGGTGGACAAAGCTGGGAGAGATGAAACCCTCGAGCTTCATCCAACCAGGTTTGCATGATACAAGCCATGCTGGCATGCTTACTCAGGATCAAATCCTGAATCAAAGCTGTTTTTCCATTTCTTGACCAGGCATTAAGCAGCAGTATTTTCAGCCTCAGGTGGGCAAGGGAACTGTTGCTAACTATGTCCTGTGGAACTTTATACTTCATTGATAACATGAGAAATAATCAACCTGTTTGTGCTAGTCAGTGTAGGCGATGGTAAGGGAAGTTGGGAACTGAAGTCCAGAAGCTTCTAGGGGGCCATGTTTTCTAAGTTCCTGGCATATATATATATATATATATATATATATATATATATATATATATATATATATGTATCTTTTCTTTGACATCAACATTATAAAATCTAATGACAGCCCATTTCATTATTTGGTTAGCTAGTTATGCATTTCTCTATACAATACATTTTCTTGTAATCTTTATACAGTGCACAAAACTCCATAGGATTTGGAACTCAGAACTTATGCTAAATAGAAAACGAGAAAGCATTGAAATTAGGTTCTAACCATCAAGTGACACAGCTCACCATCCATCTATTGTGGATGACCATATATTTTATCAGCTCCCTCCTACATTATTGTAGTTCTAGCAGTTAGCAGAAACAGGTCTTTTAAGAAATGTCATCAGTGACAATGACACCTGGTGGGAATGTTTCCAGTTTGATGAATCAGGCTATGAGTCCTATTTGAAAATGTGTGAGCTATTCTAAAACTGCCCCTTCAGTTATTCCCAAACCCTTGATGCAGCCACGAAAGCTGCTTTTTATTATTAGCTACATTTGGACATTTCTTCTCAAAGAGAGAGAGAGAGAGAGAGAGATAGAGAAATCTGATGAAATTTAATGGAAGCCTAAATTATTTCATTTAGACCAGCAACATTTCTAAGGACCATCCACACAAGGCTAAAGTGAATATTAAAGGATATCTATATGCCTATTAAATTGTATGCCCAATTCTTGCCAATCATAGCATTAGATTATTTCTAATCCATCTTGATATGTGCTATAAGTTTGGAGCTGAACTTCATCTTCAGAAATGCATCATCATATATAATGCATATTTCTGGGATTCTGAGGATTTATAGTGGGGGGATCTCAAGCAGGTGGTAAGAGGAAAAGTTCCCAAAAGCTGTGTAGGCTCCTTTCCAGTGCTCCTCTGTGCTGGGGATGAGGAGGATATGGCCTCAATCAAATGAAACCTGTCATCATCATCATCATCATCATCATCATCATCATCATCATCGGCTGTTGATGTTAAAAATGCTTGGAAATGCCACCTGTAATACAGTGGTGCCTCAGGTTACGAAATTAATTCGTTCCGCCATTCCTTTCGTAACCCGAAAATTTCGTAACCCGAAACACTTTTCCGTTAGCACTGGAAAGCCTATAGCTGCACTTTGCAGCATTTGAATTTCGCGCCGAAATGAATTTCGTAACCCGAAAAATATTTCGTAACCCGAAACAGTTTTTGCCAATCCAACTTTTTCGTATCCCGGAAATTTCGTAACCCGATCATTTCGTATCCCGAGGCACCACTGTAGTTGTTTACTACAATACATCTCACTCTCCTGGGAGAGAAGAGAGCTTTTCTCTCCCCTGCAAAAATTTGCCTCCTAAAATCCAAAATTATATATTGGAAGTAGTGTTCTGGTTATGAATGGGAGTATTTTTCCACTGAAATTGTGGCCCTATGGCAATACAACCTGGGGGTGAATATTAACTACCACTGTTAATACTTGCCTACTCTGTGGGATCTTTTGGAAGGAGTTAACAAGATGGAGAGAGAGTTAATAATTGTTGAAACCACTTTCTGATTCTATACTACTAACTATTAGAAAACATTCAATTAATTGATTGATTGAGTTAGATTACAGGCTCTCCTATTTCCAGTGCTAATATAATTTGAGCCACTGCTTTGTTGCTTGGTACTAACATTTCTAACTATGTCTGTGATATTCCATAAACTTGAAATAGGAAGAAAATATGCTCAGTATATTTAATTACCACAGAACAGTGTGCTATTTTAATAGGGATGTAACGGTTGTTAATGAAGGTCCTAACAGCAAAGACTTTTATATTCTTGTCTAAATCAGGACACATTTTGCATTAGTAATGGTGAGAAATTAACAAGGGGGAAATGTGAATCCATTTGCACAGTGTATGCAGGGCCTGTTATAAAATGGAATCCAGGATTTTTATTTGTTTTTTGTCACAGTTCAGTAATTTAAAATGCCTACATTTTAGGCAGCCACAGGCAATTATAGAAACACACGGGGGTGTTTCAGTATTCTTAATTACTGTCATTACAGCTGTTTTATCTTGATTTTATACTGTACTGATAAAATGGTCAAATGCCAGTACTACAGTCACAAGTTGTGAGTTCAGTCCCAGTGCTCCAGGTTGACTCAATCCTTTCTTAGGCCCATTCTAGACGGGCCTTTGTGCCACCCTCGTCACATGCTAGGGGTTGGCCAAGGACCTAGCGTTCATACCGGCCTCACCCCTAGCACGTGACGAGGGCATAAAAATGGCCATTTTTACATGCTGGACGCTTAGTGTCCGCACGTCGCCCTTGCCTTGAGACATCATGAGTGCGCCATTTGCACACTCGTGCATCACAAGTGTGTCGTGAAAAGAAGCCGCTTTTTGCGGCTTCTTTTTCCACCGCCAGGAAGCCTCCCTGTTTGGAGGCTGAGGCTTCCTGTTGGTGGAAATGGAGGTGGCGGCAGAGCACCCTTCTTGGGTGCTCTGTAACGCGCCTTAGGTTGGTAAAATGAGGACCCAGCTTGTTGGGGGCAATTGGTTAACACATTGTAAACCACTTAGAGAGTGCTTAGTTCACTATGAAGCAGTGTAGAAATGTAAAGTTCTAAAGTGCTAAACTGTAAACATTCTTATGGGCACACTCTTCCTCAGCTCACAGACCATCTAAAAAAGCTAATGTTTTTAGAGCCACACAACTCGTGTCATCAGCAAACCTGAAGTGCAGCCTTCCATGAGTAACCTGACAATGTCACACTATAATTTATTGGCAATTTCATACAGAGTGACCAAGACCTCACTTATCCTCATCATACTGTGGCTTGGGAGTTAAAGGGTGGGGCAGTTCATTCTGAACTACACCACAGATCTCCACTGCTCAGAATGGCTCCCTGGAGTTTAAGGTAGGTGCTGGAGCATTTAAGATTGTGGGTATAGTGCCATGGTCATGAATGCATAGCATCGGTGAATATGGAGCAGTTACAGTTCCATAACTCTAGGTTACAAATGTGTCACTGCAATGTAGGATGCCGGCCGACTCGTTTACTGATAAGATGGATGAAACAAGAACATGGTAACAGGAATAAAAGCAAAGACAATGTTCTGATACCCCATCAATCAGGAATAGATTAATCAGAAATTCATCCATGAATGTACACACATGACATCATTTTGCTCCTCCAGACTACAATATTTCTCTTACTAGGACTGAGACAAACAGATGCCTTAATAGCTAATAGGGTTGGCTTTCTAGAAACTACAGTGACTCTTATAGGTGTCATTCTTTTCCTGCTTCCCTGGGCTAAGAGAGGCAAGAGATTTCAGATTCCTGTTCCTAGTGAAAAGCATAGCATATAACATCTTATTATTGCATGTAATACACCCTAACATCAGCTACATAGATGGTTTGGTTGCTCTTTCTTGCACAAGATTGCTTGGGGCCCTTTTAAAGATTATATGAAGCACAAACATAGTAAAATAGGCCTATGATACAAGATAATTCTTGTCTGTTGAATAAATTGACTTGAAGGCACATAACAACAACAACAATGGAAACCTGGTCTCCAGATGTTTTGGACAACAACTGCCCCACTGACATGAAATCCATGGGCCACTACTGAAATTCTTCAACAAATTCATTGAGATTTTAAGATATGCTTTCAATTGATTCTAATTTTCACTTCCTAATTTTCTCCATTACCTTTCTCCTTCTGTGTAAACTATTTTATACACTGAGAAATCCAACAAAAGCACACCAGCTCTTACTAAGCTGGCCACCCACGTATTTCTTTTCAGAGGTAATACTTATGTCTAACTTGAGTCTAGCTTCAGGTAAATTAGCTACTTATTCTAAAGCTATATGAAAGAATAATCTTTTTTACCCCATTGAATCAACTGAGGAAGATACAGAGGAGTCAAGAAAGGCTGGTTTTTATTTTAACCCCTATTCTGCTCATGTCTCTTAACAGCAAAATTCCTACTGAGATGAAAATGAAAACAGCTATTGAACATCCCAGAAGAACCTGTTTCCATGCCATCAAGCTATGCAGCACACTAGACAACTGCATTGCACAAAGGCTGATATTAATGCTTTTAAGCATCTGGGGACTATTTTTTTCTATTTTCATAATTTTCTGGCATTTCAAAGAGAATATTCTAAGAGGAAAAAAATGGCGAAAGAGCTAAGAACAAAGAGGCACTGTCACTTATGGATAGCAATCAGTCTTCAGATGTATAAATTGTTTACTGTATTTAAGGACTTGGGAGCAGTGATTATAATCAGATGCTATCAAATACTCATATCTAAACTCCAGCTCATGGACATGGAATTATTTAATTAAATTTTAAAAGAATATTTATATCCTCACCAAGAGCTACTTTAGAAAAGTCAAATAAAGTTTATTATCAAAATATATTAAAACATATTAAAGTACACTTTAAAATTATACATTGAAATAGTCTTTTTCTCAAGAAGGTTTAATCTTCTTCCTCCTCCTCCTCCTCTTCATCTTCATCTTCTTCATGGCATAGAACTTTTATCGTTTCTTGTGCAGAAACTCTGTATGCTACAATATGCCATTACTAAATTTGCCACCCAATTTTCAAACTTAGGGCAGAAATGTTTCCATTGATCAGGTTGAGAGGACCAAAACAATTGAAACTGGTAATCGAGGGGAAGACAAGCTGTTTTTTTTTTTTTTGTAGGGATAGAAAGAATATTTGAAACTATTTGGAAAATAGTCAAAAACATTTTTCACTCCGGTTGGTAAACTCTGATAAGGACAATCCCAGACTGACAAGAATCTTCACAGTTTGTAACTTACTGTATATACTTGACTATAAGTCGACCTCATGTATAAGTCGAGGGCAGGTTTGGGGGCCAGAATTATGGATTTTGATATAACCCGTGCATAAGTCAAGAGTAAAATTTAAGGGCACGTAATGTAGGATGTTAAAGACAAATCAAAGGAAAACAATACAAAAAATTTTCAGGCATAACTATTTGTGCTCATACTAAATAATAATAATAATAATAATAATAATAATAATAATAATAATAATAATAATAATAATATTTATTTGTATTTTCCCGCCTCTCCCAGGTGGATTGAGGCGGGATCACAACCTAATTTAAAAACAATACAGAATAACACAGGGTTTTTAAAAGAAAACTTTCTTTTATTTTTTTGAAACCACAGTGTTTAAAACTTCAGAGTTAAGAAATGATATTAAGAAAAAAAAATACCCCCCCACACACACATACAAATGAAAGATGTGCGGGGTGGTGCATAGGGTACAGATTTGGGGTGAGGATGGAAGAGAGTGTGAGGGGTTAGCAACAACCCGGCTGTGCTAATGAAAGGACATGCAGCAGGAAGTGCTCCCAAACTAGTATGTATGCACTTCCATTCATTTACACAATTGGAGCAAGAACCGTGCACTGTGATAAAGTCCTGAGTGTAGTTTTGGACATGGGGTTCCATTTGCCATAGACACATGGCGCTGTTATTCCATTTTAACTATCTCAGCCTGAGAGCTGTAGTGACTCTCTAGACTACAAATGCAGGATTTCACAGGATGTTGCCAGGGCAGTTAAAGTGCTATATGTGTACTGTGAATGGACTATGAGTCTCTTCAGCTCTCTAACCTTTGTTGAGAAGAGGCTGTTTCTTATATGCTACCATTTAAAAAAAATAAAACCTCCCTTTCCATAATGATGAACTCTAAATTCAATACAGAAAAATATCTTCATTCCCAGTTGCATAAAGAGTAAAAAGAGTTCCCTGTTCTATTTTCCAAACATGCTCTAGGGATAATCTCCTTTTATACTTTTGGAATACTAGCCCATGAATAAGGCTATCACTTTTTGGACGTAGTGGTGCCCTAAATGTTTAAGGGAAGAAGAAAACAAAATAAAATATAAGAGGACAGTTTTCTAAATAACAGTGTATATCTAAAGAACAGAGCTGTTTTAAATTGACCACTTCCTCATCATATATAGTTTACAGCCAAATTACTGGTATATATTGTCTACAGGCAAATAGGGTCTTTTGGTATGCTTTATGTCTGCAAAAGCAATCATTCTCCTAGGGAAAACTCATTACTGCCAAAGAGTCCCATTTTAAGATCTCTGAGGAGGCGAAGTAACCACAAACAATGTCTAGTAATAGCTATCTATTTGTCTGCTCTGCTGGAAGCACAGCATTTCTCCCTTCCCAATTCACTTCCAACGTAAAGCTCATAGTTAGGTTAATTAGATGTAGCTATATTTCAAATTAAAACCTTGATATCTGATGCTGTTTGGTAAAACTGTGATATTTGATGCTCCCTTGGACCAACTGAGCTGGTTTGTATGGCATCACATCAGCTCTCAAGCATCATATTTATTTAGTTAGGTAGTTCTTTTTTTATTTACAGGTACAAGTGCGCTGATTTCACATGAACAAAGAAATAGACATTAAGCCAAACCAAATACATAGATATTCTATTTTTTTTAAAAAAGTCTAGGAGATTCACACAAAAAGCAATTGAAAAATGAAAGAAAACAAACAAGACCTTACCTTTCCCCTTTAAATTACTATCTTATAAATAATAAATCGACAAATCAGGTTTCCAAGACCCCTAGTTCATAAATGTAAGCTACTTAGGTAATTGTAATGTAAGTTAATAATTTAACACTTATTTGAAGAATGGCTAAATCTGTTCCTTGTGCTTCTTTAAGAAATGAACTTGGGAATGTTTGCAAAATTTCATAATGAACTGAAGACAAAATTCTCATCCTCCCTCTCTATACATTTTTTTTTGCAGTTTGTGTATCCATGGTTACAAAGTTTATTGATTTTAACATGACATTTCTGCCCTGCTCCCGTATTATTTGGCATGATAGTTGGCTATCTCATGACCAAGCTATCTCATACTTTCTAAAATGCTCATTGGAATACTCTGTGCATTTCTTTTTAGAAGCAGAGCATCTGTACAACATATTACACTCACTCTCTTTTTAGTAGAATAATCAGTGTGTTGCCAAAGAACATTCTCACTCCCAGACTCCTGTTTGGGTTGAGCCTTTAGCTATATTTCTAGAAGTCTGCAAGGAGGAATCTGGAAAAATCTGGTTCAATTTGTTAATATATTTGACTTTTTAAACAAAAAACTATTTTTTCACCGGCAATTACATATGTGCAAGCACACGCACACACGCACACACACGCACTCCAATGTGAACATTATAAATTCTTCAAAAATAAACGGAAATGAAATTGGTCCACTTAACCCATCAGTTCCAAAAATAACTTCCAGTATAGAAAATATCATGCTATACTTGATCCTTGGCTTCTTGATCCTTCAACACTAGTTTTCTTCTGTTTCCTATGTTTACACTCCAATCATTTATGTTTAGCAACATATCTTGTTTTGGTGTGTAATCAGTTTCTTTCTGCATTTCAGCATAGAATCTTTCAGTTTCTTCCTCTTCTGCCTCTGTAGTTGGAATATAAAATTGAATGATGGCTATGTTGATGGATTTTCCATGAAGTCTTATTAATATTATTCAGGCAGACTTGGCACTATGTCCCACAACTGCTTTTGCTACATTTGTCTTCACTGTTAATACTACTCCGTTTCTTCTTTGATTTTCATTTACTGAGTAAAACAGTGTAATTATTTGATTGAAAAAGGCCCACTCCTGTCCACTTTAGCTCACTCTTCAAGTATTGCAATGTATTCCGTACCTTATTTTACAATGTCTAGCTTCATGTAATTGGTGCTTCTTATAATCCATGATACTATAACATATATTATGCAGCTTCAGATTTCTCTTTCTACTCTGAGCATGTCAACAGATGAATATCCTTTTTATTTGGGTCCAGCTGCATCATTAGCCACAGCAGTAATACTTGCTCACTGCTCTTCCTCAGTAGTTCATTGGGTGCCTTCTGGCATTATTTTTTGTTTTAATTCTGGAGTACTTTATCATATGATTTTCACGATAAAAGACAACAAGAAGTTGTTTACTGGTGCTCCTTCTGCACAGTACTAACAAGCATTAGATACGGTGCCACTGCCATTGTCTCTGAAAGATCATCCACCAATATAATCACCTCTCATTACAACTGCTCCCCAACAGACATTTGGCACATTTAGTCTGGCTCCTCAGCAACAGCCCATCTGACATGGGAGATCTTACTAGCAGCAGTGCTTTCATCAGTGTAGCCTCTTGCTTCACAGCAGCATGCAATCCCACCACCTTGAAAAGGTAGTGCCATAGCAGGTGACTGAGTGAATTTTGTGAGGCCAATAGTTAGTTCATTGCAAAAGGATTCTTCAGGCAACAAAAGGGATGACTGTATAAATGGATATTGTCTGATGGCCAAGATAGAAATAAAATAGACTACATAATTGTAAGCAGAAGATATAGCAGCATCATTCACTCTGTGAAAATAATATATCAGTAAATCTAAAGAACACTAAATCACTAATTGTGCCAAAATACAACCTGAAGAACATCCCTGTAGAATTTAAAGATAATGTAAAACAGATTTTCACTGTTAAGCCTAATTCACTGAGAACTAGAAGGACTGAGGTCATGGACATTGTCAGGAGGAACTGCAAAAGGACACTGTCTTCAGCCAAAAAAGAATGAAAACTATCAATGAATGACAGATGAAATTCTTCATGTGGTTAAGGACAGAAAAGAAGTCAAAGTAGAATGTGACAGAAATGCTTAGAAGCTTGAATGCAACTATTCAGTGACCTGTGCAGAAGGACAAAGAAAACTACTATAATAATTCATGCAGAGAAATAGAAGAGAACAACAACAAAAAAAAGGTAGAACAAGAGACCTCTTTCACAAAATCCAAGAAATCAAAGAGAAGTTGTAACTAAGACTGGGAATGCTATATGAATAGCTGGTAAACACATTACGTGATCAAGAGGAAATAAAAAGACAGTGGAAACAATACACTGAAGAACGGTATAAAACTGGGGGGAAAAAGGTAGATTCAATCAAGGAAGAACCATTTGAGGATGAACGCACAATTTTAGAAAGCGAAGTGGAAGCTGCATTCATAACATTAAGAAGAAATAAATCACCAGAAACAGGTGGCACACTAATAGTGCTGCTTTAAGCTACAGAGGCAGAATCCGCTCAAGGTCTACGTAAAATCTGCCAAAAAGAAAAAGAAAGAAAGAAAGAAAGAAAGAAGAAAAAGCAATGACTTAAATATTGGAAATGTTAATTATCTGTTCCAATACCCAAGAAAGGAGACATTAGAGAATGCAGCAACCACCAGGCCATTGCATTAATCTCTCACGCAAGTAAGGGATGCTTAAAATTATACAACAAAGACTTTCATCATATATGAAGAGACAACTAAAGGAAGAGGCATTAGGGCTCAAACTGGAAATATATGTTGGATAATAGAGTGTACCAAAGAATTTGAGAAGAAAATCTACCCTCCTGTACAGATAACAGCAAAGACTTTGATTATGTTGACCGTGAAAACTATGGATCACTCTTAAAGAGTTGGGTATGCCATAACATTTGATTGATTTGATATGTAACTTGTTACCAGGACAAGAAGCTACCATCAGCAAAGAATACAGAGAAACATAATTTTTTTCCAATTGGCAAGGAGGTCAGGCTGCATTCTATCACTGCATTCTATCACCCTATATGTTTAATTTGTACAGTGAGCATATCAAACGTAAAAGAATGAAGCATGGAAATTGGAGGAAGGAATATCAACAATTTAAGGAGAAACAAGTTGGACAGATTCATGAAGAATTAGACCAAGTCTATGAAAACTTATCCTGCAATGTTTTTTGTTCAGTTAGTCTCAAAGGTGCAGCAAGATCTCTATGCATACCCTAGAATCTATCCACAGTGTGGTCCAGTGGGAAGCACCATGGAAAAATGTGGAAGGAGTGAAAAAGAAGCAGGAAGAGGAGAGAAGTTAATTTTATGTGGAATGGTGTCAGTGCTCATAATCAAAGCCACAAACAGTCATGTCATAAAAGAAAAAAAAAGGACAACAAAAAAGAACTGAGCATGGAAAAGAAGAAATAATCACCAGGTAGCCTTTTTCTTTGTAAGTGGTTTGATCTACTCTTTCATATGGGAATTTAAATGATGGAGAAGATAGCATGCAGACGAAAAACAAATACTCAGACCAAAGAAGCAAAACAAAAGCTTCTTGCAGCTTTGGATATCTTTTTATTCTTGTTCATAAAGATGTACAGCAGTAAGTCTGACATTGTTGTCTTATCGCTTGCTGCAGAAGGGCCTTTTAAGTGGATCATGCTGTATTCCCTTATATTAATGGTTTTTAAATTTGCTTTTTAAACCTTTTGTGCTTGCATTAATTTTATGTTTTAATTGTTTTTGCTATATTTAATTTTAAGTCACATTGAGTTCCTCCTCTTGTGATGAAAGCATTATGTGAATGAATGAATGAATGAATGAATGAGGTAAATAGGTATAGAATTTCAGCCTAAATAGATACGTCAGATATTAAAGACTTAAGTGGCATTAAAACTGGACTATACATTTTCTCTGATCACTTTCCTATCTATTGTAGGAAGAGCACAACTGTTGTCCTGTTCACCTACTACAGTCATCCACCTGTGGATGACATCAAATGTCCACCCACTAGCAGAATGTTTGAAACAGTGTACCAACAACCTCCAAAGCACATAAGCTTGTTCATTTGACATCTCAGATAAAATCCAGAAAACAACCATGCAATCATGATTACATGTGTCTTTGAACCTAATGCCAGTAAGCACAAATTCAGTAGACTGAATGTTAACTGAAACCTTCTATAGGGTGGTGAATTCATTCTGTAATAGTATGCAAAGAGATCTTGTAGCACCTTTGATACTAACAGAAAGAAAGAAGTTGGCAGCATGAGCTTTCATATGCATCTGAGGAAGTAGACTGTAGTCTAAAAAAACCTCATGCTGCCAACTTTCTTTCAGTTAAATCTCAAAGGTACTACAAGATCTCTCTCCTCACTAACATGGAAGACATTGACCTCAACACTGTGCATGAATCAGCCAGGAGATCAAGATCTGGTCTTCTATTTCCTTTAGGTTGAGGGGAGTATTCATCCACTGTAACATTAACCATCTTTGGGGCTTTTGATATGCTTAATAAGTGAATGATTGGTCTGAGATATGTGTGTGTGTGTGCGCGCCCATATATTTGGAACCTTTGAGTGTTTCCTGTTTATTTGAGCCATTAAGCTTGGTGTTTAAGCAGAGATTATCATAGGCCACCATAGTATCATCACAGAGTTAGCAAACCAGTAGAAAAAGAAACAGGATTCAAAAGAATGATGAGGAAGCCAAACAATACAATTAAGATTAACCTCTATGTTAATTAATCTTTACATTTTATTTTAGTTTCTAGTAAAGTGGGAAAAGTGAGGCGGGAGGGGAAAATGTATTGCATCTGGAAGAATTATACAGTATGACCAATAAGCATTTCTGTCCTAACCATTAATCACTACAATTTCTAAATCCACTAATTAGTCATAGTTCAAATGTTTGTGGAGAGTTTCTTATTTCTCTACATTTTAGGTAGAAAAGCTTTAATCATTGTAATTGTTGGAGTCTCTTATTTAACTACACATGCACACACCCCCAAAAACTGCAATATATATAAAGGAGAAAGCTTTGCCTTCTGCTAGTTTCAATATTTGCTTCTACTATATTAATTAATACTAACCTCCAGGGAAAGAAAGATTTATTATCTATCAGTCCAAAATGCTTAAAGATAACTAATTAATACTAATAAATGGAACTGTGAACTCATCTGAATGAAGCTGTTAATATCAAAAGCTCTCACTAGTCTAAAAGAATCAAACCTTAATAGCATTGAGGAACTAGGGTGTGACCTTATGTTGATTGCTTTCTAGTTCCAACGGGAAAGATGAAATGGCTTGTCATCCATGTAATTTAATGATCTAAAATGGGATTGCAATGATTTAAGATAGAGTATAAGGCTTTAGTCCTATACATATCCAGCTTTGTTGGATCTGACCAAAGGTCTGTCTAGTCCAGAATAGGTTTTCTACAATGGCCAAAGAGATGCCTGTGGGATACCCACAAGCAGGACATGGGTGGAAAACACAACAGAGCTTTGCAAAAGTGGAACACGCTCCCATTGAGTTTGGCTGGGTCTTCCTCTTTGGAGGTTTCTATACAGAGGCTGGATGTCCATCTGTCAGTGGTGCTTTGATTGTGTGTTCCTGCATGGCAAGGGGTTGGGATTGAGGACCCTTGAGTTTTCTTCCAACTCTATGTTTCTATGTGTCTGTGTCTGTCCTCATGGTGCCTCTTTTTGTGGGAAACTCTGCAGTAGCCCTGCCAAGTCACCAGCACTGGGTCCCAATCGATGGCATCACTAGGGGGATATGGGGTGTGTGGACCACACCAGGTGAAACCCTAAGGAGGGGTGGCACCACTGCTGCTCAAACACCTGCATTTTGGCAGAAACATTGTGGCATTTTCCTGAATCTTTCTAAAATGCTTTAAGAGATGGGGAAAGTGAAGTGAAGCTCAGTGGGAGAAGAAAGGAGGGCCCCCAGAATTTTTTAAAAAATTAAAATTTTAAATTTCAAACTTTTAAATTAAAAAAAAGATTTTTTTTAAAAAAATATTTAACCAAATCTTCACTATGTTTATATAAATACTTCTAGGCTATACATATGACATTGTAATCTGAAGGTATAATTTAAATTTTGCTAGTTATTTATGTAAGCTATTAACATTACATTCAGTGGTACATGGGAACTATGATTTATGAGTAACATTAGTGCAAAAAAGCATTACTAAGGATTGTGTATAGTGTGAAAAGGGAGGAGGCCAATGTGAGGGGTGACACCATGAGTTATCACACTGGGTGACACCAACCCTAGGGACGTCACTGGTCCCAACTACTTTGACCCATAAGCACTGCTGGCACACAGCCCCTGATGTGTGGCTACTCAAACAGTGTGGTATTTATGACAAAATGTTTCCCATATTCTTAGAGGGAAGGTCAGTTGCTGCTAGGGACTGGATCAGGAAAGAGCCAGGATCCCCAATTCACCTGATTGTTTCAGGTGAATCTGCTGTTTGGTGGCACTGAATGAGGAGTTGAGCAGCTCTGTCCCACTCTAGCCCCAGTTTCATTGCAGCTACAAATTATGATCTGTTTTAATTTGGAATGTGGTATTCCCCTTTCTTTTGCCATCCATGGCTCTTTTTGCTTTCCTCAGCATTCTTCAATTATTTTTTTCTGAGAAGCAGCCTCAGTATTTCACCACTGAGGTTTGGTGTCATGCAGCATTTGATGCCAAATATTTTGTACAATGTGGCACATAAAACTCACACACACACTCTAAATATTTGACCTTCCTTGATTTAAATACCAATCTCTGGGATCACATAAATTGAAAAGCACTTCAATTTTATTACTGCTCCTAAGTGCTTTGCTGTTTTTTTTTAAATTGGTCCTAATCCTTTACAATGAAAAAGGAGGACAAGAGAAAATGTGTACACTAAACCCTTCAAAACCTTGTTTTGAACCTTCAAATAAGCTTCAGTGAAGCTGTCAGGGTCTATTATGCTCCCAAGTAGCCGCTAGCTTCTATTATGTCAATTATCATATACATCCATGACAGACTGCTCTTTTCCCTCCTCCCCTTTTAAATATTAGCATTGAGAATAAAACTAAAAGGATGCTGGGTGGCTAAAGGAGTTGCTAATTCATAAAACATTTCACTCAGAAGTTATCTGTTCACATCTAGTCAGGGTCAGTTGTAACTAAAAACCTCTGGTGATTCTTATCAGTGCCCTACATCAGAACTTCTCTAGCCTTTTACATTTACTCAAGTTCTGTTTTGTATTCTCCCTGTCCCATGTGTGTATGGCTTTGCCTGGCCTAGCGAGGTGCAAGTCTGTTGTGTCACCAAAGCTAAATTTTCTTGTAAGGTATATAGATGGGATTGGAGGTTATGTTAGGCCAGAAATTCTGCAGTTAAAAAAATAATTTAAAAAACTGCAATTGAATATGATTTTCTTAGTGAAATAAATTATGTACTTATATGCATTTCCATAGGCTTACAATTAATTACGCATATTCCAGCTTCTTCACTCAACATTGATTATATGTTTTACATAGTAGTATCTAACATCTTTAATTGGGAATGGCAGAGTGTTTACTTGTTTGACATCATATTCAACCACACAGAACCTAATATGTGTTAGCCTGATCAACCCAATTTTATGGTTTTGACTTTGGTGTCCAGATTGCACAATTTGAGCCAACACATGTTGGGCTGAATAACATGGAAGGTTATTTTTAAAAGTAATTAGCTACATTCACAGTTACTGAACTAAAATATATTCTTTTCTTTCCCATGTCCCCAAAGTAGCTAAAATATCGGTTGGAATGCTACTTGTACTAGTAAATTACTTAAATATCTTAATTGTGTAGCTAAGTAGCATTTCCTGGCTTGAACCCTCTTACTTACTTTAGTAGGCATCAGTCAGATGGAGAGAAAGGGGTCTATTCTGTTGTCAGTCAGGGTGAGGATGGATTGCATTTCCACCTCCTTCCACCAACCAGAGAATCTGCAGCAAGAAAGTGAGAAAAAGCTATTGCTTCTGATCATCATAGCCTCATTGGCTGGTTGGAAGGGAATGGAAATATCATCCACCTAAGTCCTGCTTATCAGCAGTATGCCCCACTCTTCTGTCCATGCAGCTGATGACCAATAAAGTAGGTATGAGGGACAGCCATGATAGATTCTTTACAGATCCATAACTCCAGGTCTGAATTTGTAAATCTGATCTGAATTTCTATGGGTTATCTTTTAGCTTAGTTTTTTAAACAAACAAATGACAGACTTGGATGTTGCCATACAGCATTCATCTAAACGCTAGGGTTGGAAAGGATATGGAAAAACATGCAAAAATGAAAGAAAAAATGTTTTTCAAAATGCAAGAAACTCAATTGAGAAGAATCATGGACTGATGAAAATCTTTGTAGTTCAAGACCTATTCTGTTCCAAATTTGTGTGTGACTGAGTCAACACTTAAACCACATGACATTCTTCTCACACCTTTCATTGAAGCTACACCTTGGTAGCTATAAAAGAAGCTAAAATTTACATTTTAAAAAGAAAGGTGAATTTTTGGATGAAAACCAATTTGTCTTTGTGCAAAAAAGAAACTTTTTTTTTTGACAAAAAATACTGTTTTTTTGCAAAAAAAAAAAACCCCGGTACTTTTTTATTATTAAATTGGATTTGTTTAAAAAAAGAAAAAATAATGTTTTAACCCAAAATAACCCAGATTTGTTTTAAAAAACAATGCAATTTTATGTTAAAAAATGGGTTTTCAGCAAACCCTCACAGTTTTGTACTGAAGCAATAGTTTCCCAAAATGCTTTAGAATTTGTAAATACTAGATCAAACTACACAGAAATATTTCTTTTTTCCCCTCCATAGCCAGGAAAATCTGTGGATTTTTTTTTTTATCCTCAGAGGTGGAGATGAAACAATCAGAGAGTTACATCCCCAAGAGAAGTACTTGAAACATCACTTTTTCCCTCCTAACAAACAAATATACAGGGGTACCCCGGGTTACGAATTTAATTCGTTCCACCGCCGCTTTCGTAACCCGAAAGGCTTTCGCATAGGCGCTAATGGGGAAAAGCCGCGATTTGGTGCGAAAAAGCGCCGAAAAGCACCAAAATTTCTTTCGTAACCCGAAATAACCTTCGTAACCCGGAACAGTTTTTTTCAATTGATTTTTTTCGTAACCCGGAAATTTCGTAAGGCGGCGCATTCGTATCCCGGGTACTACTGTAAAACAGATCAATAAAAATATTGTTCTAACTGCAATCCCATACATACTTAAGCTTAATGTGATTTACATCTGGGTAGACATGCAACTTATCAAATAGGTTGCTACATTGAATTTAAGAATGTTGAATCATGGTGTGATTGCCATACAGATGCTAGCTAAGGCTTGCTAATTTTTTCCTTGCAATTATTATAATTGTTCATTTGACAATGAGACAAAGCATTTGAATAATGAATTTCTACTGAAAATTCAGTTTTGCAGTGGGAGTGGGTTGCTGGTGGGTTTCCGTCTCCCTGCTGAGACATTTTAACATAATGCAACATGGAAAGTATTCCGCAGTGCCTTCAATGTATTCAGATGTTAAAAGGCAAGCAATCATTTCAATAGAACACCTCCTTTGAATTCATACAGCAGACCCTCAGACAGTCAGAGAGAAGAGAGTTTAAATTGGACTGAATCAAGCACTCCAGCCACTGTATCTGCTTTTTTGTATTCAACTATGCAATGTAAAGGTAACTATCAGAAAAGAGCTACGGAACTATAATAGAAAGTTGATAATTAGGGTGCATGAATTTCCAATATTTTAAATTCTAATTGTTACTTCATACATTGGACCACCATCCCATTTCACCATTCTCTTTCCTTGCTTCCATCCTTTATTACAGAATAGGAGTGACACAATCCAATGGCTGCCTATCCCTGCCTTTCTTTTGTGAAATAAAGTTGCATTCTGCATCAGTATGACCCTTTCAGCATTCACACTGTACAATTTCAGAGGAGTGAGCCCTCTTACAGACTTAGCAAAAAGCATTTAATGAATGTTGGAAAAATTGTAATTTGTATGGAAATCATCTAGGTCACTTTTGTAAGCACACACACACCATTTTGTTTCAGTAGCTAAAATTCATTTAATTTATTAAATATGGGTCTTATGTTATGAACAAATAAGTGGTTCAGATGGTTGAAATGATACAAGCATGAGATCCAACAAAACATACAGTGGATAGTTAAAATCAAGACAAATATAAACTCTATCATCATGCTAACACAAAAGGAAACTGCAGTTCTGTCTAACACTTGAAACATCGTATGATATGTGTGTTGTTTGCCTTCGAGTCATTTCCAACTTATGGTGACACTAAGGTGAACCTATCATAGGGTCTCTTCACAGAGGAGTTGTCATTGCAATGCTCTAAGGCTGAGAGACTATGAAACTAAACAGACCAACAAACAGAGTCGGTGTTGGATTGGAGTGGGGGTGTGGTGCTTGCACACCGCTTAGTCTGACTCCATCACCAAGCCACTATCATGCCACCCTCCTGACCACACAGCTGGCAGCGTTATGGTGCTCCTTTGGTGTGGCATTCTGATACCACATACCAAAAGGAGCACTGAAAAGTGCTGCTGTGGTGACAAAGGCACCCTTTTTCTGCTCCCAAAAGAAACACTTCTTTTGGGGCTGGAAAAACACCGGATCAGGGGCACAGCGTGTGGTTGCTGCAGTCCTGATTTGGCACTCAAAGTGGCGGTAGCAAGCCGCTCATTTGGGGTTGTCTGTTTTGTCCCTATGACTTGTCCAAGGTCACCCAGGCCTCAGACAGAAAGCCCAAAAGGGCAATGTGGGGGTAGAGCATGCACATGACACACACCCAGATTGCATGGAGGCCACACTGGGGCTGACTGACATGGCCCAAACCAGGCCAAAAAAAGAGTGGCTTCTTATCATTCCTTTTCCAGTCTGTTTAGGACCATGGCAGTGGTGCTTTTGGAACTGAGGTGTCTGGTTGCTGAGCCCCCACAGCACTCTTGGGGCATTGGAGAGAGAGCAGCCTCTAGTCACTTCTTCTGTCTGATCTGCTTCACCCCACAGTGAGTTTTTATGGGCAAGTGGAGATTTGAACCCTGGTCTTCCAGTGTCCTAATTAACACTCAAACCGCTACATCACACTGGCTCTCATTGTGTGATACAAATGCTTATTTTTTATTTGCATATGCATTGTTGTAAAATACATGTACACTTTTGGGGAGATCACAGCTTCCTGCTATCTGAACTTTGACTGGTGTATTGTGGAAGCTGAATGTGCTGGCAAAGCAGGAACATTGTATACATGTCCCTGCTTTGCCAGCAAGAATCCTCCTTTGCCACCAAGAACCAAGCTTTGTATTGCAGTACTGCAAAAGAATGGAATAAGATACAGTTGGTGTTACCCTATTTTCCTGAAATTTCAGTGGAAAGAGAAGCAGCAGAAGACCTATCCCCTGAAACAAGGAATTGATCTGCTGAAACAATAAAATTTGAAGCAGCATGAAGAAAACATCGGTGAGGATGCAAATGGTGCAGCCACGGAGCCATAGAAGATAAGGACAAAGACAATAAAATTATTTTTAAAAAAAAACTCTAGAAAAAATGACACAACAGGAGAGATAATTAATAATCAATCAGGAAGAATTTTTTTTATCAATACACTGAGAATGGTGGCTTTCCCCCCCCCCCCCCAAAAAAAAAAGGGCTAGTAAAAGCCATGAGCAAGGTTGGATACATTGGAGAAGGAGGGGGATAGAAATGTAAATGTGGACAGAAAGAAGGGAAGGGAGGGAAAGGATGGGTGTAGGGGTAACACACTGAAGAGCCAATTTAGAAGATTTGGAAAAGTAATATGGTTAATAAAGTAAGGAAAGCAATTTTAAAGGTGAAAGGATTGGGTTCTGTAATCAAAAGAAAAAGGAAAGAATTGTTGTTGAAGAAAGAGGAAGCAGATATATTTTTCTAAAAGAAATACATCAAGCAAAACAAGGGAGAAATGAACTTAAACTGAATTGGTTGCTACTTAAAAAAAGCATATAGTACTCCAAAAGCAAGAGGGATAGCAACCATAATGAGATGGTTTACTTCCACAGGAAGAGTTACAATTTTTGAGGTTATAACATGCAGAAATTATACTTGATGATGGGGAGCACCTGATCATAAATATAAGTTAATTAGTGATAAACTAATGGTATTACACATTAGTGAAATTATGAATAGTATATGTTGAAAAGAAGATGATAATAATAAGAATGAAAATATCAATAATAATTTCATGTGTTTTTTCTAATTATTGGTTTAGTTAATATTAAATGGCTCAATATGAATAAGATTTAGATAAATGAATTAAGAATGGATAATTAATTTGACTTATTACATATTGTATGTGGAATACTATGTATAAGATATTGTAAAATATTATTTTAAATATGTTATATTATTAATAATATTAAAATATTATTTTAAAAAACAAACAAACTACTAACAGCAAACAACTTTATCTTAGAAACCAGAAAAGAGAGAAGAAAAAAGTAAAGCTCTCCGATTTAGCTCAATTATTGATGAGTATTTATTTGCATACTGCAGTCACATAGATAATAAAGACAATAATAGGAAGTAAAAAAATCCAAACATAGTAGTCACACTTTCCAAGAGACCCAATGGAAGTCACAAGTTAGGCGAAATAAGCAAGAACTGATTTCTAAGTTTTAATTTGGACCATTATATTTAGGTAAAAAATTCTTGGTTTTTGTAGTTAAGTAGAAGGGAATTTACTTTGTATTTGTATCAGTTTCCATTTAATATCAGTGTGGACACATGTCAAGAAAAAAAGTGTTACACAAAGCAAATGTCTAATTCAGAAATGTAATTTAGAAATGTAAAAGTTCATATTGCAATAATATTTTCTTGACATCCCTCCACCTAATGAGTCAATTACTTTTCAGTTTCAGTTACAACATTTGAACTAAAGTTCCAAAGAGATTTGAAACTCACTAGATTTATATAATTCTTATGTAAATGTTTTCTGGTTAAACCATGGTAGGTTAAATGTGCCTGTAGGTCTGACTCTGTTTAAATAAATTTCCTCTCTCACTTGTTCGGTGGATTTAAACTGTGATGGGATTTATATGGCCCTACAACCTCCAGCATTCTTCATTTTTTACTATGTTGACTAGGCTGCTGGAACTTTCAGTCCAACAACCTCTGGATTCCCATCCTAATTTAAATTGTAAATTTTAAAACCCTTTCTTACCCAATAATCTGGAATTTCCATTTACATTAGGGTGAATCAGGAAATTTAAGATGTGTGCAAAATTTAGCTTTAGCCCTACTTCCTATATCTTCAGTTCTAAATAATTAAATATGAATATAAGGGCATAGATCCCTGAAGCGACGCTGGTTTTACATCCATCAGCTGCAAAAAGAATCACATCTCCTATGTGTCAATAGCATCCTCCAAGATGATAGATACTAAAATGTACTTTGCAGCACTATTTGCCAGAAAGTTATTTTTATGAGCTCAGTGCATAAAATCTGCTAGTGTTAGATAAAATTGTCAGAATTATTAGGTTTCTTTTTAAACCACATCAGTGAATGAAATGTAGTAATTCCAAGATAATATTTCCTGAAAGATGCCAGAGGTAGGGAAAGGGTGGGAGGGATGATTCACAGCTGCCGGTATATGAGGCATGCTCTGCTTAAATAAGCAGAGGCATACAGATGTCATTAATGAGAAATATTAATGCTTTTGAAGGCCACTATGTGCACTCTAAATGAGAACAGGACAAAAGTACAGCTTATCACAAAAGCAGGATTTTAATATAAATCTGTCCAATCAATGAGAGAAAGACTGGAAGGTTTTAACTGGTCTTCTTGACACTCTGTCTTGGCTGTTCTATGTGGGATACTTGTTTGTATTTTTTTACGTTTTAATAACATAGGAAGCTTCCTTATGCCAAGTCAGACCATTTGTCAGTCTAATTTATTGCTGCTTACAGTGATTGATTATGAGTCTCTGAAGTTTCAGGGTGGAAACTTTTCAAATGTTTATCCGCTGATAAAAGGGACCAAGCCTAGGATCTTCTTCATGCAAAGAAGATGCTCTAACCCCAGCCTATGGCCTTTCACCATGAGCTCCTCTGGAACTGAAATTAGGATGTTTCCTATCCAAAGAATGAAAGAAAGATATCTTGACAGTACACAGGCTGCTACAGAGATCCATTTTTAAAGGGTCATCCTTTGCTTGTTCTATCTATCTATCTATCTATCTATCTATCTATCTATCTATCTATCTATCTATCTATATTTTAGAGAAGAAACAGAGCCATTTATTCCTGCATTAATCACAGAAATGTTGGTGAATCAAACAGGTCTTGATGAAGCATCAGGCCAAATAAGGTATAGACGATGATTGCAAATATACAGTAAGACACTTTTTAAAAAATGGACAAAGAAAGCATTGGCAAAACTGTACAACCACCATACCATTGCTACAAATCCCCAAAGGATCTTTCCATGGAATTGTACAAATGAAACCTCTTTGCTTCTTCTCTAGAGTTCAGATCCTATGAAGAGAGTCTTCAGCACATACAGCTGTACATGCAGGAAATTTTTCTGTGACAGACATGTGCCTATGGGCTTGCTCTTCCTCTACTTTTTCATATACACTGTCTAAATAAGGCTTTAGTGAACCACAGCAGCACAAGACCTGCACAAGCAATATCAGGTAGGCATATACTAGAGTTGTAATTAGCTCCTCTCAGCTCCATCACAATGGACTGCAAAGCATTTGGCAGGTCACCTGCTAATAATATTTAGCAACTGTGCATTTTCCTCTGTCAAATACTACAGGCTATGCAGATATCCTGAGAGTCAACATGGTGTAGTGGTCTATGAGCCTGAGACAAGAGTTTGAATCCTTGCTCAGACATGGAAACCCACTGTGAGACTCAGGGGAAGGTAAAAGCAAACCCATTCTGAACAAATCTTCCCAAGAAAACATGTGATAGGGTTGCCTTAGGGTTGCCCTATGTCATAAATGTCTTGAAGGCACATAACAGCAATGGAGATATCCAGGAAAAGGTAATCATTGACATGAATTACATATCAGATCTCTGAAGCGTTTTTTTTTTAACTGCTGGATGAGTAAACAAATGTCTTACCTTAGTGAAGGCTCTTGGTGAAGTTGATAATACAGTATATTTGAGGATATATGGACCCAATAATGTCTGAATAGAAGACAATTGATAGCCCTATATAAACCACTGTGAACTTTGTAAAGAATAGAAAGCCATAAGAACCAAAGAAGACATATAAAACCTTGCACCAAGAATAACAACTAGTGATGCTTAAAGTACTGGGGATATCATTGTGGAATATGGAGCTGTTGAAAAAAGTTTCTTAGGCAGGGTACAGACCTCCCAAAAAGGGCGGTCTGCTAGTGCCTTGTTTTGCCACACGAGGAAGCAGCAGCGGACAAACTGCGCGGCTTCCTCACGCAGCAAAAAGGACCTGCAAAAAGTGAGTTCTTTCTGCGGTGCCCTTGTGATGCTGCAGTGCACAATGGCGCACTTGCAACATCACAAGGGGTTGGTGGTGTGGACCCTAAGCGTCCATCGCATCAAATGGGGGCACCCGTGTGTACAGAGTGCTGGCATTTTGACGCCCTTGTCACGTGCTAGGGGTGAGGCACGTATGGGCAGTGTGCCCTCAACCAATCCCTAGCACATGGTGAGGGTGCACTATAGACCCGTCTAGATCGGGCCATAGTGGCCTTATCTGAACTGCAGAAATTATCCAGTTTGACACCACTTTAACTGCCATGGCTCAGTGCTATGGACTCCTGGAATTTGCAGTTTGTCATGGCCCCAGCGCAATCTGACAGAGAAGGCTAAATGTCTCACAAAACTACAACTCCCCAAATTCCATAGCATTGTGGTGCAGCAGTTAAAGTGGTGTCAAACTGGATTGTTTCTGCAATGTGGATGCAGCCGGTTTGACAAATCCAATTTAGGCAAGTAAATTCAAGCAGTACGAAAGACAAGTCCCATAAATACAACAAAGTGAAGTTGTGTCGCCTTTTGCTAGCATGGAATTAACTTCAGTGCCTACGGAATAATTTAATATTTTAAAAGCTTTCTTGCTACTTAATAGAAGTTTTCGCCTGAATCAAAGTTGACTGCTAAAGTGTATAAAAGCATTGTTGACTGAATGCAAACATAAGGTGGTCTAACAAACCAGTGAAAAAGCAGGAGGCCAGTCAAAGCCTTGACAAAGCAAGTCCCTAAATACAATACATTAATGTAAGGCTAGAAATCCTGAGCTTATTACGGGGTAAAGGCCACCATTTGTAGATTCAAAAGGTCAACACCATAATCAAATGGACAAAATTACCCCAACATTATATTTGATGGGGGTAATCAAACTAGCCAATATGTTCCATTTAAACCAAGAATGCACTTTCATGCACTTTCATGGCAGGTGTTTCACTTTTTCAGAATTGGAAAGAAATGTGTGTTTTTTTTTAAACTATTACATGTCTGATGGCTACTGTGATAGTTTCAGGTACAACAAGAGGATGTACACCAAAAATGTCTGCAATCTGCACTAACTTCTCAGTTTGTTTAGAACAAACAAAAGGACATTCTTTTCCTCCATTGAAAATTTATTGGCCAAAGACAGAGGAAGTTAAATTCTTTTCCTTAAGTATTATTTCAGCTGTTATTTGGTGAGACAGATTTTATTCTGGGTCCTGCCATTTGAGTAAGATGTTGCCATTGCAGTGATGTAGCTAAAAACAGGAGACCACTGGTGTTTAACGGAGACCATGCTATTTCAAGGGAGCCAGTGTGGTGGTTTGAACACTGAACTACAACTCTAGAGATCAGGGTCCAAATCCTTGTCAGCCATGGAAACCCAATGGGTGACCCTCATCAAGTCACACTCTCTCATCATCCCCAGAGGAAAGCAAAGTTTCATATTGCCAAGAAAACCTTGCAATAGTTTTGTTTTAGAGTTGCTGTCTTTTGGACTTGAATGCACACAACAACAATAACAACAATGTTATTTCAAGAGCTGAGTTATCTCCTCTGAGTCTTAAAATTTAGGAACATGATAACAACTGAAGAGGCATGATGGATTAGATAAAATACAACTCTGTGTCCTCACTAGTCAACTAATTGCCCATGAAAAGACTCCAACAGCACTCTCTTACTCATTTTCTCCAGCAAAGTTTATACAGCTTCTGAGCAGTCATCATTACTAATAGCTTCCTTCAGAAACATTTTTGTAGAATTAAAATAAAATAAAATAGACATTAACAAACTTCCTACATTTGTCTCATCATCTTTAAAGCCATCTGCATTTATGACAATCATTATATCTTGTAACAGTGGATCTCTTAGTTTTCTGTTTTCAGTCCTGAATTTCCCACTACAGTATTCAGTTTCCCTGGATGACTCTAGATTCTAGAAATGATCAAAACTGGTGCCTGTCTGCCACCTACTCTCTCTACACTGTGAACCCCTTATCTTCAGCTGCCACTGTTATGCACCATAGGCTATGCTGTCAAGGACTGACTAGGGTTGCAGTCTGACAAAATCTGGGGGCCACATGATTCGCACCTGCTCCACACCATACATAATATTCTTTATTCAGTTATAGCTGCTGACTGCTATGTCACTGGAGCAATGAATCTTCTCTGGGTTTTGGTATAAATTTCAAAGGAACTACCCAAAATGTTGAACCCTATCCCCAAAATGGAACATGAGACCACTAGCCAGTATGTATTTAACTCTGTCAGCCCCATCCTTTCTGGCCTTTCCCCCCCACCTTAGCAAAGGAGTAAAAGTGAATCAGAAACAATGCTTATAGTCCTTCCAAACCTGACTCATTCTGGAATGTATCCCTTCTGAAAGTTTGTTAAGTATCGGTAGATCAAGTCAATTAAAACCTGCCCCCTCTCTGCCCTTATTGCCATTTACCACTTTTGGTTCATATGCATATGAAACAGAGTGCGGACCAGAATCCTGGACAATCAATCAGTCAACTTGTTTATTGAAACAACTGAACTTTATTGAAGGCTCCAAAATCAGCGATGTCGCATCACTCAGCTTCTAAGCTGAGACTGACCCCTCCCAGCCAAAGCAATGCATAAGTTCCCCCCGAATCCAAAGCACTCCACCCCTAGCAAAAGCCCGCGCAACAGGACCCCTCCTTCCCAGCACTAGTTCCCATCCTCCATCCCTATCCCCTGAGAAACGAAACTGCATTCCAAGTCTCTGCAGGCCAGCCTCTCAAGTACACTAGATAACTCACACCTGGTCCAGCCTAGTACTCCATATCACCATCTCTACAAGCTATGCAAAGCGCAACCCATCCCCCCAGCATCCACAGTAGAATACATCTGGTAGAATATTACAGGATTCTAACACATATATAAGTATACACATAGGAGACATTCCTCCCTCCCTTCTTCAGGATAGTGGTGCAGCCCATGTGTTCATGTTAGTCTGTCAGTTTCAGTGTCTCCTGTGGGATCATGAAGGCAATACTCTCTAAAGCATTTGAACACTTAAATGAGCCAACACCATTTGCAGTCAATTAATCTGAAGGGGTAGGTGTGGAGGTGGAAGGCAATCAATATTTTACCTTTCTTTATCCCCTCCTGAGAACCTTGAGAAAGCCAAAATGTTTTGCTGAGTTTTAATACTAATAATAAAGCTTGAGTCTAGGTAATGATGGCAATCTTTCTACCACCTAATGGAAAAGCTCCATTTATGGCCTATGTTAAAAGTGGTCAACGAAGCAAGGAAAATGTGTAATTTGTGCAGAAAATGGGAGTTATACAATTTTTGTTGGCATAAACAATGCAGTGACGGCTCAGAAATAGCTATGTGCATTCATGAATGGCTTCCATTATGTGTACTCTGTTCCTTACCCATGCTTTTTCTTTGCTGGGGCATAACAAGGGAAGGAATGTTCCCTCTTCACCTCAGAGCTAAGCTTTTCAAACTCAAATGGATTAACAGCTACTGACAGTTTATCTTTCATCTTCTGATTAAGAAGCATTCATGTAATCACAGTTGCTTGCCCATATCTGTAACCAATAAGATGGCCTTCAATGGTGTTTGGATACATATGATCTATTCACACTTGTAATGGGGCATGCTATTATTATTGAGCTTGGGTACTGATGCCACACTGTAAAAACCAAGCAATTAAGTAAGGGGAACATTGTTTACAATATGGAAAAGTAAGTGCAGCCATGTGATCAGTCAATAGGATGAAGAAGAAATTCAACCACTTCTCGTTTAAGGCAAGATGACTGGCTTTCTGCTTCTTGAATTGATCAACAAAATGCAGTTCTCCTCTGAATGTTGTGTTGCAGTTATCAGAATAATATTTTATATAGAAGTGCTTAAATTCAGTGCACATAAAAATGCATATCTTGGTGAAAATGTATCTTTGGTGTGGTATAGACCATCAACATGTGGCGTACCAGTGTCGATACTCAGGTTAGGGACCACACAGCAATCACACAGTCCCTAACCCTAGTATATGCTGGCGGCGCAATAATGGTGGTGTCAATGTACATGGGCACCGCTATTAAGATATAACAGATGCATAGTGTTCGCACATCGTGCCACGCCAGTTATGTCATGAGTGTGCCATTGGGGCACTCATGACATAACAATTGTGGTGCAAAAAGAACACTTTTTTTCCAGGTTCTTTTTACTTCAGAGGGACGGCGTGTAGTTTGGGGGCTGTGCCATCCCTCTGGAGTAAAAACAGGTGCTGGCAGGCCACCGTTTCATGGTAGTCTGTACTGAGCCTTTATTTGGCAAAAATATGTACAAAATTTGAACACTGGGAGAAAGGAAAAGAAAATGGCACACAGCCTTTGTGCAGATTTTATAGAAAGTTGCACATTGATCTGGATGAGATGAAATGAATTTAGAAAGGGGGGAGGAGTAGAAACAGAATATGTCTGAATATAAACTGATTAGTTCATTTTCTATAGTTCTGTCAGCTATACTTGTTAGTGAAAGATCTGTTAATGGGGATCAATACTTTTGTATGGATGGCTCTCCTCAACATGCAGTTCTTGAAATGGTTCAGGAGGAAAAGTTGAGAATAATTTACTCAGCCGTATAAGTAAATTTATTGCTGAAACTTTGATAAGTGCACAATAGAAAGTAGCTGAAAGCACCTCTACTTGAGGGGTGGGCATCTCTAGAAGTCCTTCAAAACCAATTTTATTTTAGAAATTTACATGATGTGTTTTTTTTCATGCCAAAATATTATCTGGGAGCTCCCAGTATTACAACATTTCTTTCCCACTATCCATATCAGTTTTAATTAACTCAGTATTTTCTTCAGTTATATGTATCTATGGGCCCAAACAAACAAACCAAAATAAAGCTGCTTCAGGTCACTTTGGAGGCATGCTGTTTAAATGACATACACATCTTAAGAGGCCAGAAACTGTGCCAAAACTGTGCTCCAGTCCTTAGGACTGGAGCACGTCTTTGGCATGGCTTATAGCCTCTTAAGATGCATGCATAATTTAAACAGTATACCTCCAAAGTGACACAAACAGCTTTATTTTGACCTGTCTGTTTGGTCCCTAAACTTACTGAATGTGTTTATGGATTCTTGGAACTAGCTATCTTCACAGCCACCATGTAAACCAAGCTAATGTAAGCCGGAGGGCAGGGAACTAATTACCAATTTCTAGGCTACTCTGTCAGCATTTCTGAAGAGTGGGGTATAAATAAAATAATAAATGAATAATGTTCCCTGGACATAGATACAAGTGAAATCAAATCAGGGAAAGAAGAATGTTAGCACTAAAACAAAGTAATCCTAATGCTTAACTATATAATATCACTAAAATACTTTGACTACAACTCCTAAATAATAATTTTAAAAGGCTCGGGCCCCATTCACACTATGAAATAACTTGGTGTGGAACCCGGGTTATTTTGTTGGAGTTCATACTGGCCCCAACTGCATTTGGTGCAGTTTGCAGGGGGGAGGGGGCTGCAAACACACCCATTTAACCTCATACATTTGGCACTGTGTCCCTTTACTGTGTCTTCTGGTGGGTCCCACAATGATCCGGATCTTTCAGTAGTGAGAAAGTACTACCAGATCAAGCCAGATCACATGGGAGGCCCAAGTGCTGCCCTCCCTCCTCCTCTTCCTACCTACTTTCCACTCTGCAGAGGAACCACCTTCCTCCTTCTCCTCCTTCCCCTCTCTTCCTCAACTTGGAGGACAATTAGGAATTCCTGCTCTAGAGATGGAAATGGAGGATAAATCCTAGAAAAGGAGGTCCTGTGGTCATGGCCTGTCCCATGCAGACTCCCGTAGCTCCATCTCTACCTTCACTTTTTGCTTCAGACCCATGTTCTTGGAAAGAAGGAGGGCTACTTATTTTTCCAGCAAAGCTGCAGTGATTTGTGTGTTGGACTACGACTCTGGAGACCTATTCCACCATGTAAACTTTGGGTGAATCACACTCTTTCAACCCCAGTGAGAAAAATAACTTTTATAGGTTCACCTCAGCATCTGAAATGAGCTGCCCCACATCCCTGGTTGGCAGTGGAGCCCCACCTGATGGGGCATCCCACGCTCCTGTCACCTCAGCCGCAAAGCAACAGCTACCCTATCCACATCCCTGAGATGTGGAAACTGAGGACAGGAGAGCCAGAGGGGAGGAAGCCCAAGTGCTGGCTTGTGGGCATTTGGGGCATTGGGCTGTTTTTCTTCTTGTCCTCCTCCTCTCCCTAGTTTCTCCCTTAGAGACGGCTGAGAGTAGAGTGCCCCACAGACAGGTGTGACTAGGCATCCTTTCTCTAGACCTGTCTTACATTTCCCACTCCTATCCAATGTCAAATGTCAAAACATCCTCCATTTTGAGCACAGCTAAGAAGCATTAGATTTACTCCCGACTCTGTCAATGAAATCCACTGGGTGAACTCGGGCAAGTCACACTCTCTCAGGCTCAGGGGAAAGCAATAGCAAACTTGCTCTGAAGAAATCCTAACAAGAAAATCCCATGATTGCTTTGCCTTACGAACAACCCATAAGTCGGAAATGAGGCTAATTTCTTCGGGGGGGGGGGGGGGGGGCCTCTTGGCTTTTTTCTGGGGGGGGGAGGATGTGGCCACCGTCCCCCCCGCCCCCTTTTCCCCCTCCATTTTCTTCTTCCCCCCCCCCCCCCCCCTTCTCCTTTCCCCCCCCCCCCCCCCCCCCCGGGTCTTTCTCCTTCCTTCTCTATCTTCTGGCTCCCCCTCACAACCTCTGCTGCTGCTGCTGCTGTTCAAGTGTGAACGGCAACAGAAAATTTGATCATGGCACACATAGTGAGAACTATGAGCCCGATCGATTCAGGATGGCATCACCAAGGGGACCCAGGATCCCCTTGGTACAAAATCGTAACTGTGAATTGGGTCCTCAGTGGAACTGGGAGAAAATCACTTTCCAAAATGTTACATGAGATTGGATATGATCCATGATCAATGGGAATAAGTAGGAAACAAGGAATAGGAATATATCAAGAAAGAGACTACATGAAATGTGTGAACAAGCAGGTACAATCCAAACAAACAGGAATTGGGAACTTTTGATAATTCAGGAGATTTCCCCCCCCCCCCATCTGCAGGTCCCCTGAATGGTTCAGAATGTCCTTGGCAGCTTTACAGTGAAAGCTTCAACTTAATCTAATAGCAGCAAAAGCATTCAGAGCATGACATGGGAGAGGAGATGGTACTGGTTGAAAAATAGTAAGCATTTGCAGCACTTTTGATAAAAGTTATTATTTCAGGCCCACCAGGGCCAGTGCTTAAAGGTTTTGCTGTATGGGTTTTTTCTTTCACTTTATTATTTATAAAACATGTAGCCTGGTTACATTTCCTAATGACAAGAAAGAAGGCTGCTGAATGAAGGCCGCACAGCTAGAAACACTTAAAAAGGATGTGGATTTGATTTGTAAATGGGCCGTCACACAGGGACCGACATGAAATGTAATATTGACAAATGCAAAGCAATAAAAATAGCATTTTAAAACCTTTTGAACTCCAGCACAGAGCTGACTGAATTAAATTTTACAGAGCTGAACCATTTAAGACAAAAACAAAACTAAACAAAGAAGGCAAGCAAATAACAATGACCTTGCAATGATGGCGAATTCTTTGATAAATGGGGTGGATGCTGTTTGATGAATAGGAAGAAAAGCTCTGCTTTTTCCAAAATATATAATATCAGCAGGACAGGTCTGGAAAATATGTGACAGACCAAGTTAGCTGCAGCCCAGCAGCTGTGGCATTGATGCAGGGAAATGTCTCCTCACCTATACTCAGGAAAGAGCTATAGGGACTTGTAAAAAAGATCATCACAAAAGGAGAACAGAGAGCCCCAGAAGTCTCCAAGCTAAAGAAAAAACTCTGTCTCCCTTGGCTTTCTAATGCTTTGCGCAGATGTGAGAGGACTGGCAGCTTGAGATCTGGTTGACTGTGCTGTCACACAGAGGGTCTCAGCTGCCAAAGTTTCTTAAGCGGCTGCTTGGCTCTATTCAATGCCATAGGGTGGCATTATTCTGTCATGCATTAAAGTACTGAACAAAAAGTTTCAGGGAAGGCAATGGGGACCTGGAGATTTCTCCTATTGGACTTAACTCATACATTTTTTATTATGACTTTTGAGATAACCAAAATAGTAAGAATAAAGAAATGAAACAACAACAACAACAACAACAACAGAATAAAGAAATATATTGTTTTAGATTGCATTGGAAAGAATATGCCTCCCCCACCTTTGTGCATGTGTGAGAGAAGGAAAGCTTGGTAACTTCTGAATTTCAATTTTCTAGACCAGGAAAGGGATTTATGTAGCTTTCCAGATGTTGGATTACAGCTTCCAACTTATATCACCACTATCTAGTTTTGAGGTTCATCAAAGGCTTAAGAGACACTGGAATCTGTATTTGCTTTATTTTTCACACTGAAAAAAACTGATGAATAGTAGGCTGTGTTTGGCTTGATGAGTCATAGGTTTTGCAAATCCTACGGTTTGTAGTTTAGTGAGATACAACAGCTCTCTGGATGAGAATTCCAAATTTCCCTCCCTAAACTCTAAATTCAGGATTCAGTAGGATGGATCCATGGTAGCTGAAGTGGAATACCAGTGCTTTAATTTAAGGGGTGTGAATAGGCCATATGTGTCATAAACGCGATTTGCCATGAAAAGTTACACCTGCAGCTTGGTAGATCAAAATGTTGTTACAATTACAGGAACTGGCTAAGCCCAGAAGATTTCACTAATTTGTTTTAGTTTATTATTATTTGGATCCGAGGCAGCTGGTAATGCTCTGAGTCAAAACAAAGATACTGGATTGAGATTCAAAATAATAATAATTATTATTATCATTACTATTATTATTATTATATTCTCTAAATCCTATTTTTTTCTTTGTGGGCCCGCCCCCTTCTGTGTGAACTGCCAGTGGCATATTCCAGTTGGAATCTATGGCTTTCTCCCAATAAAACAATTGTCAAGCCTCTTTGCTGCAACAAATTAACTATAAACAAAAAATAAATGCCCAGACTAGGTCTATTCTAATTAACTTCTGAACTCAATGTCACCCGTAGCTGTTTCTTCACAACTTTAATGATGATGGCTGGTGTTTCTCCACTGATTCTATCTCTACTTTTTTTTGAGCAGTGAGAGTTTTGGACCATGCTCCAATTTATCTCCCTTAACATCCCACCATGCTCCTTCCAGCATCCCAAGGGTACTCACCCCTTCTCTGGGGAATGCCCTTCTAGTATCTTCTCCTGTGTAGTGAATCTTCCCAAACTCTCCCTCCACCCAGGAATCTTTTCTTCTTAACTGGCAGTGTTCATCCCTCTTAGGATGACTTCTTCCTCCTGGAAGGGCAGCAGTTTTACCTTCTCTCTCCCTTGCCAAGGTGCTTGCTCTTCCCCTGATTCTGCTTGCATTTCTTCATTCATCTACATCCACATCCTCCCCTTCTTCCTCTTCTCCTCTGTCTCCAACCTCCTCATCTCCTTCAACACTTTCATCTTCCTCTGTATTCTCTCTTTCTGCTTGCATCCTATCACTTTACACCATTTGTCCACATCTCCGCTTGTTTATATTCGTATATATCAGAGCAGCTTCAAATTTATTTATTTATTTATTTATATCTTACCTTTCCTCTATGTATCAGAGCAACTTATAATTTAAAAGAACATTACAATTAAAAATACACAAAAATTAACATTAAGATAGAATTAAATTATTACAGTATTAAAGCAGATCACTCGTTAAAAGAATAAAATACAGTACAATTAAAAAAAATAAAAGTGCTTAACAACAGAAGCATTATAAGAGGGTGGAATAAAGGTGTATTAACAGGATACTAAGATTTATTATTATTGTTATTGTTATCTCAGGGCTTTATCACATGTGGCTTGTAAACTGTGATTAGAACTGGAAAAAGCACCTTTGGCAATGCTTATCACACAAAGCCACTTCCATCCCACAACTGGAGTGCCTTGAAGCGCAGTTAGGCTGTCCCTTTTCACTAATGGGGGAAACCATCAATGAGCTCTCTCTCATGCTAGTCCTCTGATGTGAAATGCCAGTGCCACAGCAATTGCTGTCAGTCTCGCCTCCTCACTTCTTGTTCTTCCCCCCACTATTCCAATGCAGGCCCATTGCCTTTACCCTCTCGATTTCTTTTTTCCTTAAAAAAAAAGCTTTAAAAG
This sequence comes from Sceloporus undulatus, assembly GCF_019175285.1. Lineage (NCBI taxonomy): Eukaryota > Metazoa > Chordata > Lepidosauria > Squamata > Phrynosomatidae > Sceloporus > Sceloporus undulatus. Next base: position 138,115,878 of record NC_056524.1, on the reverse strand, counting down.
CTCAGTATCAGAGCCCCAGAATTGAATAAAAAAGGATAGCAGCAGCAGCAGCAACAACAGGTAGGATATAGGGCACGGAGTAGGATTAAGGGGGAGAGAGGAAGACAGCATGATGACAGAAGCAGCCCTAGCCTCCCAACTGAGATGATCAGTGATAATGGGTGCTCACAAACAGGTAGAAATCACCTGCACCTGAAGATATTTTTTATATAAGTAAGCTTTTGATATGTGAATTTTACCTATGTAGTGTGTGTAATTGGTGTGCTGCTTTTCAACCTTTAATACTCTCCTCCCCCCCTTTTTTTTATAAATGGCTTTAACTATGCTGTGTTTTAAATTGTTATTAGTATTATTTAATTATTTTTTTAACTTTTATAATTATTGTTTTACTTCTATCTTTTTAAAATTGTTATAAGCCACCTTGAATCTTATTTTGGGAGAGAGACAGGGTATACATCCAATAAAAAATTAATTAATAAATAAATCTCTTTTATTTAAACAGAGTAATTGTGGCAAGAACTGGGCTCATGCAGTAATGTGCTCAGTTAGTTGAGATACCACTTGCTTATGCATACACCTTGGGGTTTTTAAGATGTTGTCTCTTTCTGACTAGCTTGTTCATTCCCAGGCCACAGCCTTTCTCCATAGATTGTTGAATGGTAGCTATGGAAGATAAAAATCAGGTTCCTGCCTGCATAATACTGCATTCATGGATGAAGAAAAGATGAACTAGGTGTCTCTGAATTTGTTGATGCTTCTTAGTCATCTGAATATGTAACTAACCAGGACCTGAGGAAATTTTAGGAGCAATTTCATAGCATAAACTGATCATATAAAACATGTTGATTCTGATTTGACTATAAATTTAATGTGTAACTTTGGGACATCTGTTTCTTTCTCACACCACTCCACTAATTTCCTTCTCAATGCACTGTGTGCAAGTGTTGTGTGCCTTCAAGTCATTTCTGACTTATAGCAACCCCAAGGAGAGCCTATCATGGGATTTTATGGGTTTCATGGCCAAGTGAGATTAGTCCAATACTCAGACCACTACGCCACACTACAGACTTTACCCATTCCTCATATTCTTGGTAGTAAATCCTACTGAAGGTGAAAAAAAATTACTATATTGGATCCAGAGCTTGCAAAAATGAAGCAATGTGATTTCTTAACTAGCGGGGCCTTAACAATCTTCTAAGCTTTGCTATTCACTCTAATTGCAATCCTTACAATATCTGATGAGAAAATGGATTTCCCCAGAAGCTGTTTATAGTTAAGAGGCATCCTTGGGGACATGGTTATATCACACCACCAAGACCCACCCCAACAAATACAAACAAACAAACCAAATTAAACTCAGGGGTGTTCCCACTTGCGATTTGAAATGATTTTAAATACAGCGGTTTGTTTTAAAGTGATTCAAAATAAAGCGAGTGTTATCCCACTTATCAAATCGCTTTATTTGTATCGTTCCCATTGATGTTACGTTTTATTTTAATTCGCAGTAATTGACCTGGTTTCATTCCCATTCATGGATGAATCCGTGTATATTTAAATCAGTTTTGTAAATTTTTCGTTCACATTCACTTGTTTCGACTGTCAATCAAACAGACATCATCATGACGTCACAATAATTCGGAGTAACATGCACCGATATAAGCTTTACCTGCGTTCCCACTGCCTGCTGACCGTTTTTAATTCGTTTTAAATTTCACTTTTTAAAAAGAGCCAATGAGGAGGCTCTTAAGAGTCTAAGCACCTAAGCTCTTAAGAGTCTAAGAGAGAAAGATGGCAGAGACGACGGATAGGGACAAAGAAAGGGCGACTCCCCCGAGCCAGCCCATCGCGCTCCGCTCCTCCTATCCTGTAGAACCCAAATCAGACGCCAAAACGTTCCCATTTAAATACCATGATTCCTATCTCGGATCAAGGGATAACCCAGGGTAAAACCTACTATTTTTTTACGCCGGTTTATAGGCTTATGATGTGGGTTAAATGTTATGATTCGAAGCAGATTCGAATCGCAGTGGGAACGATATCAGGTTAACCTAGAACCATTCTAGAGTTAATTCGGGATTCAGTGGGAATGATACACCTTGGATTTGATTTGTAAACCGGTGTATAAGCGAGTGGGAACGACCCCTCAGAAGTGACTGAATGACCACTTTCAGTTTAATGAAACTATTTTTAAGCACATTAATGGTAAAGCAGAGTCAGCCCTGGTTAGAACTTACATGGGAGACTCCAAATGAACATGAAGTGATGTGGCCTATATTTCAGAGGAAGAAACTGGTAAAACTGACTCTGAATATTAAAGAATACTTAATGAGTATTAAGGAATACTTAACCATGTAACTGCATGGCATAGTGGTTTGAAGATTGGACTATGATCCTGGAGACCAGGGTTCAATTCCCTACAAGGCCATGAAATCCACTGGGTGACTTTGGTCATGCCACATGCTCTTAGCCTCAGGGGAAGGCAATGAAAATCTTCCTCTGAACAAATCTTGCCAAGAAAACCCTGTGACAGGATTGCCATAAGTCATAAATGACTTGAATGCACACAATAACAACAAAAGAAAACTGTATGAAAATCATGGGTCACCATAACTCAACAGGTGACTGGAAGGTGTGCACACATGCATACACACACACATTTAAGTAATGAAACACCACTTCTGGAGACTTTTGCAACACTTTTCCTCTCTGTCTTCAGATCTGGTTGTGTAAATGGCCTGAAAGGAAAGTGGCTGAGAAGCACACTTAAACTGCAGTTATGCTGAGTGGGAAGGGATACATTCATCCCATGGTGAGGCATTGCAAAACATGTGGATAAAGGTTTACCCAACAGCTCACTGTCTGCATAGAAAGCTCACATGGCATGGAGGGTGATGAATACAGAGGTGGTGGTGTGTGTGTTTTTAGGCAGGGACTGTTGGAATGCATTTCAATTGTTTCTCTTCCTTATCCCTGCTACCAAAGTCTGCAGAGAAGTGTCTGTGTCGGGATAGGGTGGGGGAGCAGATAATTGATTCCCCTTCCAGTATCTTGATAGGATTTTTCACTTATTTTTTTAAAAATATGCTTTATAGCCAGACCATTTCAATTGAATTAATATTCTGACTTATTTGTTTACAGTGAGCATCTTGAACAAGTAATTACTTTCTCAGTTTTTAAAATGCTGAATTTATAATCAACTCACATGTCTGTAATTAAAATATGACACTAAAGAACCACTTCATGATGAGGTTGAAAGGGGAACAGGAAAAATATTGTTGGGTTTCTATTCCTATAATTTCCCATTATTTCTTCTATGTGTCTAAAATGTATTATTGCTTTCTGCATGACCCTTTCAAGGAAGGAAAACTGCTCTGCTTCCAAAACAAATTTGTTGCATGTTGTTCTACGTGAAAGAAAAAGGCTCAACATAGAAGTAATAGTTTGTATACTGCTTTTTTAAAAAATGTGGATGATAGTTATATCTTTTCCACTCTTAACTAAGGAAATAAATATGGTACTGCTAAAACTGAAGTCACAAAATTCAACTAAATTTGGTTTGGTTTTTTTTTTTTTTTTAACTTTTATAGCCTATAGGAAGGCAGGATATAAATAAATAAAAATGATAAAATAATATTTTTTACTTTTGTAACAATGAAAATTCAGGCAAAAATTATTTCGGACATTTCTGTTGATTATTCCAGGGATATTTTCACTTAATGTACTGTTGTTGTACACTTTCGATGTGTTTTATTTCTTTTTCCTTAACAATATATTTATTTACTATTTATATATTTTAGGTTTAGTCTATGGTACACTTTTTTATTTCACTCTTTCGCTTTGCATGCCAATGGCCTACGGCCTGAGCAATAATAATGTCCCATTGATATCTGCTAGGGTTTGGTTCCAGGACCCCCTGTGGATACCAAAATCCGTGGATGATCCCATTATATACAGTGAGGTAATAAAAGGGTATCCCTTATATAAAATGGCAAAATCAAGGTTCACTTTTTATATTTTATATTATTAAGTTTTTAATTTTTTAAAAAAATATTTTCAAGCTGTGAATGGTTGAATCTGTAGATGCACAATCTGTGGCTATGTGGGGCTGACTGTACAACAGCCATTACTAGAATGTCTAATTAATTCAAATGGGAAATGTTTAACAGACTCTATGAATGTCAAGGAAGAGTGCCCTCTGTGGACACTTCACAAGAAGTGACCTCTCTCCATCTGAATTTTGCCGCACTACTGTATCTGCACAATACTAATTAATGGGGCCAGGTTGCTATAAAATTCAGACTGTTTCCATTAGAAAAAGAACAACATAGGTTGAGATCCTCACTCAGCCATGAAACATACTGGACTAGTCTTGTCCAGTTGTTATCTCTCATCCTAACATGCCTCACAGTGTTGATGTAATTATAAAAACAGAGAAGGACATCAATGTATACCATTTTGAACTCTTCAGAGGAAAGGCAGGGAATAAGTGCATTGAATTAAATAACTGTATTAAATAACTGTAATACCTACCTACCTAATACATCAGACCACCTGCTCAGGACTTGCAAATGCACCCCACATCCATCAGGCAAGCATATTCAAATGAAAAATAGACAATCATAGATGCAGATTACAACTTTGGCCAAATCCTAGAATCATAGAATCATAGCGTTGGAAGAGACCACAAGGGCCATCCAGTCCAACCCCCTGCCATGCAGGAAATCCAAATCAAAGCATCCCCAACAGATGGCCATCTAGCCTCTGCTGAAAGACCTCCAAGGAAGGAGACTCCACTACACTCTGAGGAAGTTTGTTCTACTGTCGAACAGCCCTTACTGTCAGGAAGTTCTTCCTAATGTTGAGGTGGAATCTCTTTTCCTGTAGCTTGCATCCATTGTTCTGTTATAATAAAGGTCAAACTGCTTCCATGTGTAGAAAGCGGACCAAGAGCACTATTTCCTTATAGAGTACTGCTTTTGAGGACTTTGGTTGTTTTTTTCCTTGGGATGGGGAGCTGCTGATGGAAGGTGGAACAAAAAGCATACATAAACAAGGAGAATTGTACCTACAGATGTTTGGATTCCTGGTTACATCAGTGGTGAGGAATACACACACAAACGTGCACACACACACACACACACACACACTTAAATGACATTTTTTTAAAAAAAATCTTCTCCACCTCCATGCCTTGCTTCTGATGCATTCAAATCTATTATATCTGAAGAGGGCAAATAATTTTACATTAGAGATATTTCAAACATAGGCTTGCATCCTGGTGCATACACAAGCATAAGTTAATCTTATTCCTGTTTAAGTCTATTATAGTTGTTGTGGAGGTTGATATTCCATTTCTGTAGTGAACAAAGAAGATTTTCACATGACATCGCTATATCGTTCCTTTTACGTCCCAAAGTGTAGTGCAATCGTCATAACAGATAGACGATTCCAAAACATTTTCACATGAGGCTGTTAATGTTCTTAAACATGGATATATCAGAATTTGGAGCCCTGGTGGCGCAGTGGTTAAATGCCTGTACTGCAGCCATTCACTCGAAACCACAAGATTGCAAGTTCAAGACCAGCAAAAGGGCCCAAGCTCGACTCAGGCTTGCATCCTTCCGAGGTCACTAAAATGAGTACCCAGACTGTTCAGGCAAATTAGCTTACTTGCTAATTAGCTTACTTGCTGTTCACCGCTATGATCTTTGGAATAGTGGTATATAAATAAAACAAATTATTATTAATTATTATTATTCAGCAACAAATGATTACAAAATTATTTCAAAACAGTTACATTCACACACTGGACACAGTAATGTTTCAGCAATGATTTAAGAACACTAACAGCCTCATGTAAAAATCTTTGGAATCGTCTATCTGTTATGACGATTTCACTACACTTTGGTACATTAAAGGAACGATATAGCGATGTTGTGTGAAAATCTTAATGGGCTTGCTCCCCTGGACCTGCTGTAGCATTGCTCAAGCTCCTCACCATGGTCATTCTTTGTCTATTGGAAAGTTGGGCAGAAGAATCAGTTTCTTCCTATTTCCCAATAGCTAAATGTAAAATGTTTCCATCAGTTACTGAGACCTCTGGAGCACACTAGTGGACCTCTGCAGATGATGTAATTGCTTAGTGTCTAACTATAGGCACATAGTCAGATGTTTCTGCAAAAGGCCAGACTGGGAATAGCCATTTGTATGGTTCAGTGGCCCTGTGCTAGGTCTGAGAATGGTAAATGGCTCAAAGTAATATAGTTCTGCCTGTGGAACTACTATGCTAAATTGTGTCATGAAGGATTACAGCCATAGTTCCAAAATGTGTGTAGTTGTTGGCATCATCCACCCTCCCAGGATCTGAGAAAGAGTTTTGAGAGAAAATGCTTATTGTTAGCAAAAGTAAAATAAAATAAATCTACTGTATTGGTCTAACTTCAGATATTTTGTTGGTTACCATACAAGTAATAGGCAGGGTTTTTGGAGCTGAAATTTTCCCATTTCATACACATCCAAAAGCCACTTTGCTGTAGAATGGAAATAAAAATCACAATATATCAAATTCACAAGTACAAGCAAAGTAGAAAGAGGTACTTTTTTCTTAGCTGAAGCGCAGAATTGATTTTGCGATATCAAAACAACCTATCGACACTTCTGCACTCCAGGAAAGGAATAAACCTAAATTACATTATTCTAGCAACACACTTGTACAGTAGACTTTTTCACACATGTTCCCTGTGTGATGTTCGATAGAACAATCTTTGAAAGGGAGAAAAAAAGTTACAATGCCACTGAAAGAAATAAGGTACTATAATTATTTCATTGTTGTTTACTATAATTATGGATGCTTGTTGTGGATCAATCAGACTGAAAAACTGAAAGGCTGACCATTACATGATCTTACGAGGAGGGTTTTGTTTTGGCAGGTGTGCACAAATTCTATGCACAACTGGGTCAATTTTCCAATCTATGAAATTTACAGTGAAATAATAAATATGTAGTATAATGTCCCCTTTCCCACAGTAGTCTTGCAGGCCAGACAGATCCACTTTAACATGATATATACTGAGTTTCTTGTTTACAGACCAGAATACTTCAGGGGCAAGCCAGAATATGACACTAAATAACCCCAAAGCTACCCTGGCTTTCTTCTCATTTCCTGGGGCCCTCTTTCCAATGCTGGATGTCTGTTTACATGGGCACCCAGCTCTGTCACCTGGTGCAGTTGTAGTGTCGGAAAGTGACCCGCTCCTGAGGTCCAAAAGAGGTGCCCCACCTTAATCACACGACTGGGCACCTCTTTCTGAACTGAATGTGAATAATGTGCATCAGCGGTGCCCATGACAGGCAGCAGAGAAAGAGGCATTTTAAACAGCCACCCAACATCAGAATATAGGAGTCCAGATCTTCCCAAAAGATCCAAATCAAATAGAGTTTCTTAAATCCATTTTAGCAGTGTTATTTCCAGGTTTGGCACTAAATGGGCCAGATATCATATGTTCTATTCATGCCAGACTCGGGCATTATCTAGTCTCCCTGCTGAGAGGATGGGAGAGGCATGTTTATTTGGCCCATGTAGACAGGACCAAAGATACAGGGCAAGATCCTTTGGGCCAGCACAGTAGCTTCCTTCATGGCATAGCAGGAGCATCATACTGGCAGCAGGAGTACAAAAACTGTAAGTTGGATAGTGGGACAGGCAGAGAAAGCATAATAAGCCAGAGAAAAAAATTTGCCAATTCCTGATGACCCTATTTTCAAATTCCTGAGTTTGGATACTTGAAGCAAAAAATGCTCTGAGAAGGCTGTCTTAATAAATATCCTGTCTTATGAATACCATTCTCCAAAGCAACCTTTCTACAGTACCTTTAGTATTTAGGACCTATATATATTGACAGGAACAAAGAGGCAGGCTTGGGATCCCAGGTACATCAGAACCTCTTCCCCTGAGACCAGAAGGGTGCTGCCATTGATGAGGACAAAGAGGCAGGCTGAGAGCCCAGGTACATCAGAGCCTCCCCACTGGAACCAGGAGGGCACTGCCACCGATGGCTGATAAGGCCAGCTTAGTTCCCAAACAAACTCCCAGCTTACAGAGTCAGAGCAAAGCAACACAGTCTTTGAGTCCAAATGCAGCATCAGAAGAGAGATTACCAAAAGAGTTGTCAAACTGTCCGAAATCCAGGATATCAGATATATAGGTCGTTAAAGCAGTCCAAGGTCAAGAGTTCCAGATAAGATGGGTCAGCAGTCGAAGAAGCAAGGGTTGGGAATAAGATACAGTCTTTCCTCAAGAACTTCAGATAAACACTGGCAACTAGACATACATTCTCCAGCTGCCTAAATAGGCAGGCAGCAGGAGTTCAGGAGTGTCTGATTACCAGCATGTTTCTGATAAAGCCTCTGTGAACTTCGAAGGCCCTCCCTTTCAGCTCAACACTCCCTGAAAGTAGGCACATTTCCCTGATCCTCCTCTATGTCCACAGACTTGACCACAGGCAGACATGGCTGTTGAACCTCTGGAGAGGCCGCAGACTCTGCTACAGCAGAGCTAGGCCAGCCTCAGGTTCCCGAATTGCAGGTTCAGGTCCCAGAGGCTCTGGCTCATCCTCTGAATCCTCCGAGTCATCCTCTAGGCTGGGTATGACACAAGATGGAACACAACCTTCCCTAAGGGATGCATTGATGACATCCCTCAGGAACATCCTCAAGGCATCTCCCCCCCCCCCCCCGGACAGCCAACCATGAAGGGCAAGGAACAAGAGGGCAAGTTGTTTTCGTCCCTCTACCAAGGAGCTTGTCCATGTCATTGGTACTCATGGATTGAAACTGATCCAGTATAATCTCAACAATTCTGTTACAACATCGGCGTCCAAGTCGGCTCTTATCTGAGACATTTTATCTGCAAAGAAGTTGTTGAACACGTCACAGCAGGCCACTGTCCAGTTAAGTAACGGGTTCTGCACAGCTGGGACTTGTGTCAGTTCCCTTACCACCCTAAATAGCTCTGCTGGATGGAACTCTGCAGATATAATATGTGCAAAGGAGAAAGATTTCTGCTCTGTACATATTGCCTCTCTATAGGAACAAAGAAATTTCTTATGATGAGTCCTGTCAGATAAACATGGGAAGGGAAAATGGGGGACTTGAAAGGTTGCTTTGATTGGGAGCAAAGGCTGGGGACCGTGGCCAGGCAGAGGGGGTGGATGCTGTGAACTTTTATACTTTGATTTTGGGTATGGATCTTTAGTTCTGACAAAAACATTGGATGGGTAACTTCTGTCTCAATACCTGAAATAAAACTCTTTTGTTTTCTACTACACTAAGATGTTTTCTTGGTTACTGGGATCTGAGTTCACTGATCCTGACAATGACTACATCATGTTGGCTCCTTAATTTCCCACACCTAGTGTTCAAATTTAATTCTTAAATATATACTTTCAGTGCTAATGGAGAAACTACAGATATCTGCTATGGAGCACATTGTAAAGGATCCCATTATAGGACAGGCATCAGTTCATATGAAGCACCAACTACCTACTTTCTCCCCACCCCATTTCAAACCGCTCAATTAAAATGCTTCTATTCCAGTTGAATTGCTATGGACGCACCCTGTGGAATCCTGAAGTGTTTTTGTTTTAGTAGGGAGGAACTGGAACATTTTGGCACTAAATGTCCCTCCTTAAATGGCTCTAAAGCTAAACAGCCCTTCCTAAACTCCAAATGAGAGCTAGTTTGGTTTAGTCATTTGAGAGTTGGACTAGGACTCTGAAGTTCAGGGTTCTAATCCCTGTTTGGCCAAATAAACCCTTGTGTGACCTTGGGCAAATCACACTCAGCCTCAGAGCAAGATACTGGCAAATGTGCTTTGAACAAACCTTTATAAGAAAACCCCATGATTGGTTCATCTTAGGATCATAGTAAGAATCCCCCCCCCTTCCTTCCAATCCAACATCATCCAGCCTCAGAGGAGGAGAGAGGCAGGCTCCATCAAGTAAGAAGAGCCCTCTCTCCAGTCCCTCTGCCATGACAATGACCCCAGAGGGAGAGAAGAATGATGAACTTGATCCCTTCCCCACCACCATTCCCTTCTCCTTTTATGTCACGTCTTTTTAGATTGTAAGCCTGAGAGAGAGCCTTTGTAGCTGAAGAGTGGGGTATAAATACATGAAATAAATATATAAATTAATCATCATAAGTCAGAAACAATTTGAGGACACACATTCCAAATCCCTGACAAGCATGTGAAGATTCAGACACTACATTTGTCTATTTGAAAATTTATTCTACCAAACAAGGATGTTTTATCTAACTACCTAACAATGCTGACTGGCTCATACTAACTGAGAGAATTAGGATACTTTTGTCTGTGTGTGTGTTAGTGTAAGATTGTGCACTGCAGCTGGAACACTTTAAGGATGTGTAACATTTAAGGGCTAGAATGAGCAGATATTCTTAATAAGTGGGAAATAGTGAGAAAATATTGTGTGTTAAACCTGCTTCCTGTGGCTTAAAGATATGTGCTGAGAATTAGTGAACAGTGTCTGTAATACCCATGGATCTAATCAGCTGGCAATGTCAAATTAAGGGCACTAATTTTCAGCCATATATGTCTCCACCTCATACCTAACAGGCATTTTTGAATCTCTGTTATAGAACTCAGCAAGTGAGCTGGAAAAGGAATTCAGTACTGGTCTATTGTTAATAGCAGCATTCACAAAGGGAGTTTGAAATGATATTAAGGCTTTGGCAGAAATTAACCAAAGCGAAAAGAATTCAGAGTTCTGTCAAATTCACCCTCACATTTAATATACTGTACTGGGTTACAGTTTTCACAGGAGAAACCACTAAATAGCCTCAGAAATATTGTGCACTAAAGAGTGGGGATGTAACCATCACAATTTTCTGTGTTCCTCTTTTTGTTTGTTGTGAATTTCCTTGTAACAGAATATTAACCAATACAATTGAGTACACATAGGGGCTATTGAGACTGCCCCAAAGGGGAAGTCTGCACCTGCCCCTTTACTGGCTGGGTCGGGGTTGCGGCAACCTTATGCCATGACCCTGATCTGACCTCTGGCGGGTGCAAAAAGGAACTGCAAATTTGCAAGCTCCAAGGGACTCCATAGCCATGGCAGTGCAGCTTTATGATGCCCCTTTGGTGCTGCATCATGTGATTGCAGTGCCAGAGTTGTGCCATGATGGTGCACACCATGTGGACCGGTTCATGCCAAAATGGTATCCTGGGGGCGGCATTAAGGCACCCAGCATGAGAATGTTGCACCCTGACTCTGCCCACAGGCTGGCACAAAGTGCCGGCCTGTATAGGCCCTTAATCACTGTTCCACTGTGTGAAAAGGAAATTTTGACATACTATAGGAAGATATCTTAGGTTTCTTGAATTCTGGTTTTAAAAAATGACACACTAACACAACCTTTTATACTAGCCTATCAACCCTTGATGATACCTTTTAATCAGGGTGATGTCTGTCATCCAACTTTCACTTATGAGATCTTTAATGTGATTTGGAAGCAATGCAGTTAGCTACCACACACTGCTGCCTGTCATGATCAATGATGGTTTGCTGATTATGAATTAATTTTCTGACATGAGAGTTCAGACTTTCTGATGTGATCAGGTGCTGACACTGATTGGCAGATAGAAAACAGATGCTTTGACAGACTGAAAAAAATACTGATACTAAATAAAGTGAATAATAAGAGTCAATGTTGTCTTTCAAATGTTAAATTAATGCTGCAAAAAAACACACCAACAAAATTGCATATATGCTTAAGGCGGGAGATATGGATCAGCAGATGGCTAATCTGTCCTCTTGGGATGTGAACTTCTTGGTCAGTGGTTCCAGGAGAGGAAGAGTAAGCAAAGTGATTTTTGAATGAGGGGGCAGAGCAGTTTTGGACAAAGTGTAGCCATTCCAATGTGGGTAGACTACAAACTTCACAGGCCCAGCCAGCATAGGCAATGTTTAGGAGTGAAGTAGGATTACGCCTTCTCCACCTCCAGGATTGAAGGAAGGAGAAGAAAAAATGTGTGTCTACTTCATTATCCCCCTTTAAAATGTCTGATCTCACCCTTCTCTAGTTGCATCCAGAAGCTCAAATCTCTGTGCATTAGGCTTTGCTCCTACTGTGGTCTTACCTTATTGTGTATGCTCAGACTTACAACCATAAAGATCTGTGATTGTGCAGTGAGAGAAAAAGATGAATGGAAACAATAAGAAATATGAATAACATGTACTGCTTTCCTTTTCAGTCATACTGCTCTTCCATCTCACCTCCTTTGCTTGCTCTCTGGCTACCAGTTTCCAGCCCTCCCCAATTTTTAAATCACAGCAAACGAATGCAATATATAGGCAGTAGGCAAACAAAACAGTGCATGTATTTGGTGTGGTTGAGATCAAAGAGCTTTTTTGTGGGAGTTTTATTGCCCCCGAAACAAGGACAATTGTTTGGTTAAACTTGTACACCATTACCTACATATTGAAGATATTTAAGCATACATATTAATTCTCCCATTGAAATCAATGTGATCTTTTGGCACATTTAAAGAACATATTTTCTAGAAGGAAGACATTGTGAATCAGAGAACAACACCATTTTTTAATATGAAGAAGTGTGGCTGTGGGTGCACATCTGTAATTATTAATATATGACAATATTACACTTGTTTCAATAAGTGTCTAGAATGGGATATTGGAACTGTTTGCTCCTGAGGTGGAGACAGTTTGCATTCCTCACAGGAAGAGTAGAGACTTAGGAAATGCCACAACACTAAGTGTTCTCAACACCATTACACTTAGTGTTGTGGCATTTCCTAAGTCTCTACTCTTCCTGTGAGGAATGCAAACTGTCTCCACCTCAGGAGCAAACAGTTCCAATATCCCAACTAGGAATAGGGTTGCTTCACGATGATAAAGCCACTCTGTCCACATGTTGATCTCTTTCTGTTCTGTTTAGCCTAACATGGTACCCTATCCTGGGACCACTGGATCAGTACTTTGCCAAATACATATTTGGTCATATGAACAGGTAATGTGTGAAAATAAAATAAATTTACTCTTGGTGAGTACCAAGAGGACACATTTATGGTGAAGGGTGGTTGCTCAGAATGATAGCCTGGGTTGTTTTGGGGCTGTGAATGGAACAGTCCTTGGGGTTTGGAGGGGATTGGGTCTGGACATGTAAATAAACAAAATAAATATGTATAGTCCCTATCACTGGAGGAGGTGGGTGCCCAGTTGTGATGGAAGAAGATGAGGACAGGCACACCACATACTCCAGCTACACTCCATACTAAAACAGGTGCCCACTGTAAGTTTTTGAGCTGAAAATGATTGGATAAATGTGGCCCTAATTAACACCATCACTTGTGCCTCGTCTCTTATCATTAGTAAATGTGAATGCTAACAATGGGAGACATATGTATAGATGCCTGAAATTTCATAGAGAGAACCACAAATGTTCAGAGTCACCTAAATGTGAATGCTACGATGTACAATGGCATCTCCCCAAAGTGAGGATATAGACATCTGTCTGTAGCATTCTCCACATTCTTTTAAAGTTGTCTATAGTTTATGCATGGATATCATCACTAAATACATTTTGGACATTCTCTATATCATATAAAATAAATAATAAAAGCATCTTTAGTCTTAACTCTTGGCTACCCAGTTTTTATGCGAGTGCAATTTGTCAGTGTGAGCAATAGGCATGAGTATTATGAAGGCAAAAGGAAGAGAATGTATTAATTGTTGTGAACCATTTTGGGGTGCTGAAGATTAGATAATGGATTCAGCGAGGTAGACGAGTCTTGTCTGGAGGACCAGAGAGCCTAAATGGAACTTAGATGACACACATTCAATGCTAGACTCAGCAGGAGTGACAGCACAGGAAGTACAAGGCTGTCCTCTTGCACAGCAGGTAGAGCTGGGGGCAAAATGTCTGAGTTATTTATTCATGAGCTGTTGTTCGCTAGACCATACACGAAAACAAAACAAGAACCTAGTTGCATGATTTTATTTTATCTTTATATTTTAAAATTGCTTCCCTTGCCCAGTTTAAAACTATGAAAAACAAAAGTACTACATGTTGCAAAAATGCCTACCGTAATTACAGGCATGATCCAATCAAATCCAAGCACTTTATGCTTGCAATCATAAGCATATTTATTTATAAGTGAGCCATTTTAAACACAGAAAACATTATCTACAGATAAATACATTTTAGGTGTAAATTACAAGGATGAATAGAATTTAAGGAGCTTAGCTCTTCCTGCATTGTAGGCTTATTTTGAGAACTTAGGGGCTTGACAGACCGGCCATTAAGACCAGCCTGAGAGCGTAGTCAGGGCATGGCATCCATATGACGCATGCCCCAACTCTGCTCCCAGGCCAGTGTGACATTGGACACTACTCCACATGGCATGTGGCATCATGGTGCTCCTCTGGCACTGTTTCTACATGACACAATGCCAAAGGAGCATGGAAAGGTTGTGCACTGGTGGCTATGGTACCATTTCTGGAGGGCAAAAAGGAACAGCTTTTTGTAGCTCCTTTTTGCGCTGTGAAAAGGAGATATTGAGGCTGTGGTGTATAGTTACCACGGTCCCTTTCCAGCACAGATAGAGGTGGTTTCAGGCTGCCTCTTATGGGCAGTCTGTACAGTCTTTTAAGCAAAATACTTTTTTCCTGTTTCTCTAACTCCTACTCCTGATAATTTGCTATTAGCATAAACAATTGTATTCTTCTTTGATGTAGCCTTATATTTTATAATCGTAGAGAGAAACACAAGATGGTGGCTTTCCACAGTATGGATGGATGATAATGATAGATTTTTAAGACCACATCTACAGTGCAAAATTAAAGTAGTTTGATAGTATTTTAACTGTCATGGCTCAATGCTGTGGAATTCTGGGATTTGTAGTTTTGTGAAACATTTAGCCTTCTTGGTCAGAGCACTCTGGTGCCACAAAAAACTAAAAATCACAGGATTCCATAGGATGGAGCCATAACAGTTAAAGTGGTGTCAAATTGCATTACTTCTGCAGTGTAGCAGCAGCCTAAGATAACAAAAAGATGGGGGGAAAATGTGCCATTTTCATATATTTATTTCCACATAACTACTTTCATTAAGAATTTTCATTAATTTCAGATATTTATTTTAGAAAAAAAAACCCCTAATGAATATGTATTTTAAGTGCAAAGCTTGACAGAGAAATTATTTTTTGGATTGTAACTCCATAAAACATGTACAGCTAACATGTAACTTTTCTGCATTCCATACACCTTCTCTCTAAATCCCTCATTAAATGTGGGTTTTATTTTTTAAAATATATATTTAAATGTGCATTTGAATAATTTGATATAGTTCCCAAAAACTGAGAAGAGTAGCAGAAATTCGGAGAAAAGCAAAATTGGGTGGATAGTTAAGTTCTGATCCAAACATTAGCCGAAGAGTGCAGATAAAACACATTTCTATAGGAATAAGTAAAGATCAAATTCCTCAGACATTCTTAGCCTAGGGCCACTTAATAAATTGATAGTTGGGGTGAAGTTTAACCTCAGATTTTCCAGAGCATACAATTCTTAACCATGACAGCAGCTACAAATATATTTGACTAAACTATTTTCATGATCAATACATGAAATTGAATGTTTGACATTGTCTGTCACTGTTCCTTCCAGAATTCTAAAATAGAAAAAGAGGGGGGAAAGAAGCCTATTCGCTCATTCTCCCTCTCATGCAAAAATAAATACTGGATGGTGTGGGGTGGAATGGATAGCTCTACAATACTGTACAGAGAATTAGTGCTTTAACATAACAATGCTGGTTTATGACATGTATTAGAAAATACAGTGTTAATTTGTTTCCACAATATTTTTTCAGTACCAATAAACTTGAAAAAGTTCACTTTCTTATTTTGTTCATCCTCTCTTTTGCAAAAACTCATGCCGAATGAATCTCAAAGAGAAATGACAATGCAGAAAGAACCACAACTTGGAAACATCACCCAAGGAGACTTTCTGCTGTGCTTTCTGCAACCAGACTTGTTTATCTCGGATTGGCCTTTTTAGTCATCAACACGCTTGTAGAAAGTGTGGGATGAGTCCTTTCTGAATCTTCGTTCGTGAAGAAAAGCCAGAGAGAGAGAGAGAGAGAGAGTCATCCTTTCTGCATCAATTATTTCAGTAAGCCTACTCAATCCTCCTATTTTCTGTTTGTGCTTTAATAACTCTTTTATTCTCCCCCCCCTTTTTTTAAAAAAAACATTCTTTCTTTTAAATGCAAATGGATTCCAGTACCAACATTACCTCTCTGTGTGTTTTCAAAGTCATTTTGTCATTGAATATACTGTCATTTGAGAACAGATTCACCCATGTGAATACATCCCATCATGTATTCTTTGTACCTGGACTTTCTATGGGAACACAATGCTGTAAGAAAAACTCTGTTCTCATGTGTGTCACTGTGAGAGGAACAGTAGAACTACACTACTTTTTCAAAATGGAATAGCTCCATAAAATGTTATGTAGGGATCTCTTTATCTCTTAGTCCTCATCCTTTCAAAGAAAGTGAAAGGGAGAAAGATAGTGATAAACAGACAGGTGGGCAAGCGGAGGACTTTTCCCAAGACAATGGAACTCCTATCAAGGGAGGCGAAGACTTTGCATCAAGGCAGGTTTTGGGCAATGGGCAATATGATATAATAGGGACCACTGAAACGTAGTGAGATGAGTCTCATGATTGAGCTGTAGGAAAGCTGATTTCAATAAACTCAGGGAAATACTGGAGGTGATCCCATGGTCAGGAATACTAAAACTTACCCCAGCTCAGAGACACAGCCACTATACTGGCACAAAGGATGGGACCAGAGCATAGAATCATAGAATTGGAAGAGACCGCAAGGGCCATCTAGTCCAACCCCCTGCCATGCAGGAAATCCAAATCAAATCATCCCCAACAGATGGCCATCTAGCCTCTGTTTAAAGACCTCCAAGGAAGGAGACTCCACTTCACTGTGCTGTGTGGGCTCAGGCCCTACCTGCTGGGTACTCAGTGAAGGACCAGAACAGGTTAGGGGGGGGGGGGGGGGGGGGCTTTTGCCTTGGTATATAAGAACACCTTGCCTCTGACCAGAAACCATGTCCGTCAAACCTCCTATATCGAGTGTATTTACTTGACCCTGAAGGCCAGGGACAGTCTAGGGATTCTGTTGGTCTATCGGCCACCCCGTGCGCTAACTGACTCCCTTAACGAGCTGACACAGTTGGTCTCGGAGCTGATGCTGGAGTCCCCCAGGCTCTTGGTCCTGGGCGACTTCAATATCTCCCTCGCGGCCAACTATATTCCATCTGGTGCGGCTCGGGAATTCATGGAAACCATGACATCCATGGGCCTGTCACAACTGGTCCTGGGGCCTACGCATTCTGCGGGTAATACACTTGATATGGTCTTTTGTTCGGACATGGAAATTCCGTGGGCGGAAATATCTAATATTTCCCCCCTGTCATGGACGGATCATTTTCTAGTAGAGGCAAAAATCAAGGCATCTACCCAGATCCCTCCCAGATCGAATGGTCCACCCTCAAAGGCTGATGGAACCCAAAAGGTTCCAGGAAGCCCTAGAGGGGTATATGGTTGGAAATGACGGCGATTCTGTTAATGCCCTGACTAACATCTGGGACACGGAGCTCTCCAGGGCTATACACAGTATTGCTCCCAAGCGTCCTCTCAGGTCTGCTTCCAAAAAGAAGCCCTGGTATACGGTAGATCTCTGGGCAAGGAAGTGGGTGCTGCGACGGCTAGAGCGTGTCTGGCGGAAACACCAGCGCTTATCCGACAAGGCTCTCCTAGACCGTCTTTTTGACGACTATGGAGAGGCGATAGATGCGGCAAAGGAATCGTTCTTTGGCGCACGTATCACGTCCGCGGAGTCGCGTCCAGCAGAGCTGTTCAGGGTGGTGAGGGAACTAACGCAGCTTCCTCCTGCCCCGAACCCGATCCTTGAACCAACTAAGGCCTGCTGTGACCAATTTAACAACTTCTTCACGGATAAAACCTCTCGGATAAAGGAAGGTCTTGAGGCCAGTATTAGAGCAGAAACCAGAATAGAGGTGTCCAGAGCATCCGTGAACTTGGTTATACTGGATCATTTTGAGTCTGTGAGTACCGAGGATGTGGACAAGATCCTTAGAAATGTTAGGAAGACAACCTGCTCCCTCGATCCCTGTCCCTCATGGCTAGCGGCTCAGGGGGGACCGGCAGTAACACTAATGTTGCACCGGATTATCAATACATCCTTGAGGGATGGGCAATTCCCATCGAGCTTAAAATTGGCCACGGTAAAACCTCTGCTCAAAAAGCCCTCCCTTGACCCCCTGATGCATAACAATTATCGGCCAGTTTCGCTACTGCCATTTTTAGGGAAGGTGATCGAGGGGGCGGTTGCGATCCAGCTTCAATCGATCTTGGATGAAACGGATTATCTAGACCCATTTCAAACTGGCTTTCGGGCGGGTTACGGGGTTGAGACTGCTATGGTCGCCTTGGTCGATGATCTCCATCTGGTCAGAGCACTCTGGTGCCACAAAAAACTAAAAATCACAGGATTCCATAGGATGGAGCCATAACAGTTAAAGTGGTGTCAAATTGCATTACTTCTGCAGTGTAGCAGCAGCCTAAGATAACAAAAAGATGGGGGGAAATGTGCCATTTTCATATATTTATTTCCACATAACTACTTTCATTAAGAATTTTCATTAATTTCAGATATTTATTTTAGAAAAAAACCCTATGAATATTGTATTTTGTGCAAAGCTTGACAGAGAAATTATTTTTTGGATTGTAACTCCATAAAAAACATGTACAGCTAACATGTAACTTTTCTGCACTTCCATCACCTTCTCTCTAAATCCCTCATTAAATGTGGGTTTTATTTTTTAAAATATATATTTAAATGTGCATTTGAATAATTGATATAGTTCCCAAAACTGAGAAGAGTAGCAGAAATTCGGAGAAAAGCAAAATTGGGTGGATAGTTAAGTTCTGATCCAAACATTAGCCGAAGAGTGCAGATAAAATACATTTCTATAGGAATAAAGTAAAGCAAATTCCTCAGACATTCTTAGTCTGGGCCACTTAATAAATGATAGTTAGGGTGAAGTTTACCTCAGATTTTCCAGAGCATACAATTCTTAACCATGACAGCAGCTACAAATCTATTTGACTAAACTATTTTCATGATCAATACATGAAATTGAATGTTTGACATTGTCTGTCACTGTTCCTTCCAGAATTCTAAAATAGAAAAAAAAAGAGGGGGGAAAGAAGCCTATTCGCTCATTCTCCCTCTCATGCAAAAATAAATACTGGATGGTGTGGGGGTGGAATGGATAGCTCTACATACTGTACAGAGAATTTTGCTTTACATAACAATGCTGGTTTATGACATGTATTAGAAAATAAAGTGTTAATTTGTTTCCACAATATTTTTTCAGTACCAATAAACTTGAAAAAGTTCACCTTTCTTATTTTGTTCATCCTCTCTTTGCAAAAAAACTCAGCCGAATGAATCTCAAAGAGAAATGACAATGCAGAAAAACCACAAACTTGGAAACATCACCCAAGGGACTTTCTGCTGTGCTTTCTGCAACCAGACTTGTTTATTTCGGATTGGCCTTTTTAGTCATCAACACGCTTGTAGAAATGTGGGATGAGTCCTTCCTGAATCTTCGTTCGCGAAGAAAAGCCAGAGAGAGAGGAGAGAGTCATCCTCTCTGCATCAATTATTTCAGTAAGCCTACTCAATCCTCCTATTTTCTGTTTGTGCTTTAATAACTCTTTTATTCTCCCCCCCCTTTTTTAAAAAAAAACATTCTTTCTTTTAAATGCAAATGGATTCCAGTACCAACATTACCTCTCTGTGTGTTTTTCAAAGTCATTTTGTCATGAATATACTGTCATTTGAGAACCGATTCACCATGTGAATACATCCCTCATGTATTCTTTGTACCTGGACTTTCTATGGGAACACAATGCTGTAAGAAAAACTCTGTTGTCATGTGTGTCACTGTGGGGAACAGTAGAACTACACTACTTTTTCAAAATGGAATAGCTCCATAAATGTTATGTAGGGATCTCTTTATCTCTTAGTCCTCATCCTTTCAAAGAAAGTGAAAGGGAGAAAGATAGTGATAAACAGACAGGTGGGCAAGCGGAGGGACTTTTCCCCAGACAATGGAACTCCTATCAAGGGAGGCGAAGACTTTGCATCAGGCAGGTTTTTGGGCAATGGGCAATATGATATAATAGGGACCACTGAAACGTGGTGAGATGAGTCTCATGATTGAGCTGTAGGAAAGCTGATTTCAATAAACTCAGGGGAATACTGGAGGTGATCCCATGGTCAGGAATACTAAAACTTACCCCAGCTCAGAGACACAGCCACTATACTGGCACAAAGGATGGGACCAGAGCATGAATCATAGAATTGGAAGAGACCGCAAGGCCATCTAGTCCAACCCCCTGCCATGCAGAAATCCAAATCAAATCATCCCCAACAGATGGCCATCTAGCCTCTGTTTTAAGACCTCCAAGGAAGGAGACTCCACTTCACTGTGTGTGTGGGCTCAGGCCCTACCTGCTGGTACTCAGTGAAGGACCAGAACAGGTTAGGTGGGTGGGGGGGGGGGGCTTTTGCCTTGGTATATAAGAACACCTTGCCTCTGACCAGAAACCATGTCCGTCAAACCTCCTATAATCGAGTGTATTTACTTGACCTGAAGGCCAGGGACACGTCTAGGGATTCTGTTGGTCTATCGGCCACCCGTGCGCTGACTCCCTTAACGAGCTGACACAGTTGTCTCGGAGCTGATGCTGGAGTCCCCCAGGCTCTTGGTCCTGGGCGACTTCAATATCTCCCTCGCGGCCAACTATATTCCATCTGGTGCGGCTCGGGATTCATGGAAACCATGACACATGGGCCTGTCACAACTGGTCCTGGGGCCTACGCATTCTGCGGGTAATACACTTGATATTGGTCTTTTGTTCGGACATGGAAATTCCGTGGGCGGAAATATCTAATATTTCCCCCCTGTCATGGACGGATCATTTTGTAGAGGCAAAAATCAAGGCATCTACCCAGATCCCTCCAGATCGAATGGTCCACCCTCAAAGGCTGATGGAACCCAAAAGGTTTCCAGGAAGCCCTAGAGGGGTATATGGTTGGAAATGACGGCAGATTCTGTTAATGCCCTGACTAACATCTGGGACACGGAGCTCTCCAGGGCTATACCAGTATTGCTCCCAAGCGTCCTCTCAGGTCTGCTTCCAAAAAAGAGCCCTGGTATACGGTAGATCTCCGGGCAAGGAAGGGGTGCTGCGACGGCTAGAGCGTGTCTGGCGGAAACCCCAGCGCTTATCCGACAGGCTCTCCTAGACCGTCTTTTTGACGACTATTGGAGAGGCGATAGATGCGGCAAAGGAATCGTTCTTTGGCGCACGTATCACGTCCGCGGAGTCGCGTCCAGCAGAGCTGTTCAGGGTGGTGAGGGAACTACGCAGCTTCCTCCTGCCCCGAACCCGATCCTTGAACCACACTAAGGCCTGCTGTGACCCATTTAACAAACTTCTTCACGGATAAAAACTCTCGGATAAAGGAAGGTCTTGAGGCCAGTTTTAGAGCGAAACCAGAATAGAGGTGTCCGAGCCATTCGTGAACTTGGTTATATCTGGATCATTTTGAGTCTGTGAGTACACGAGGATGTGGACAAGATCCTTAGAAATGTTAGGAAGACAACCTGCCCTCGATCCCTGCCCTCATGGCTAGCGGCTCAGGGGGGGACCGGCAGTAACACTAATGTTGCACCGGATTATCAATACATCCTTGAGGGATGGGCAATT
>NC_056524.1:138014745-138093929 GCF_019175285.1 Sceloporus undulatus | reverse complement strand
CCATCGAGCTTAAAATTGGCCACGGTAAAACCTCTGCTCAAAAAGCCCTCCCTTGACCCCCTGATGCATAACAATTATCGGCCAGTTTCGCTACTGCCATTTTTAGGGAAGGTGATCGAGGGGGGCGGTTGCGATCCAGCTTCAATCGATCTTGGATGAAACGGATTATCTAGACCCATTTCAAACTGGCTTTCGGGCGGGTTACGGGGTTGAGACTGCTATGGTCGCCTTGGTCGATGATCTCCATCTGGGCATTGACAGGGTGTGTGTGCCACTGTCGGACAGCCCTTACTGTCAGGAAGTTCTTCCTAACGTTGAGGTGGAATCTCTTTTCTTGTAGCTTGCAATCTTAAACAATTTCCACCATTCCAAGCAGGGAGGGATTTGATTCTGTACAGTTTCAGCAGATCTGATAGGACTCCACTGGCCTTCTCTTCTGAATCTTTTCAGATCTTCTGTGAATTACAATTGTGTTCTTAGTCTTCAAATCCTAAAATTTAACTTCAGAAACAAATGATTTATCTGTAGAAAACTTTTAGCTTACTTTCTAATTAACTAAACCACTGAGTGAAAACACGATAGCTCAAACAGAAACACTTGAAAGACTGCCACAACACAGCTTAATCTTTGGACTCTCACAGACACACAAATACCTCCAGCCCTGTGATTATTTGGGGGTTTTTTTTTTGGGGGGGGGGAAGGGGAGTTTTGTCAAAGCATCTTTCATATACTAAGGTTTTATATGGGAAATAATATCCACAGCACATTAAAGTTTCACCTTTTAGCCAATATCTGGTGTTAGTCCAAGAATGGCAGAACATGCAGACTTCATCAACAAGGGATGATTCAATTGATTTGAAAATTTTTCTTCTACAGCACAATGATGTCCTTCCCATAAGGCTTAATTTCAAGAAAATTCACCACTCACTGTGAGCTATTCATAAAGGCAGCAGAAGGTCACCTGAAGGAACTGCCCTCCCTTGGTTTTCTGACGGGACTGGTTTTGCTTTCTCCAAGCCATTAGGCAAATGGCATTCTAGGAAGCATTGTCATATTGGTGTCTTGCAGGGCTGGGTTAGATTATGCAAGGCAGTGCTTCCGTAACTCTGGCCTCTTCCCCATTTCTACTTGTGAAGGACAGATACAGGGATCATTTTCAGATGTTAGATGCATGGTTTGTTCCCATCCACCTCCCCAGCCAGCACTTGCACCATTTGCATTCTTTTTGCTAGTTGTTTGGTCTAGCAAGTTACTGGTATCTTCAATAGAGATGGAATATCTTCAATTGGGATCTCACCACCCTCACCAATGCTGAAGCCTCTGGCTGTGCAGCCACCACCCTCTTTGCCCTGAGTTTAGCAAACATGCATGTGAGTGCAACTAAGGTAAACTCCTTCTGAGGGTTTTCTTTGCCTGCATTGTCCTTTGAGTAGTGATTGGTTCTCAAAAATTTAAAACAGTCAAAATAATAATAAAAACTATAAAATTACATTAAAATATATAAAATTTAAAAGACATGGGTAAATTCCACATACTCCACAAAAACCACCTGGGTATGATTATATATTAAATACTTGCTTAAATTAAAAATGTCTTAGCTTGTTTTGCAAAGTATACTCTATAGAGGAGGTTGCATTGGGGAAGATGAATAAGGAGGTGGCTGCAGGCTGCATAGCTGTGCCCTTTGAAGCTATTTCCCCTTTTTTCTTCATAAAACAAAGCAGTTAAGTGAATGCCTCACTGTTACGAATCAACCTGAACCTGTGCAGCGAAAAGCAAGGATTGTTTCAAAAAATGTCAGCTTGCAAATACATCAAGTGTTATACTTTTTTAAAATGTTCATTTGCAAGTAAAGTGGCAACAACTATCCTCTGCAAATCTAAGTGATATGTGCTTTACTCTGATACCTTGTTCATCTAGGAGTAATAATCACCCTGAAAAGGATTAATCAGACAGCTTCAACTTAAAACAAACAAACAAACAAACAAATAATACTTGGTTGGTGCTGCGTTTTTAATTATTGAGGGCAATAGGCTCCCTGTAACGTATTCTAATTTTAAGGACATACATGTATATTCTTTTTCAAGATTTATATGCTATATATATATATAAAACACAAATATATATCCATTAATCTTTTCATCACTATGGGAGGGTCTTCTGAACTTCATACATCTCCAGGACATTATTTTCTCATTTCTGTCACATCCATGGCTACTTTTCATATGTAAAATCCCAGATTTGAATGTTACAACTAGTAGTATCTGGAATCTCTCTCCAAAAAATTATAAGCAAGAAAATAGACTTCTTTCTGTTATCAGGCTGGTATTTAACCTTTATCTTAATTAAGAATTCACAGTAAAGTTTTGCGTGTTTATGTATGTTTTGTCCCAAGCTTGCCTCAGCAGTGTTTATATAAGACAAAAATGTGACTGGTACCTTGAGGAAAGATTTAGCAAAGGATTTTTTTATAGCTAAAGGCAGCATACACAGGTCAATCCCCCATATCCCCACCACCAAGGCTGATTTCTGTTTGATGTAATATCCATTGAACCTTGGGTTCACTGCTTTTTTCTCCCTTCAGGTCAAAAAAATACATTCAGAGGCAATTGCTCTCGTAATGTACAAGCTGTGTACACTTTCATCACTACTAGCCTATATAGCCAGCAAGATAGGTTAACAGTAATCTTTGGAATACACAGTGCCACATTGTTTGAATAAATATTTTCACAAAATTAGAAGAAAACTATTCACAGTCTTTATTGTTTGCACATTCTATATGACTACATAAATTGTTCAGGGTGAACTTTAACAGTATTAACAATATTTCTCAAACCTTTCAATACGATCTTTCTAAACTTACTCAGTGTTCAGAGCCTCCACCTGACAGTTCTCTTTTCAACAAGCAGTAAGATTTTTTAATGTATGTGTCTTGTGTAATTTCAAGTCATTTCTGATTATGACAACCCTCAGTTGAGATTTGTTCAGAGGGGGTTCTCTATTACTTTCTTATAAGGCTTGAAAGTCTGTGACTTGCTAATGATCACCCAGTAGGATACCATGGCTGAGGAGCTATTCAGACCCTGGTCCCCAGAGTCCTAGTCCAACACTCAAACCACCACACTCTCCCTTATGCACTGATGCATGTGTGCGGAGATTAAAATCAAGTTTCTTGTGTGTTAGGAAACCCTTAATTTATGAGAATCATCATAATTCAGAATTTATTCTGCACACAATTCACACAAGTTTTTGTGTGTAGAAAACAGCTACTTTTGCATAGGAAAAAAACCCTAGATGCAAATTTGGATTTGAATAAGGCCCAAACGTTAAATAATCGTTGAAAACTGGGCAGACTTTCTTTCAGCATAAGGAAGATAGTAAAAAAGACAATCATAGAATTTATAATTTAAATAAATAGGGCTAAATATGTACAAATAAAGTAAAACAAAGCATAATAATATGCTCATGAGAAGACCTCAGTGTTGACTAAAAATCAATCACAGAAGGAAGATGAGGAACTTCAGGTGTTGTCTGGTTTCAAAGTAGAAAAAAACCTAAGATACATGGGTCTATGTCTGATGAAAAGAAACATAGACCTTTTCCACAATAACTATCTGAAAAATTGGAAAGAAATACAAGGAGACTTGGGAAAACGGTCTAAACTACAACACTCCTTTCTGGGTAAAGCTGATGTCATTAAGATGAATGTCTTACCTAGATTTATGTTCCTTCCTCAAAATCTACCCATTGTCTCACATCTACGTTAGTTTGATTATTGGCAAAAAAGAACTCTCAACATTTTTATGGTCAGGAAAGCAAGCAAGAATTAAATGGAAAATCTTAACTGAAAACTTTGCACAGGGAGGATGTGCCTTACCTAATTTAAAACTTTAATTTTTTGCAGCTTGCTTATATTGGTTAGAGGACTGGATAAGACTAGAGAATAGGAGATTATTATGCCTAGAAAGTATTAAATTAAAATTTGGTTTTCACACTTTTCTTTGGTATGAGAAATGTAAGGAAAACTCTGATTTCTCCCATCATTTTGTAAGGAATGCATTACTGACCTCATGGTTGGGAATCAAAAATTTATTCTACAGTAAGCTACCTTTTTGGGTTTTCTCACAAGAAGCTTTCTTCCGATGAACTAAATTGAACCAGGAAACTAATTATCAGACATAGAAATCTTTTTTAGAATGTGGAAAAGATATCAGATTAAAATCATTTGAATGAATGAAATCGGAAAAAATAATTCATGATTGGTTCTCATACAGACAAATGATGGAGTGGTTTAAAACAGATAGTAAAAATATTGGAATAAGTGCAACCAAAACAGAAATCATATTTGATAAAGGCAAGAAACATATTTCGAAATACTATAAGATTTTACAAAAAGAGAGGTTTGAAAAATGAAACGATAAAACATACCATGGTGAAGTGGTCACAAGATGTTGGCAAGATCATCGAGTTGGAGAAATGAAGAAAAGCCTGGCAGAACTCTAGTAACTTCACACTCTGCACAGCAACAAAGAAAATTTCCTGAAAATGCTACACCACTGCCACATTTCTCCCCACAAAATCAATTTGATCTATAAAAAGTGTAACACGGCATGCTGGAAGTGCCATAAATTTGATGCAAATTTTTTCCATGTGTAATCCATTTAACAATATCTGAGATACTGAAAGAGAAAATTCCTTTTGACCCACTTTTGTTCCTATTTAATATGACCTCCGAATTAGATAAAGAGACTGAAAAGAAATATAATTGTATTGTGTTATATATGGTTACCTCAGCTAGGATTATTTTTGCAAAATCATGGAAAAGACCAGAAATACCAACAGTAGAAGAGTGGTTGACGAAACTTTATGAGCCAATGGAGATGGATTTATTAACGGCTCTGATGAAAGGAAAAACAAAAGAAAAGATAGAAGAAGATTGGTCCTGTGTTATAAAATATAGGGGGGGGGGGGGAATAAACAACTACAATTTAAAATAAAATAAAAATACATTTAAATATAAAACACACTAAGTATCACTGCAGTGTTGTTCACAATCTTATTAAGCA
This sequence comes from Sceloporus undulatus, assembly GCF_019175285.1. Classification (NCBI taxonomy): domain Eukaryota; kingdom Metazoa; phylum Chordata; class Lepidosauria; order Squamata; family Phrynosomatidae; genus Sceloporus; species Sceloporus undulatus. The sequence continues at coordinate 138,088,863 of NC_056524.1, read as the reverse complement.
TAAAGTAGAGTTTTGTATTACAATATATTAGGCTAAAGGAAACATATTTGAAGGTAGAAGCTGTTACAGTATATGGGAAATGAAGTATACTGGTAACAAGAGGTTGGAGAAGTTACCATGAAAGTATAGTTAATATTTCGGTTAATAATACACAAAACAGCATTTCTAGACGCCCCTGGGTCTAATACGGACTCTGTCCGTACAATATGGCACCGGCCATTCCACACGGCCAGCACCATCTTTACGTATCGGATGCTGTGCGTCCGAACGTGTCGCGGCGCCTGTGACGTCACGAATGCGCCCCTGGCACCTCGCGACGTCACAGAGGCGCCGCAGAAAGAAGCTCCATTTTGGAGCTTCTTTTTTGCTCCGTAAAGGAGCCGTGCGGTGTGGCTGCGACGGCTCCATTACGGAGCAAACGGCGGCGGCAGCAGACCGCCTCAAAGCGGCGGTCTATAACCCACCTGAGTTGAGCACTATGCTAGAACAATTGGAAAGGTTGAATGCTGATCCACACCTTATGATGCAGATCAAGTTAACTCATATCAGAATTTCTTCTACTCAAATTGTTCTAGTCTACAGCTTATGATGCAGATCAAGTTAATTCATATCAGAATTTCTTCTAATCAAATTGTTCAAGGCTCTCTAAAAAGTATGCTGGTTGCAATATGTCAGGAGGGCCCTTTTGGGATTCTCAACAACCAAGCTCCAAATGTAAGCTCCTGATAACACGTTTTAATGAAGATAGCACATCTGCTAAAGGAATTGCCAGCTCAGCTGTAGTTACTTACAGGTACCACACAGACCTCATTACAAGCCGTTACCTAACTTTCCATCTGGCCCAGTGATCTTGTTAACCAATGCAGCTGTACCTAACTCTGTAGAGCCTTTGCTCTTTAACCAATGCAGTATGTCTTGTCATGGAAGGGTCCTATTAGAATGGATGCCATTTATTATATGCTACTAGACTATGACTGTATATTTTTCTGTCTGCCACTTTTTCATCTAACAGCACATCTGACTACTAGCTGTAACTTATGAATCTGGTATGTTGCCTGATGATGTGCTCCCTCCTGAAATTAGGACCTGATCCTTGTATCAGTTGGGAATATGCCTTCCAGAAAAGCTCGACAGGTCTGCATTTGCAGATCATGTTGTGAAATAAAGAAAAATGAGATTTGTATGAGTTTCCAGATTTATGGATGGCTAATATATTAAGTTGCAATGTGAATATATTGATGTTTTGAGTGCAATTGTATGGAAATGAATATATTTTATAGTTATTAGAATAGAACACAAACAAATAACTGCATTTATTAGTAGCAAATGTCTTGGAAAAGCTGGGTGAAATCATGTATATAGGCAGTATAAGAATTTATTGTACTCATACTGAATGTTCTTTGAAAAGGAATTGGCTCAGTCCATCTGAATTACCTAAATCACTGGGAAATGGGTTTAGAAATGAAGCAAGAGACCTTAACCTTTGTTGCAGCAGTGACAAAATAGTATTGTCAATGTCATTGTCTCTGTTATTCTTTACCACTTAGCTTTCCTTTGTGAGAGAGAATTTGGTAAGCTGTGCAAGAGAGAGAGTGAAGAGATGAGGCACTGATAATTTATGCCTTTAATGTTTAGTATATTCTTCTGAAGAAGCTGTGTGATCAGCATTGGATGTTTTATCTATTGGCACAGCAAAATTGTAATGCAAATATATCCTCTCAGGTATTATTGATATCCTTAACCATGTCATATTGGATCACCTGGCCAGCATGGGTTTTTAGGGAATCTGGTGAGCAATGGCTCCTATCCTACCTGAGAGACACATCTTAAGATGCTTAAAAGTTTGTCTATGGCATGTGGATGCTCTTATGGTCTTCTTCAGGGACTGCTTACAATCAAAACTTTAGACCTATCTGCTTAAGGACTCCAAAACTATTTACTGGTTGAAAAAATAAAAAATATTTAGTCCTTGGCTCAGAATTTTCTAAAGAAGGAGGTAAGGCATCCATAGGACAAAACACATCAGGCTTTTCAGCCAATAAACAGACAATTTTTTAGCATCGTGAGATGTAGCTCTTATTTGTCATGGATTTCATTGGATGCTACTCAGTGTCTTTTCCCACCCCCGTAAGGGCTAATCAGTCTTTAGAAGAAGTGATAAAGGGCCTCTGTTCTGCCTTTTGGCTTGAGTCCACTGGAGTGGGACAAGTTTTTATCTTGTCCCTCATGCTAATTAAATTCTGCATGACACAACAGAGGAAGCCATCTGGAGGTTTGGGTTGCAATGCCACCAATACATGAGTAACATACAGTCTCACCTCTGTTCCACCAACTAATCACAGGGAGGCTGAAGAAGATCAGAATAAGTGTGAGGATATGAGAAAGAGCAAGCTGGAACATAACTCAAAAAAGGCAGAAGTACTCTGGGAACTCTGCTGATCTGATAGAGGAAATGACCTGGGGAAGGATAGAGAACTTTATTTTCTGGAAAGTTTCCATAGTTCAGCACATCTTAGAATCACAGGGTTGGAAGGGACTGCATGGATCATCTAATTAAACCCATGCCATGCAAGCATACAGTTGAATTACTCCTGAGAGATAGTAATCCAATGTTTGTTTAAAAACCTGCAAAGACCCTCTGAGGCAGTCTATTACAACATAAAAAAGGTTTTACTGTCAAAAAGTTCTTCCTAATGTTTAGGCTGCCTCTCCTATCTTGCAGTTTGAATCCATTGGTTCATGCTCAAGTCTCCAGAGCAGCTGAAAACAAGCTTGCTCCATCTGAAAGATGGCATCCTTTCAAATATTTAAAAATGGCTATAATATCAGTATCCCCCTCTCCAAGCTAAACATTCCCTGACTGGCTGCTAAAATCAATAACATTTGAGGCAAAATAGACAGCTTTCTCAAAGGTAGTCCTTACTACATGCATATAGTTCCCAAGAAATATATAGTTTATAGATATATGCCATATATATTCATGTACATGTCAACCTCATGTATAAGCCAAAGAAAGGTTTTGGGGCCAAAATTATAGATTTTTTTATGGCCTGTGGATAGGTCAAGGGTAAAATGTAGGGGCATGTAACAATGGATCTAAACAGGGAAACACCATATCCATCTCTTCTTTTCCTTCTCTGGATCTCTCCTGACCACCTAACACCACTTCCCTGGTGTTGGAGGAGAAGTTTTTAACATTGGATTGAAAAGGGAAGGAAGTGGAAGGAAGTGGGGTTTGGTGGTCAGAGAGAGAGGATGAGGATGGGGAGAAAATGTTTTAACATCAGATGGGAAGGAAGTGAAGTATATGGGGTATTTGGTGGGCAGGAGAAATCCAGAGAGGGAAGAGGAGCATGGGGATAGAAGGTTTTAACATTGGACTGAGAAAGTTAACCATCTCTTTCACACTTTCAGAAATCACTGCAGAGGCAGGGAGAGTGAGGCATCGGGGCAGAGCTTCTTTCAGGAGCTTTCTAAGCAATATTACAATATTGGCCCATATATGTCAACCCAAGGTTTTAGGGTCAATTGTTATTTGACTTGTAGTCAAGTAAATATGATGGTTTATAGTTTATACATATAGCATATATAGTTTATATATAGCCTGCATATGTATGATGTGTGTATACAGTTGGCCTTTCATATCCACAGATACTTAATCCAGAGATGCAAACATCCACAGCTTGAAAACACTGAAAAAAAATATAAATTCAAAAATGAAAACCTTGATTTTGTAATTTTCTATAAGGGGAATCATTTTATTATGCCATTGTATTTAATGGGACTTGAACATCCATGGATTTTAGTATCCACAGAGGTGGAGGGGGGGTTCCTGGAACAAACCCCAGAGGATACCAAGTCCCCTCTGTGTGTGTGTGTGTGTGTGTGTGTATACCCCTCCCCTCTCCCCTCCTCTCCCTATATAGATGACATACTTTTTTATATATCTGTATTATTCTTGTTTTAAATTGTAAGATTCTCTGAGCCCCAAATTTTTGGGGGGAAAGTGGGAAATAACAACAACAACAACAAAAACAAAAACAATTTGTTTCTCTCTGTAAATTTTAGGCCAGTTAATTGTTTAGTTATTTGATTTACACCCCACCTTTAACTTTTTTCCTAACATGGGACCTGAAGCCAATTTTAGCTTTGAAATGAAAATAACAACAACAACAACAACAACCTCTTTTGTTCTTGCTTCAGCTATATATGTTGACTTCTGTTTTATTTAATTTGAAAGGCATTTTTATGTTATGTTTTTTTAAAAATTAAGGTGGTTTCACCATTTTGTGATATTGAATTTTACTGTTTTCACCTTGGGATGACACCTTGAAGAAATATATGCAATAAAATAAATAATAAGGAAAGAATAATGACATTGCTAATGGCTGTATTTTTGTATCTCAATATATAATTTTTCTAAAGCTACATTGGCTTTGTTTCCCATCTTGCTTGATTATTATTATTATTATTATTATTATTATTATTATTATTATTAACATTTATTTATAAAGTGCTGTAAATTTACACAGCACTGTACATACAACCTTTTAGTTAGACGGTTCCCTGCCCTCAGGCTTACAATCTAAGAAGACACGACACAGCAGTTCTTCTCCACCTCTGAGGCCTGGACCAAGGCAGATGGACTGGAGGAAGAGCTTGGCTTCTTAATGGATGCTTAAAAGGAGGCTTCCTGGGTCCTTGATGAAGGGCTATGAAGAATCAGAAAGTTTGCATAACATATTTTGACATTTGGCCTAAAAAAATGCATTGCACTAATCAATTGTTAGTCCCAAGTAGCTGAAATAAATTGCCAAATCAGCTTTTGCATATAAATCCCATTGATTAACTGGATCTCATCTAACTGGGACTAGCAAGTGTATTTAGGCTTCTTTTCTTTTCTTTTCTTTTCTCTTCCCTTTCTTTTCTTTACAAAGTTGCATTTGTTTTTCACTTTTCCACTGAATTTTTAGCAACTGTAAGTTAGCCAACTGGAAAAAAAGGAGTACAAACTTTAAAACAAACTATGTATCCTACCCTGCCAAAGAAGAACCCTTAAAACAAAAGATATAATCATGTGGCCCTCCAGATATAGTGGGACTACAATTCCCAGTATTTCTTATCATTGGCGAAGTCTATTCAGACATGAAGTCCAACAACACCTGGAGCACCACACGATTCCCAATCTTGCTTTAAATTATGCTAGCTATATGTCATATCATCTCTTGAGTCACATCCAGAAAGCTCCACACAGGCTAAATTTAGGAAACTGTGTTGCTAAATGCCATTTTCTACAACAAAATACATCAGCAACCATTCACCAAATGATGTAGATAATTAGTCTCATTTTCCCCATGCTTCATTTTGATTTCTATTAGTTTTCTTATTCAAACTTTCAAGTCACAAATGTAATTTTGGACCTCTATAACTGGCCTAATGTGGTTGCATCTACATTAAGAGTTTAGCAGTCAATTATAGGGCCAGAATATTAATTTGCCCATTAGTGTGTACATTGTTTGATATATAAATATTATCTGTGCTCAGTATTACTTCTTTAGAACAAGAGCCAAAAAAATCCACACACACACACACACACACACACAAAAGAAGAAGAAGTAGATGAAGTAAAGAAGAGGCATGCAAGACTAAAATGAGGCCAAGCAAACAGGAATAAGAGGTAGAACAACACTATCGTAGGAGTGTTACCACCAAGAATATAAACAACAGTGTTTCAGGGTGTAAGTGGAGATTATATGAACAAATATGCTTTGCATGTCCTCCCCACCCCATTTTATCACTGTTCTCATGGGAAAAAAACCCTCAATAAATATAAGCAGGAAGACAACATTGTCCCCTTCCTTCTGCCCCCATTAGGATTGCCAAATTTCAGGACCTGGCTCTGAGTCCAGTTTTCATGGATCAGGCAGCCCATAAGGGTGAAAATTCTTCAGTTTGGGGGACTTCAGATGTGGGGAAGGAGCAAGGGCTGGGTGCAAATCAGCAGGTCAGCTAGAAGAGCAACAGCTTGTTATAGTTTTTTGCAGGGTTTAATTGTTCTCTTGCAGTAACTTGCAAACACAGTGCACCCTTTTTTTATGCGGGGGATCCATTCCAGACTCTCCTGCATAAAAAAACCCAACAACCACCATGTATGCTCAAGCCTCATTGAAAGTAATGGGGCTCGTGCATGCGGTGGCGGTGCGGCAGTGGCGCGCACATGCACCTCAGGCATGTGACCCATTCATCTAAATGGGACACGATGCCTCTTGCACCCTGCGTGCTCTCACGCGGCTCCCTCACGGCTTTCAGCGTATTCTGAAAGCTACGTATAGTGCATCCGCGTATAACGTGGGAGCACTGTATTCTCCAAGGGGTATCTATGTGGCTGTACATACGGGTGGCAAAATGCCACTCCTCTTTGCTGTGTATTGTTTCCAGAGCAGCCAAACTACACAGGAACACTATGCAGCCAGGAAGAAGTTGCCTAGAGCAGCGTCATAAGGTCTGCATCCTGTGTGCGATATGCAGATGCTGCACGTTGTGTACATCATCATGGTGGTCCCTGTGTGGACAGGAGGCCGTGATGATGGCAGAGGCAGCATGTTCTAGGGTTCCGGAATGTGGGTTGCTGCATGCTCCAGAACCCTAGAATCGGCAGTGCCACACCACTTCCTGCCTGTGTGTACCGGGCCTATATTACTTTAAAAAGTTCTTTCACCCTTCCCTTTCAGTTATTATGGTATCAAGGCTGGTGATAGAAATGGAACTGACTAAATTGTTGCATAGGCTTGGCTCCTCAAATCCTGATGTAAAGAAAGATTATGGATTAATATTTTCATTAATGCGGGATGGGCAGAATCATCCAAAATTGAGCAGAGGTTAGGGCAAGTTAGACAGATGATAAACATTTCTTTTTGAGAGTATAGATGGCTGTGGGAGTGAGGCTGGGGGGAATTTTACCTTTGTGAACTTTTTGAGGTATGCAGTTGTATATAGTGCTGTGTAAAGAATCCAACTTGAGTCTGAAATTTGACTGACTTCTGTCAGGCTTCCTAGATGTGTCAGACAACTTTCATCAATCTACACTATGTTCTCTGGACTCTTCATATGGACAGACAGGTCATGCCTGAAGAACGCACACATTTCGAGGAAAAAGATGTCCATAGAAACATGCACATTTCAAATGCACCTCAAACAGTGTGTAAACATATTTTAATCAAGTAGAGCATGCATTCATTCTGTGTGTACAGTTTAAACAATGCATATATTTGAGGGGGGTTGTAGAAAGGGATGCATCTCATCTCATTTTTTAAAAAAGCAAAAAAACAACAATAGAAGACAGATGTGTCAAAGGGATGTGGAAGTGGGAAAAGGAGGCTGTTTATGGATATGGACTGAATAGTTGTACATGACACTGATAATATTCATGTATAACTTTGATGAATTGACACTGAACTTAGTCATTTATTGTTCAGAGTAGACATGCATACGAATGCATTGTAAGTGAACTTTCTTTAAGCTTTCAGCCATGGTTATTTAAGTACAAGGTGTGGATGCAGCTTTGCACATCTTCCAGGAGAGAAGCATAGAATTTTAAAAGATATAAAAAATACACAACAAGGAAGAACTGCTGAATACAATGCCTCTGAAATAGCACTGACAGTAATTCCTGTAAAATGCAACAAATGTCTAAATTAGAATATTTATACAAAAAAAGGTGTATACACACATTTCTCCAGTGTAGCATAGCATACCCAGAGGAAAGAGCAGGGAAAACCAAGGGAAAAGAAGAGAAAAATAGAAGATGTCACTTCCTGGCAACATATGCAGTTATTAAAATACTGATTTGCCCATAATGTCATTATTATTTTGCTTAAAATTAGTGCAGTTTATCAGACCATAAGAAGTTTCTTTGGAATAAATGGCTGCTTTCCAGGCAGCGCTACTAGGCTGCTGATTATAATAGATTCTGACATTTTGACAGTTTTATAATTCTCATATCCCATACCTAGCTATGCTCTGAAGTGTCTCTGCTTTGCTGAACACTTCCTCCTAGGGAATAGCATTAAAGTTTTGTGAACTGACAGGACAATAAAATAGTTTGATGAACAAAACAGAATTACTGTCCTATGCAAACTTGATATTTGACCACTGTGGGTATATTTAATCTCTGCATTTTTAATGGCAATATGTTGCTTTTTTGTTTAATAAACAGAAACTTTCAAGACACCTCCAGTCATTCAGGTCAGCTCATCTTGTCACAACAGGGCTCATCACAACAGCAAGCCACTTTTCTTACCCCAAAAGGTGGGGGGGATTGGTATCCCAACCAGTAGTGTTGGTGACTAATTGGTAGTTCTGGGCAAATTATTACCTCAAAAGGAAGCCTATAAGTAGTGGGTAACTTAAATGCAAATTTCCACCTATGTGTACCAGTACTAACTGCAGAGAGACTTCTGTTTCAATGAATAAAAGAGTTTTAATTAGAAATGTGCAAAGATGGAAACAAACACACAAATCCAATGCAACTTTAAGAACCTGTTATTAGCATTGCTACCTCTCCTCTTTTGATATCAAAATTGCAATAAAATACAGGCTATATGGCCCTTCTATGACCCTGCCATTAGTAGGATTCCTCCAGCACATGTAGGCTAGTGCTAGAAGTCTCTTGGGTTCTGTTTTTTTGGACATTCAAGAGGAGGTGAGAAATTCCAACAATGGGATGATGCCAAAGAGTCAACAACTCAGGTAGCCCTGCACACTAATCCCCCTTGCCTCAAAAACGTGTACCCATCACTCACATTCACACTACAATGTTACTACTTCAGAAAACCAACTTCAAAGTGATCCAAATCCATTTCAAAGAAGACACCACTATTTGGTCTTTTTCAATGCCTTGAATTTTGCCCCAGGGTTAAAATTCACTATAAATATTGGTGCTCTTCTTGTTTCCTTGGCTTAGTCCAGTAATGGGCATGTATGCTGTCAGTTTACTCAGCTAGCTCCTCTTTTACTCACCAATCCCCATTTGCCTCAGGATGAACTGAGTTTTCTTTTCATCTGTGGACCTGTAACAAGTGGAGCACCTATCTATTCAGGTGTAGTATCTCTGTTAGTCTGGCCTACTCTGTTCCAAAGGAACACCTTTGAATTTCTTAGTCCTTGTGACCATGCGTGGTTGTGTGTTTGTTTTCACATTATTATTGATTTCCACTTTAAAAGTGAAACTCATTATTTGCTTAGAACCCTGCCTCTGGAATTCTTTGTGTCTCTGAAAATGGTATACACAGGAATTTGGTCCCAAGGCTATGTAACCTGGTCAGCAGACATTGCTACCTTGAGCTAATCTATATTCATCAAAATCTTGAGGGTTATAAATCATACAAGGCTAATAGAAAAGAAAGATCTCAAAGGTTAGATAGTGAGGAACTGGAAATTAGAATGGATAATTACCAGTTCTGAAAAGAAGATGGAGAGTCTGAGGACTATACAGAAAGTGAGACTCTGTTCTGAAGAACAGAGCCTTGGTCTATAGCCATGGAATGCCCATGTGTGAGGTGAATATTAATAATAATAATAATAATAATAATAATAATAATAATAATAATAATAATAATAATTTTATTTATATACCGCTATTCCAGAGATCATAGCAGTGAACAGCAAGTAAGCTAATTAGCAAGTAAGCTAATTTGCCCCCAACAGTCTGGGTACTCATTTTAGTGACCTCGGAAGGATGCAAGCCTGAGTCGAGCTTGGGCCCTTTTGCTGGTCTTGAACTCGCAACCTTGTGGTTTTGAGTGAATGGCTGCAGTACAGGCATTTAACCACTGCGCCACCAGGGCTCCTTGTTTCGCATCCTCAAGGGTTACTTGGTGCTGTCCTGCAGTGTAATAAAGACTTGTCCTAAGTAATTGACAAAAAGACTCTGGAATGGCTGATGGCTTTAACCTCAGAGTAACAAAACATAGATAGGATTTGAGATTACACCTGGATAGTCAGATAGGATGGGTGACTAGGGCCATTATTTGCAACAGTTTGCGATGGAATTCCACTGTGATAAGATGTGCAGAATGCCTGGGGAAGGATGGAGTGATCATTTAATGCATATTGTGATACTATCTAGGTTTTCCACGTATCTTTGGGCCAGCATGCCTTTCCCACATGAATCTTCCTGGTGTTCCAAAAGTCATCATGGCCTCTCAAAAACTCAAATTCAGTGAGAAGGATGTCGGGAATGCTAGCACTTTGCCCAGTTGTGTTGGGACATTATTTTACTTTGTTAAATACAACAACAACAATTTATTAGTGGGATATCATTTTAAGGTGGCATATAATTTAAAAAGAACAATGCATTTCAATAATAAATTTCAGGAAGATAGCAAGTGGAAACTGTGAAGCATTCTCAGGTTTGGTGATGGATTTGCAGCCCCTGCACCTCAGACAGCATCCCATCCTGGGTTTATCTGAAATGTTCTTTCAGTGCAGAAGACATCAGGATAAATCTAGAAATTCATTTCCATACACACAGACATCAACTAGATTCCATCAGTTAAACCCAACACACACTGTTTTTCAGATCTACAAGGACTAGATGTGTTCCCAATCACTACAATCCTGTTCTTACAGAATGCCGTGTCTCATTTACAGGAGTCCAGGATGGCAGGGCTTAGCCTTGAGAAACTGCATTGGAAGAAGAACTTAAGATCTCAGCTGACCTCTGGGGACAATGGAGACCAAGGAATAGCCTGGCATTTTTAGGGATGACCTATCACTCTCACAAGAGGGAGATTGATGCCAAACAGAAGGGTTCCCAAGAGAGATGACATCTGAAGATACAGAAGATCAAGGCAAAATAAAAAGTTCTGACAGAAGACCCCTCAGCAGTAAATTATCATCAGCAATGGCAACTGTGTGAAGGAATCACCCATGTATAGCTGCATATAAAAATGTTTTACTCCAGCACAACATGAATCTTTGTCTGTTTTTTTCCTATTCTCAGTATTCCTGGAATTGCTCTTGACTGATCTCCTGGTTACCTGACCTGATTCTATCAACCTTTCTTTTGTCTTGGTTTGTTTTGATGGATCTTTACTTGGTTATCCTGGCTATCCTCTTTTCCTACTCCTACAAACTACAAGGTTTCTGTTGAGTTTCTGTACTGAACTAAATGTGGCTCTTATCTCAATGGTTGATATTCTGTTGGAACTGTTTCATGCCTGCTGAATTCCTTGGCCCTGTTAGGTGCTTAACAACCACAAGTGTACTAATGAAAATCTTCATTCCCACCAGTCTCTAAGAATATATGGGAATGCATGTTTTAATAAACATCTAGAGATGTTCTTTCTTTCCCTGTGCATTGCACAGTGTTGTAGTATGAAACCACCTCTGGTTGATCATCTTTGTACTGGTCGAGTAGTCAAGATTCCAAAAGCCAAAATGTGTCCAGGGGGGATTTTTGTATCATTCATATTCCACAGCATACTGATGCTACAACACAAAGAATTGTGTTGTTGCTCTTAGAGTTAACATTCAACCAACCTAGGAGAGAACTCTGAGACACTCCACTTGAAACCTTTCAGTTTGAAAATTCAGCCATTAATGAGGACTCTTCAAACATAGTTTTTCACCCAGTTATGGATCCATCTGACAGTGGTCCCATCTGTTCCACATTTAATGAGTGTTCTAATCCAAACATTATGGGGAATTAGCAAATGTTTTGCTTAAGTCCAGATAAATGATATCCACACCATACTCACCACTTACTAAAATAATGACCCCCCTCCTTAAAAAAAGATTAGTTAGCATAAGATTAATTTAGCAAGACTTATTCTTGGCCAGCTTACAGGGGCTTCTATGGACCACTGCATTGCCATCAAAACTCCGGTCTGAGAGGGAGTTCGCCAGGCAAGTCCAGTTCCATCAGGACTAGCCTGGAAGAAGGAAGAGCCCTCCCTCCAATCCATCTGCCTTGGTCAAGGCCTTATAGGGAGAGAAGAACCACTGGACCTCATCCCCTTTTCCTCCATCATTCCCTTCTCCTTTTGTTTCGTGTCTTTTAGATTGTAAGCCTGAGGGCAGGGAACTGTCTGATTAAAAATAATATTGTAAGCTGCCCTGAGAGCAATTAGGGCTGAAGGGCGGGATATAAATACCTAAATAAATAAATAAATAAATAAAGATACTTGCAGGCAGACTCCTGTATAATTCATTCTAAAAAAAATCCTGATATTGGAGGTAGGATGACTCATCTGAAGTGTCCTGGATCTTCTCTGTTGGTTTTCTTTTGAAGAGAAGGACAATATTTGCCCTTCTCCAGTCCTTTGGCACCTTACCTATTCTACAAGAATTTTCAAAAATAATGACAAGAGATTTAAAATGTACCAAGATGAGGACACAGAGCAATTGATTCAAGCTACAGGGCAAGAGATTCCATCTAAACATTAGGAAGAACATTCTGGTGGTAAGAGCTGTCATCAGTGGAATGCACTCCCTCAGTGAGTGATGGAGTGTCCTCCTTTCAAGGTTTTCAAAAAGAGGTTGGATGGCCATCTGTTGGAAGTACTTTGATAGTGTATTCCTGTATGGCAGGGGATTGGACTGGATATGCCTTGTGGTCTTTTCCAACTCTATGATTCTATGATCAACAAGTTTCTTCACTACTTTGAGAGGCAGCTAGTCAAACCCTGCAGAATTGAAGTCATTTAGGCGGTCTAGGTAATTTCTTACAAACTCACTAGCAATATTGATTTGTAGCCCAGATTCTTTGCCAAGGTTTCTGCTGCTGTATGGAAGCACACACTTCTCTTTTTGTCAAAAAACTGAAATAAAATAAGTATTGAAAAAATTGCCTTTTTATTGTGACCTATTAGCATTATGTCATCCTTATTGAAGAGTAGCTCCAGTGGTTCCTTGGTCATTCTCTTGTCTTGAATGTATCGGGGGTGGGGGGTTCCTTTTTGTTGCTCCTTGCTTGCCTAATCTCAACTCATTCTTATTTTTACCTTTTCTTATACTATTACTGAAAGCTTGGGCTAAACATCCGTAACTTCCTTGGTGATTTCCCCTTCTTTCTATATACATACTCCTGTTTCTTTTCACTTCCTTCTTGAATTTGCTGTGCAAATGAGAGGGGGGGGGACTTTTTGAGATTTTCCCCATTTTCTTTCTTTTATGGAATTGTTTGTGACTGTTCTTTTTGCAAGTTCTTCTTCAGGAACTTTCACATTTGCTGTGTGAGCTTTTTCTAGCTATGGGATTCCACCCAGTAATTCTCTGGATTTGTAAAAGTTAGCTGTCTTGAAATCCGAATTCCTTGTTTTTCTATATTATTCTTTGCTCTGTTCCACAATTGCAGATTCTAGCATTGCATAATCACATCCTTCTAAAGTGATTCCAACTACTTTGATTCAGGGACTAACTCCACCTTGTTGGTAAGGATCAAGTCCAGGATGGCTGGTTCCTTTGTTCCTTCCTCTACCTTTTGAAATAAGCAATTATCTGCAAAGCACATCAGGAATTGGTTGGAGAGCCTATGCTTAGCAGAGTTATTTTGCCTCCTTGGAAGTCTTTAAACAGAGGCTGGAAGGCCATCTGTCAGGTATGCTTTGATTAAGAGTTCCTGTATGGCAGGGGGTTGGACTGGATGGCCCTTGTGGTCTCTTCCAAATCTAGGATTCTATGATTCTATAAGATATCAGGGTAATTGAAGTCCTCCATAACTACTAATTCTTGCATCTTTGAAATTTCTCAGATTTGTTTCCACAAAATATCATACACTACTAGAACCAGGGTGCAAATCCCTGCTTGGCCATGGAATCACACTAGGTGTCCTTGGGAAAGTCACACTCTCTTAGCCTCAGACAAAGGTAATGGCCATTTCCCATCTAAAAAAGCTTGCCAAGAAAACCCCATGATAGGATCACCTAAGGGTCATCATGAATTGGAAAGGACTTGAAGGCACACCAGAAATTCCTACTCCAATGTTGCATTTATTTATTTCTCTCTTTATTTTTTACCTGTATGCTTGCAGCTGGTCCACTCTAATCACTCACATAGATTTTTGTACAACTGAATTTGTCTTTGACATATAATGCTACTTTCCCTCCTTTTCTGCAATGGTTATTCTTTTGGAAAAGGTTATACCCTTCAGTTGTAATATTCCAGTCATGTGAGTCATTCCACCAGTTCTCCATTAGGTCTATAAAGTCACATTTTCCTTTCTCCACTCAGATTTCTAGCTCATCTTGTTTCCCAAACTCCACAGACCGGTGTATAGACATTTGAGGTGTTGTTTTTTCTCACCTATTAATTTACTGTCAGCTTTACTGTGGTTCTCATTCTCATCTTCTATTCTATAATTCACATCCTTGTGCGTAGAGCTTGCCTTTTGGCTGATGTTTGAGCTGTCATTTTCACCTACCCCTGATTTAGTTTAAAGTCCTCTTGGTCAGGCTTGCTATGCTACTACCAAAGACGTTCTTCCGGCCTTCATGAGGTACATCCTATTTCTAGCCAGCAGTTATTTGTCTAAGAAGTGAAGACCTTCTCAGAAGCCAAATCTCTTTCATCTGTACCATCTACATAGCCAATCATTCACGTTTAAGAACGTGTAGTCCCATATCTTTCACAGGCAGAATTGACAAGAATGCCATCTGTGCCCCAAACATCTTCACCTTCCTGATCAAAGCTTCATAGGTGTTCTTGGTGTTCTTGGCTGTCATACCCACATGAATAAGGAGAATAAGAAGAATAAGGAGAAAGGGATACTAAGGGGAAAACGGTACTGTGTTCTTGATGAGTTTTGGCAAGTTGTTCGTGACATCCCAGGTAAGTGTGCCAGAAAGGCAACACACCTTTCAATTCATCTCATCAAGCTGGCACTACCTCCTGGGTAGTGAGTGAGTCCCCAGCCACCAGCCCTTTTTCTTTCTTCTTCTTGTGGTTGATGGCTATATCGTCTCATTCCTTAGCATCTCTTGTTACTGGTTTCCTGTTTGAACAACTGCTCTCCTCCTCAAGATGTAAAAAGTTATTGCTTAGTCTGAGAGATTCTGAACCCCTTCTGTATGGTCTGCTTCTGACAGTGATTTCCCTTCAGGGTGTTTCCTCACTTCATTTTCCTTGGCAATTCTTATTGTTGGTTCTGTATGATTAGTTCTCCTTGTGTTCTATCCAGAGTGCTTTCCTATTCTCTCATGCAATGAAGGGACTCAACTTGTAGGTGTAGTGCACTGACCTTCTTTTCCAAGACACCTGCCAAATTACAGTTGCTACAGCTATAGGTGGTGATATTTTCTGGCAAGAAGAAAACATTGCACATACACTGCAGCAGACAACTATGGATTCTTCTGCTTCAATCTCAGCAGTTATTTCTCTGCTCCTGCTCCTCTTTCTACAGAGTCATGTTGCTTTTCAGTTTTTTTTTTTAATTCCTTGAAATTTTATTCCAGGCCATTTCTGCCATTCCCATGAAGCTTACCAGTATTGTCCCAATTGCTCCAGGGCTGTCCCAGCATCACTTCTGGGCTATGCAGGTACCTGTGTTTCCTGACAGTCTCCATTGCTTTACTGGTGGTAGTGGTCATACTGGTGGGGATTGTTGTAGTAACAGGGTCAGGGCCAAAGTTGCACTTGTTTCCATCTCTTTTTTCTCCTTCACCAGTACTACATGTTTCACTGTTGCTGCCAGTTTGCCATTGCCACTGATGTTGACCACAGCCCATGAGAACAATACTTTCCCCAATATTTTCAAGGTAGTTGACTCTTTGTTTTGTGCCATCCTTTTGACTCTGAGGGACTCCTTTCCTCTTGCTATGGATCCTTCTTCCTTCAACTAGGTAGTTATTTCCCTCCCTTTCCTTCCTTCTCTACAGGGTTGTATTACTTCTCTCTCTCTCTCTTTTTTTTATTTATTTTTTTTTTTGGTATTCCTTAAAACTATTTATTTATTAATTTACTCATGTATTGGATTTATATCCCACTTTTTTCCAAAAATGGGATTGATGAAGGATTCCTTTCATGACAGCTCCCTCATTTCCACGAGGCTTAGAAAGATCAACCCAGTTGTTCCTGGGCTGCCCCAGTATCATCTTTTGCCTAGACAGGGAGCTGTGTTTCTTGATGGTCACCATTACCATGCTGTATCTGCTTTGGCCTGTTAAAGGAGGGAGTTTCTTTGTGGAGGGGAAGGGAGGTGGGTGAAAAGCTGTTGGCCTCCTGCCACCATAATCTCTTGGCTGTGAATTCTCTGTCTCTCAGCCTGCCTTGTTCTTTGTCACATTACTGCCACCATGAGAGTCTCTTCCCCCATTTCAAATTCATGCTTCAACCAAGGGCATGGCTCTCTGGGCCATTCTCTTCTCAAAGACATATAACAGCAACAGCCATCTTGATGGGATTGTTTCTGAAAATCATTTTTGAATGTGGGGCAGTGACTCATCCAGAATGCATGCAAAGAAGAAGCAACATGTCCCTGCCTCAGCAGAGCCATAAACAGCTGTTAAGATTTTGATGTAGAACTTGTCCCCAGCAGTTAATCTGCTACAGAATTTGCTGTTAAAGAACAGATTTCAGTCAGTTGTGTCTGTAATGTTTTCAACTGTATACCATATAATGTGTGTGTGTGTGTATAAAAGCTTAGCTGTATGTTATAATGATTTAAGAGAGTTTATGGTTGTCTGAAGATGCCAGCCACAGATGCTGGCGAAACGTCAGAAAGAAACTCTGCTCGAACAAGGCCACATAGCCCGAAAAACCCACAAAAACCTATTATTTATTTATTTATTTATGGTATTTATACCCCACCTTTCAGCTCTAAAGGCTATCAGAGCAGCTTACAATTATTATTTTTAATTAGATTTGATTTTAATTTTTAATTTTAATTTAAGCCATGATCTTCTTGCCTCCACCAGAAAACTGGCCATTAGCCTGGCAATATGTGGGCTCCGATCTTCCAATAAGTATTCCACTGATAAACCATCCAAACAGATATTCATTTCCAATAACCTTCTTAACAATTTCCCCCTTGGAATTATACATAATGGACAAAGCAATACAATACAATGGAGAACATCTGGAGCTTGATCACAGTGACATACACGATTCAAAAATGGGGTCTGCAAATATCTGCCCCTGGTCTCATTTGAGGGGTGTACATTCAGTCTTGCAAACAAAAAGGCCTTTCTCGACACCAGCAGTGAAAGGGTTTGAAAATAGTCCAGTATCTTACCCTGCAAGGAGGGGATACTGAGTTTCATCAGAGAACACTCTCTAGGAGGAGTTGGATAGGTCAGCTGATGTTCTCTCTCTGCAAGGCAGACCCTAATAGATCCAAGACACTCCTTTTCGGTTAATAAAAGAAGAGAATCAAAATTTAAACCCACATAAATCACTCTACTTTCATAAAATTAAGCCCAGCTGGCATAGTAAACATCAGATAGTAGGAACCATAAAAGACCGGATCTATTAGGCCTGAAATATATCTTAAACCAAAACCTATAAGTCATCTATCAGGTTTCAGTTTCAAGAGCATTCAATCCCAGTTCCGCATAAAGAGTCAGATGGTGTACACATGGAGATACAGATAATAGTGTCCTGAAAAAATGTGTCATCAAACATTCAATCTCCTTATTAAAGGCTGGAATCCAGGTGAATATGCTATATTAAGACAGCTCTTACTGTTTATAAGGTTACTTAAAGGAATTAGGGCATTTCTAGCACTTCATTTTGAAATTTAGCCCATTTCCTCACCTCATCCAACCACACCATATTTATTACTTTGGATTGGAAAAAAACCCAGCTAGTTTTCGACATGATCAGCACTTCTTTCCTTCGTTAAACTGTGTGTGTGTGTGTGTGGAAACTTGGAGGTATTTCAGGTAATTGCAGTTGGAAATTGAACAATCTGCCCAGTTCCACGTTCACCTGTCGATAAAACTCTTCTGAATTTAGAACAGCAGCCATTGATTTCACTGTCCTTTGACTTGACCACATCAACCAAAATGACGCTTTGGGGTGTAGGAAAAGTAGTAGCCAGAGGTTAATTTTATTCATCTAACAGCATCACTATGGGAAAAAAGAACATGGCTAAAAAATTAACAAAGAATTGATCAAAGACAGGGTGGGAAGGACACATCAAATGAAATTGTATCAAGCAGTGCAGAGAGAAATTGTCTTCTTAGGGGGGGAAAGTAGTCAGAAATTTTAACTCAGTAGAGATTATGAGTACAAATGCATACTCACTAGGATTGACTATTTTATTTATTTATTTATTTACTGGAAGCATCAAGGGCTGTAAAAGGAAATCATATTTTCTGGCCCATGTCAATAAATGGAATAGCATGTAACAAATTTAACTTTTTAACAGAAGAATGATAAATATTGTCAAGCAAATGTGAAAGGGGAATGAAATTGTATTTGAATGTGCTAACTCAAAAAGCACTTGCATGTCTGCTATTTATGTATCCTGGTGCTAGGGAAATTCCTCCAAAGAACAAGCTGACACTGTGACGGTTACATGGCATATTTTGATTTCTTTAAAGAATGCTGTATATGACCAACTAACGCCTAGATGCCTACTTTTGACTTCTACTTAGTTCATTAGCTTGATGGAATTTTCCAAGCATATGTGCTTTGCATTAGTGATTTGGCAACCTTGACAAACTATATTAGGATTAAGAGCTCATGGCTCAGGACTCCCATTCTGTTCTAATCTGTCAGTATGAGAGACATAAATACATTTCTTTATGTAAATAAAGTTGGATCCTTGATTCACCGGGCCTTCTGTTTGTCTAAGTCCCCTTCAGTTGTTGGCCTGTATAGTGAAGGACAACATGTCAGCTGAGGAGATGATATGTCTGGTGAAGGAATATACCATTTACCAAGAGGTAAGAGGTCTTAGTTTAAAAACCTTACTGCTAGTTGCTTTTTTCTCCCTCATCAGCTGCTTATTCTGATGACTGACAGAACACCTTTCCAATCCACTGTGTCTGGTGAGCCAATGACTTAAGTCCAGTCTTTGTTCTTCTCCGATTCTGTTTTCTGATTCGGACATCGATGATATTTTTTGGTTTACATAAAAGGTCCAAAAATCAAGAGGGATCTTTCTGGCAGTTAAGAGGCACTAGAAGTTCAGCCTTTCCCATTTACTGAGAGAAACACTTGGGTAACAGAGTCTGAGAATTATAGCATTAGACCATTGGTTGGTCTCAGGGTTTGCTGCCTGACACTCTAAAAGGGGGCTCATTCAAAATGACAGACTGCATGTCTTTTCAAATGCATAGTGGGATGAGCTCCTTTGAGTTACATCATTCAATCAGCCCTATTTTTCAAATGCTCAGCAGGGAACACAGAGGTGGATTGTTGGAGTAGCCAGGTGTCCTTCTGTCGTGTATGGTTACAGGCTCCATGAATCAGTAAGGAGGAGAGGATTTTGTTTAAAGCCTTTTCTGTCCTGCATGGGTGGCAGACTCTGCGAAGCAGGTATAAGGCTAACAATTAGAGTCTTTCTTGTCCTGCCTGGGCAAATGGCTCCATGAAGCTAGTAGATTAGTGGGAACTTTGATAACTGCCAAGCTTCTGTTTACTTAGGAATTCTGTCTGGGGATGCCCAGATAGATTGGTGTTTGATAAAGTGCTTGACTATGGATCGATGTTCATTTTGTCTGGATCCTTACCCTCCACTTTGTCAGTCAGATACTTTACACCTTCAAACATATCCTCTTTTCAGTGAGGCTAGTCTATGAAATAAAGTGTTTGGTTTTTTAACCTCATTCAGAGCGAGGGTGGAATTTTTTGCCTAAATTCTTTGGGGTGTTTTGTACATTCAAGACATTTCCGACATATGGTGACCCTAAGGCAACCCTATCACAGAGCATTCTTGGCAAGATTTATTCGGAGGGAGTTTGCCTTTGCCTTGCTCTGAGGCTGAGAGTGTGTGACCTGCCCAAGTTCACCCAATGGGTTTCCATGGCCAAGCGGGGATTTGAAGCCTGTTCCTTCTAGTCCAGTGCTCAAACCACTACACCAAACTGGCTTTCTAGTGATACCTCTGGAAAAAAGAAAAAGGAAAAAAAAATGTCAAAGCTCTGTGGGGGAGGAAGTAACTATGAACAGGAGGATTTTTAAAAAAGGTAGGCAAGCAGGTCCCATGTAACTATTAACACACTAATTTCTGACACTGTGTTTAAAGTTTCAGACTGGTCAGAATCCCATTGGGCAACTGTTAATATGCAATCAACAGTTATGGACTGGGTGCAAAACTACTACAAATGCACTACTAGTACAATCTCTATATAGCTCCAAGCTACCTAGAAAGTATGGAAGTCCCCCAAATCCCACTTGCTGGTAAGCAGCTGCTGGGATCCTTGGGGATAAATTCCTCTGTTGATCAAGAAGCAGCTGCTTGAAGTTCCTACCTACCCGCTTGTGTGAGCGATCTCTGGCATGAGGGGGATTCATAACGGATTCTTTTTATGCCTGTTGTGCTGGAGATCACTCACAGGAGTGCCAGGCAGATGCTTCTCAAATGACAGCTATCAATCCCAGCAGGCATTTACCAGTAAGCAGAGGTTTTTTGTGAAAGATTCTGGCCAGAATTTCCTAATACAGAAACATATCTATAGTTCTGTGTATGTAATAGTAATAAAGGATTCTGCCAATAGCCTTTATAATTCTGGTGCTCAAGGTTAGTATGATAAAAAAAAATTCAACTCTAGGCACAATGTGTGTGTTGTGAACACAGCCCTACTAAAATGAGCAGAAAATATAGAATTCATTGTTAATTTCTCTACAACTGATGTTCAGTAAGATCGTAGTGTGGTGTGGGTTTTTTTTAAGTTAATAATAAATCAAAAGCAATTTGGAAATAGTCAATCAAATAAAATGACACCGAATATAATGTAGGGATAGAGTGTAAAAATAATTCCCAATGCTAATATTGTATCTATAGGTGACTGCATATTCTCGAATCTTTTCAAACCATGCATATGCAATTAGAAAGAAAGGCAGACTGAGAAAGCTGGATGGAAAATAGTACTCTGAAAAATTAATTTCCTTTCAAGTTGAGAAGATGGAATGTGGAAGCACATTTTGACACACTGTGGCCCAAAAAACCCACAGTTTTTGCATACTTCTATTATAAGGTCTAGCAGTGAATAATGGGGATGTTGATGCTGATAGTGATGATGACAGTCGTGGTGGTGAATAAGATGACTTCTGTGAAGGTAAAACGGATGAATACTCTTAATACTGGAGAGGTGCAAAGTAGCCAGAATATTTTTTGGCGTTCGTTACCAAGATACCCAATTTCTTGTGAGTGGATCTGGATGCATAGAAATGTCAAGCAAATTACAATGCATCTTTGCTACTGCTATTAAGAGGATTTTTTTCTCCTGTACAGAGTATTGTTAACAGGGAGTTTAGTTGTGAGTATTTTCTGGCCATAGTGAGTACAGATCTTCCAAAAGCTTTTTCCATGGACTGTGCCTTTTCTTATATAAAAAAACCAACTGAACCAAAAAAAAAAAAAAACCCCTCCTACATATTCATCTGTGCATTTCTCAAAGAGATATATTCATAGACACAAGCTCTGGATGACTAAAACATGTCTGAGCACCTTTTAAAAATGTATGCAGTGGTTTTGTGAATTTTTTAAAATATGTATATGTTGTTGAACACAGTTTTCTTTCTTACTCCTGTACTTCCTTACACAGCATCCATCTCAAATTTCTGCCCTCCATGTCACACAGAATCATAGAGTTGGAAGGGATTGTAAGACCCAACTAATCCAATTCCCTGCCACAACTAAAACATTCCTGGGACACAGCCATCCAACTTCTGTTTAAAAACCTGTGAAAGACAGTCCACCATAATGCGAGGCAATCTATTTCACTGTCTCAACAGCACTTATAGCCAATAACATCTTCCTAACATTTAGGTGGGATCTCTTTGCTTGGAATGTGATTCCATTGGTTTGTATTCTAGTCTTCAGAGAGCAGAAAGCAGAAAATAAATTCAGTCCATTTTGTACATCTGTGTTTCTCATATTATGGTCCTCCGGGTGGTTTGGAATACAACTCCTAGAAGTCCTATCCAGTTTGTCCAACAATCAGAAATTCTGGGTGCTGAAGTTTAAAGCATATGGTGGGCCAAAGTTGGGGAACCACTGTTCTACATGATAATCCAGCAGACATTTTAAGATAACTGCTCACCTCTAAGTCTTCAATTGTGTTGCCTAGAAATGGATACAGTAATCAAAAGAGATTATCACATGGGAGGCAAGCATCCTTCTCCCGTCATTAAACTGTGTTAATTGCACAACCGGGGGGGGGGGGAGATTATCACACCTCCATACACCTATCCTTTTATTCTCCTGCCCATTAATAGTAATGGACACATCATTTGATATTAGCAGAAAGTGTTATGATCCCAACTTTAACTGCCATAGATTTATCCTTTGGAGTCTTGAGATTTCTAGTTTGTTGAGGCTCTAGGGTGAACTGGATAAAAAATTTAAACATCCTTCCCTAAATTGCAAATCATAGGATTCCATGGATGGAACCAGGAGTAATAGTGATTCAATCATGTAGTGTGAAAGGGGCCCATACTTTTACACTTATATTCCCACACATACAAATAACTAGTTACTTTTCACATTATGAAATGTTATAACCAGAATTCCATTTTATGTGATATCCCATGGAAAACCTAGGATCAGTAGTTTAGCCAGAGAGTTCTTCTACAACCTCACCAGATTCCAATCCCCAGAATCAGTAGATTTCAGCTATGGTAGTTAGAATGGAATCATAGTACTATAGTTCTGCAGTTTGAAAGAGCAAAACATGAAATTTGTAGCAGTCTATACAAAAAACTTTTTCATCTTCCTTTTGTTTGCTCCTTTTGTTTTGTTGTTTTCCCCCTTTGAATTTGTTTTATATACAGGGAACACTGTCTTTTTAAATAGTTGTGAAACATTTTAAAAAAACTTTTCTTCCTAAACTCTTTATGCAAGATGGGAGATGAATATTAAATCAATAGGAACAACAACATAACATCAGCTGTGCATAGCCTTACACACATAATCAGGATAAAAATTAATTTAAGACTATAAAAAGCATTCACATTTATGAAAAAATACAACTATGTGAGAGTGCATTTCTGTAATATATTTTATGTGTGCTGAATAATAGGATGTTGTGACAAGTAAAACAAAAGGATAGTCATGGAAAGACCCAGCACTATCAAGAAACCAGATTAGTGTACTGACTCCTCTTACCACAATCTCATACCCACAAAGCACTTTGTCACTGCTTACAGCTAAATAACTTTATCAGAAATATGATTGAGGAGCCCCACAGACTTCTAAACCCAGTGGAAACATCAGTAAAGAATGTAAGAGAAACTAAAGTACTAATTCAGAACAAATGGCACACTATAAACCACAGCCAATCAAATAAAGTAAACTAGATAGATAAATAGAATAATGAAAGATCATAAATAGTCAGTTGAAACAGAACATATACTTTCTACAATGCATCAGAAATATGTTTGTGTATAGACTAGATATGGTTTAAGTCAAATCAAACTGTGAAATTCAGTTCAGTCCCCATTCTGTGTCTTTAGACCATACTTTCATGCTGAAAAAGTCAGAGACTTTGAACTACTGACTCTGCATCCTAGCCTTCAGGATTCTGGTGCCCTCTAGAGGTGTTGCATTACAGTTCACATGATAGTGTCCAATGGTTAAAGATTATAGGAGTCAGAGTCCAACACATATTTGGGGCACTGAGCTGGGGAAAGTGTACTGTAGCATGACTGACTCACCATGTGCTTCATATTCATGTGGCTGACCTACAACTGCAGTTGGTAGCACGAGCTTTCATAGACCTGAGTCTGCTTCCTCGGATGCATCTGAGGAAGTAGGCTCAAGTCTATAAAAGCTCATGCTACCAACTTCTATCATTCAATTAATCTCAAAGGTGCTACAAGATCCCTATGCATATTGTTTTTCCAGACTAACATAACTATGACTTTGAATTCTGTACCAGAAGGTGGAGATTATCACAAGGGGGACTGGATAGGGACGTGATGGCTCCCCTATTCTTATCCCATGCATGACCTGAGTGAAAGTGATTGTCCAAATTACTTTCACACTGTAGCCAGCTGAAAAGCGCTTTCAGCTGTCATGGTATTAACAGGTTCTTCCATTAATACAAGACATTGCAAATAATGGTAGGAAGTACTTTCTCAACTGACAGCTGAAAGTACTTCTCAGCCGGCTGCAGTGTGAAAGTAATTTGCACAATCACGCTCATTCACGATTTCATGCCAGGTCAAGTGAAGTTCATGTGTGAAAATCCTTCCCACGATTGGGTAGGAAGGACAGTGACATCCCATCCCTCAAGTGATAATCTCCGATGTGTTTGTATTCTTATCCTTTACCTCCCCAGAAAGTTCATCATCCCAAACCCAGAGGAGCAGATGAATACCGAATCACCTGAAGTGTTTTAAAAATGAAACTGGCTCCTATGGGAAGAATGAAACCGACTACTGTGGGAAGAATGAGCCACAGAATAAACCCAGTCACTTTTTGTAAAGTGTGAGATTCTTCAAATATTCCCTAAGACAACTTCTCTTAGCAATTCAGTTTGCCTACTAACTAATAGCTCTATGGTCTTGATTTCTACTTGGAATGCTTTCTCTCTGTCTTGGCTTGAACTGAATTTGGATTGACCTTCTCTGTTCAGTGAAAGATTAGTCTAATCACTTCTACTCACCACAAATCCTTAAACTTCAGCAGAACATGATATTTTATGCAAATAACAGTTTACCCATTACAGAGGTAACTGATTTGCAAGACTATCAATATATGCTGAAATCTCCTTAATTATTATTGGTGGACTGCAATTCTTTCAGTCTGATTGAGGATTTAAAAAGGTTCAAGCATAACACTCTTTTCTGCTTTGCTTCAGTGTTGTGGTTCTGTATAGTTATTTGAGCAGAAAAGTACAACCAAGCATGGGGGGCTGGCATCCCCCATGCCTTTAATTAATGTATCAAAAACTCAAGGAATACATGCTATACCATAAGCACAACATGTGATGGAAAATGGAAATTAGTAGTGTGTGTGTGTGTGTGTGTGTGTGTGTGTGTTGGCACTCCCATGTCTTTAAAGGTGTTCCATAGCCTTTCATGATCTATGCAGTCAAAGGCTTTGCTATAGTCTATAAAACACATGCTGATTTTCTTTTGAAATTCCTTGGTATGTTCAATTAGCCACCATATGTTTGCAGTGTGGTCCCTAGTGCCTCTTCCTTTCCTGAACCCTGTTTGGACCTCTGTGATTTCTTTCTCTGTGCATGGTTGGAGCCTGTGTTTTTGAGCATAATTTTACTTGTGTGGGAAATCAATGCTATGGTCTTATATTTGCTGCAGTCTCTTGTGGCTTATACACAGAAGAAAGAGTGAAAATAGGGAAAAGGAATATCAACTATCTGAGATAGGCTGACAACACCATAATATTAGCAGAAAGCCTCACAGACCTCAAACAACTACTAAGGAATATCAAAGAAGAAAGTGCAAAGACAGGCTTACTGTTGAATGTAAAGAAAACATGAATAATGACCACAGAGAACTTACATAAATTCAAACTAGACAATGAAGTAATAGAAATAGTAGGAATTCTCATATCTGGATCAAACATTGATAGAAATGCAGACTGCAGTCAGGAAATCAGAACAAAATTAAAAATGGGGAGGGCAGCTATGAAAGAACTAGAAAATATCCTAAAATGCAAAGATATACAACTCAGCACAAAAGTTAGAATCATACAAACCGTTGTATTCCGTATTACCATGTATAAATTTGAGAGCTAGACAGTTAAGAAACATGATAGGAAGAAAATCCATTCATTTGAGATGAGGTGCTGGAGAAGAGAGCTAAGGATTCCATGGACAGCCAAAAAACAAACGAACAAACGGGTGCTAGAGCAGATCAAGCCAGAAATCTCCCTGGAAGCCAAGATGACAGACCTTATGCTGGAGTACTTTGGACACATCATGAGAAGACACGAAACACTGGAAAAAACAACAATGCTAGGAAAGATGGAAGGAAGTAGAAGGAAAGGAAGGCCACATGTGAGATTTATAGACTTTATTAAACAGATAATGAGTATGAGTTTGCAGGAGTAGTGGCTGACTATATATATGTATGTGTGCACACACACACACACACACATATTCCCAGTTTTTGTATCATTGCAAAGTAGATTTCTTACTTTTGTGTGTCTCTGACTCCACTGGTGTATCTTCTTCTTAAGAACACACACACACACACACACACACACACATGGGGGGAGGACCTTCTGAAGGATTTTATCTGCCAAGTGAATGGTAAGCCAAAAGCAGAAATAATTCAGACCAGTTGTTTTGTTGTTTGTTTGTTTGTTTGTTTGTTTGTTTTATTAAGGTGAGGGCTCACAGTACCATTTGAGATTCTTTTATGCACATATGGCAGAAATGCCCAGCGATTAAGCAATTTCAGAAGCAGAAATACAAATTATCCCTGAAAGAACCCTTCAGTTCAGCCCTGAGGAATAGCTGCTAGCTTTGCCAATTATGGGGATGTATCAGTTAAAAGGCTACATTAATCACACATATGCTAGTACATGGAGGGGGGAAAAAGGAAGATATACTTTAACTGTGACAAGGACACAGAGGATAAGTGATGGGATGAATGAAATGCTGCAGAATATTGAAAATGTAGTTATGGATACAGCTGAGGGTAAAAAAGAAAAAAGAAACAAGGACAGAGAATATTGAGGACAGTGACTATTTATGGACTTTCGCACAAAGGAAGCCACCACAAGATAAGGCTGGCATAAATTACCACTCTGCCAGAGCTGATAAGCAGATGGATCTCATGAGCAGCCTTATTCATGTATAAAGTTGTGATCAACATTTTTCCGAAAGTAAAACTGGAAATAAACTTTTCCTCTCTGAGGCACAACTCATGAAGAATTTTGGGTTTGGCTATTGCAGTGGAATTTCTCCTGGTGCTTCTGTGCATTTCTCAGTTGTAATGAAAAGAGCAGTACCTTTAGTGATCAGGCCCCTTTCATGTTTTTAGGACACTGAAATATTCACCTGCACAGATACAGGCAATTTCCATGCAGATGGATTAAAATCTAAAGGGCATCTAAAAATCATTCAACATTTAGAGGGGCTTCTGCAGATGAAACATATCAGGAATTCAAAGGCCCAACAAAATACCAGTAAATAAAATGTCTCAAGGGTGTTTTGCACAGCTTTATTTAGATCCCTTTTTATACAAGCCATTTGTTGCAGAGTGAAGCCATAACCTGTAATAAGTAAAACATGGGTATGTACATGAGCTCTCTTTTAGATTCTGCAACCAAACCAGCCTATTTTTCTTAATTGTTTTGTTGTTGTGTGCCTCCGGGTCATTTTTGATTTATGGCGATTCTAAGGCAAACCTATCATAGGGTTTTCTTGGCAAGTTTCTTGAGAGTGGGTTTGCCATTGCTTTCATCTAAGGTTGAGAGTGTGTAACTTATTGCATGGCTTAATAAATCAATTTATCTCCACCCACCTTAAATCTTAATTCAGGTGGCATCCTGATATTATCACAAGGTTTTTGGTGCCTAATTTGCTGCCTGAATATAACCCAGGTCCACCCCAACTTCCAGGAGTGCTCCGGTGGTCATTTTCTTAAGTCAGAAAACTTCTGGATCTTAAAAGAGCTGTGAGGAGCACTCCTGAAAGTTGGATACACTCTGGATGTTTTCGGGTAGCAAATTAGATGGCAAAAATCTTGCGATGATATCAGGATGCCACCTGAATTAAAATTTAAGCTGATAGAGATAAATTTATTTATTAAGCCATGTGATAAGCTCCATCATGGATTTTTAGGCTCGAGCAGGGAATCAAATCCTGATCTCCAGAGTCGTAGTCCAACATTCAAACCATGACTCCACACTGGCTCTCCGTCCCTTCATCATAGAGTGAATTATATAAAGTAGAAAACAAGAATTAATAATACATGTAGCAGTGCATTATTTCCATGAGTAAATTGTTAGGAATAAACTTCACAACAAAACTATTTACCCCTGAAATGTGATCAGATCAATTAAGCATATGCAAAACGCAAAGGCACAGAAACCTATATTCAGGCTTTCTGAATATAGAAACTTGCCTTATTTTTAATTTAGAATGAAAGCATTTTTCTAGAATAGCAACACAGAGATTCATTTAAATGTCTATTGCAGCAAGTGATATATAGTGTTAAACTTGTTCCGTGCAGCTGCCTTCTTTTTAAATTCTGAAAAGATACAGAGGAAGACATATGCTTTGCTTCACTTGTCTGACATAAAGATAGTAGGAAGTTAATTAATTACAATTGCATATTTGTTGTGGAGAAATAGTTGTGCTGCTAAATTAAAAAGCTAAGACCTTTATCGTGTCAATCATAATGAGATTTGGGCGCAGAAATAATTTAAAATGTTGGGTTCATTGACTATTAAAACATGTTTCTGCTATGGTGGATTAAAATGTTTACACTAATCCTGGAATTTCCCCACTATTTAGTCCAGAGCTAGTCTGCTGAACTCAGAAAGACTACTGTGAAATAAATTGTTTGAGGACTGAAGGCTCTTTGAAGTTTTAATTTAAAATGGTGTAAATCGTACTATGCATTACCAGATATACTTACTTTTATATCTACATGTAACTATAGAAGGAAAGCTGTGTCTATGTACAAACTGAATCCTATCATTACAAGAAAAAAAAAAGGTGCTACGGGTAGATACCTGTAATATTTGGGAGCTGATATTCAGACATTTCTGGAATAGATACCATTTCCTGCTTGGAGCTTTTCCTTAGTGCTATAGTACTAAATGTGGGCTGAGTCTTTGACATGGGCCCTGTCTGCAGAGGTTAAATAAAATGGCCTCCCCTATCCTGTTGATGGGAAGACTGAACAAAAACTATCATGGGTCTTTCTTGGCAAGATGTATTTAAAGGAGATATTTCACTGCCTTCCACTAAGGAAAATTTGGGATCAGTGCAACCAAAGATGTGCTTACAGCCTATGTATGTGTGTGTCTATGTGCTGTCAAGTCACCTGTTGACTTATGATGACCCTATGAATTTCATAGGATTTTCTTAGGCAAGAAATACTCAGAGATGGTTTTGCCAGTTACTTCCTCACAGAGTAGTCTCTGACAATGCTGGCTCTTCATCTTAGTAATGGAGATGAGCACCACCCTCTATGGTCAGGTATGACTTGACAACCTTATCAACAGGGAATACTTTTACCCTTTCCTCTAAAATGTAACCAACAGCACCTGTTATTGCTTGGAAATTTCCCATTCAAGTACTAACCAAGCCTGACCCTGCTTAGCTTTCAAGTTCATGCTGGATCTGGAGCCTTTAGGATATTTAGGTCCACAATACAAGCCTGCCTATGCTTTGATATTGGTGGGTGCCTTTCTCGAAGTGTCTCCTTCTTAGTAAATGAAGCAGACATCACCTAGGTCAGGAGTGAGAAATCCTTCTTCCTTTGAGGGCAATATTCCCCCAACACAGAATTTTTGAGACAGTGGTGGGTAATGGCTGCAGTGACAGTGGGATGCTGAAGCTGGCTATGCCTCTCTGAGCCTTAAAGGAGCTATCTAAAATCTTAACCTCCTTTTGGGAATAAAGTTCAGCCCCTTGGATATAACTTTTAAAGCACACACTAAAACCTGTGGTAATTCACTGTTCTACTGGCACTTTCCCACTGTTCAATTGCTAGAGCCGCCAGCTGACCCTGGTAGGGGAACACATACTGTTGATGAGCAGGGATTGGTGTGTGTGTGTGTGTGTGTGTGTGTGTGAAAAATCATCACTACCCCACATTCTTTCTCACATGCAAACATTGATCCAAATGAATATACACAAGCATGCTGATAAACAAATACACATCTATGCACTATCCACAATGCACCCATTCATTCCTGGATACACTACATTGCATCAGTTCTCACATATAAATAGATGGGTATGCACAGAAAGGCCCCTCTCTAATGCCTGACACAAACCAGATTTCAATACTGAAATCACTCTTCTCTCCATGCTTTGTGGAAAAGGGGGCTTTCCAGTCCCATTCGATCAGGGATGCCTTCTGAAAGGGTTTCAATTTGTATTCATTTATTTAATTGTTCTCTTCCCTTTTTCAGGATGTGGGACCCAAGGCAGCTTAGAGAAATTAAAACACAGTTAAATAAGTTATCATATTAAAAATATCAATACTTTTATAGATTGTTTTAAGCATTATTCAATTCCTGTCAAAAGCAATGCATGGTCTCTATTCTGGAGCAAGGTTGTAGTTTGTTTTTCTAAGGGGATGTTCCCACTAGGGGAAACCCCGCGTTCTGAATCGAATCCAAGGAGTGGCGTTCATAATAGGATCCGATTTAAACCTAGAACGGTTCTAGAGCAACCCGCAATCGTCCCCACTACAAATCGAATCATAGAGCGGGATAAAAATTTAAATCGAATTTTCCTCATTTAACACGTGTTAAAAAAAACACTAGGGTCCGACCTACGTTTTTCCATTGATTCGAGTTAGGAACCGGAGTATTTAAATAGGAACGACAGCCTTTGAATCGGGTTGGATTGATGGGAGGAGCGGACTGCGGTGGGGGCTGTCCTTGGGGGAGTTGCCCTTTCTGTCCCCATCCGTCGTGGCTGTCGCCATTTTTTCTTCCCTCACCCCTTTGTCCGCTGTGGTCTTTCAATAAGAGATAAGGATTATTTTTATTTTTTATTTTAATGGTTTATAGGCGCTTAATCTCTTCAGCGCTTTAAGCGCCTGCATCTGCAAAGGACTACAAGGCTTCTCCCGGTGGATTGCAACCTCCCCTCTGTGTGGGGAGAGCCGATTTCTAACGGAGGAGAGGCAGGAAGGGAAGGCTCCTCTCAAAGAGGCATTCCCTGCCCGCTTGGGCTCTGATCTCGCCCAGACAGGGAAGGGAAGGCTCCTCGCGAGGAGGCATCTGATCTCACCCAGACAGGGAAGGGCTCTGATCAATGGGGGGGGGGGATAGAGCCTTTCTCCCTCTCTTTCTCAAACGGAATCTGCCTTCTCCTCCAACCCTGGAAAGAGAATCTTTGGGAAGAGTGCTCCCTCCCTGCTTTGCCAGAAGCCTCCCCCATTGATCTGTGGGCTCTCTGAAGGGATTCTCCCTGGCTGTCTTAGAAGACATGAAGAGGGGATGCTGCCCTGAAAAACCTATCCCATAGTTCCTCTGGAAAGAGCTTGGGTTTCCTACTAAATTCGCTTTGCCAGAAGCCTCCCCCATTGATCTCTGGGCTCTGTGAAGGGATTCTGCCTGGCTGTCTTGGGAGACATGAAGAGGGGATGCTGCCCTCCAAAACCTATCCCATAGTTCCTCTGGAAAGAGCTTCGGCTTGTCAAAGCTCTCCCATTGATCTCTGGGCTCTCTGAAGGGATTCTCCCTGGCTGTCTTGGGAGACAGGATGCTGCCCTCCAAAACCTATCCCATAGTTCCTCTGGAAAGAGCTTCGCATTGCCAGAAGCCTCTCCCATTGATCTCTGGGCTCTCTGAAGGGATTCTCCCTGGCTGTCTTGGGAGACAGGATGCTGCCCTCCAAAACCTATCCCATAGTTCCTCTGGAAAGAGCTTCGCTTTGTCAGAAGCCTCTCCCATTGATCTCTGGGCTCTCTGAAGGGATTCTCCCTGGCTGTCAATGAAATGGAAACGATGCCAAAAGATAAATCGCTTCCAAATATTCTGAATTAACGTTACGTCATTCTGACGTACTATTGATTGACAGCTCCAAATAAGGTATGGAGGAGAAGAATCGATTTATTTAAACACCGAATTCATGCCAAGTAGGAACGCTTGCAGGTAAAAACTTCGATTTAAAAAACCAGATGGGAACGAAGAATAAAAGCGATTTGGAACGCGGGATAAGACCAGGGTTATTTTGAATCGGATCTATTAAAAACGTTGTATTTTAATTCGTTTCAAATCTTAAGTGAGAACACCCTCTAAGGAGGGTTATCTTTTTCAAGTAGGGGCTCGAATCCTGCTAAGGACTTTGTAAGTTAAATTATCTGTGGGAAGGTTTACAAGCCCCTAAAAAATGTTTTTTTTTTTGATAGTATAAATGTATAACACAGGTGAAATTCCATGCTTGTACTTTGTCTTCACTGAAAAATTTCTGTCTTCTGTGCAGATACAAAACTAGTTCGTTACATGGATAGCATTTACTTGTTTATTTATTTAATTAATTTTTATAGCCTTCCTTTCTTCTTGCACAGGATTTAAGGCACCTTACAAGCAATTAAAATCAAGGTATAAATAAAAAATGTAGAAAGTTAAAATAAAAACCAATTGAACAGTTTGCTTGAAACACAAGAGTTACAACCATATAAAACACAAGCCCCATTTGAATCCATATGCATTTTGATTGTGTTTTCCTGCATAGCAGGGGTTTGGAGTGGATGGCCCTTCTGGTCTCTTCCAACTCTGTGGTTCTGTTATTCTATGTTATATGTTTTTACAATCTGGAGCTGTGCATAAATACAATATTTGTATACAAGAATATGAAGGACACAAAGCACAGTGGAGAGGAAAAATTACAATGACCAGTTTAAACCAGACAGTTAATGCATCTCTTGCTCTGCCATGTTTGCCTTAAGCATAATCAGAGAAACATTTTGTTCATTCTACTGTTATGTGTAAAGATTTTAGACAAGGACATTATCATAACAAAATTCATGGCATATTTCTAAAATACATTGGCATGTAGTGTCCTTACCTATGCATTAGTGTCCCCCTTCACACAAAGCAGGCAACCATTTAAGTAAAGGTAAAATGTAGAGGTAGTCCCTTGACATGAACGTCTAGTCATAACCAACTGCAGGGGATGGTGCTCATCTCCATTACTAAGCAGAAGAGCAAGTGTTGCCCAAGGACTGCTCTGGTGGTCATGTGGCCAACATGAGTGCACTGAGCATTGTTACCTTCCCACTGAAGTGGTACCTATGTATCTACTTGCATTTGCATGCTTTTGAACTGCTAGGGTGGCAGAAGCTAGGACTAGTGACAGGAGCTCACCCCATCCTGCAGCACTCAGGTCTTGAATTGCCAAGGTTATAATCTTCCAGTCATCAAAATTGGCATCTTAACCACTAAGCCACTGCATCCCAATTAACTAGCTCCTTTAGAATGGAAAATAATATTAAAACACTGTTCTGAACATGGTTTTAGTTTCCATTTTTATATATATATATATAAAATGCTCCTAATGAAGGAGAGCAGCATAACCTAGCCTAGTTTCTAGGCCATTCTGTTTAACAACATGATGTATAGCACATACAAACCTTCCACACCTGCAGCTACGGGCATTCTATTAATCATTTAATGGATATCGTTTTCACAGTTCATCCATCTTGGAACTACCTGCAAAGGTTGTTTTAAAAATATAAAAAAGAAAAATGAAATTAAAATCTTGAATAGATTCACTCCTGTTAATTTGTTGTTAACTGCCCTCTAATCGGTCTCAACATGGTGACCCTATGGATAACACATCTCCAAGATCCTCTGTCCTTGCTTAATTCCTGCAACCCATACTTGTGACCTGGCACTGGGGAGAAGGAACCACAGGCGTGCAACTCTCGCTCCTCCTCCCAGCCATCTCCTTGCCTTCAGCTGCCTTTCTGATACAGCTGGAGGCCATGAAAAGGGAGGGGAGAAGAGGAGCGACTGACATGAACCAACCGCTCCTCCCAGAGGCCCTGCCTGACCCCCAGCTGCCTCCCAGATTTTTTTATGTTTAGAAAAATAAGTAAGGAAACACAAACTAGGTACTATATTTGTAAAATTATTACTAAATAAAGTTTTGGAGGCAGAGAGCTTTATTAACCTCTAGAATTTAGCATGGCATGTTGAAGAAATTGTCTTTTACTTGAGAAAAAAATTAGGCAGATTTATGTGACTGGTCTCTCAGTAGCTGTTCACTCTAACAGTTAATATGAAATTCTATGGTTAGCTGGCAAGAAATAACAAGTGGTGGAGGAAGAGAACAATCATTGGCCTTTTACAGACAGGCCATTGATAAGCATGTTTCCTCAAGTTTCATGGATGCCCACTGACAGAAACAAGTTGCTAAACTAAATGGACTTTGACATTTCAGCCTTCATGCGATTCATCCTCACACAAGTACCTCTATTTTGATGTTGACAGTTGGTGAAGTGAACCCCCAAAGCATTTACAGAACACCCACAAAGAGAGATGAGACTGGTTCATACTGTGTGTCTGAATAAGTGTTGCATTAGGATTCCTTATGTACTTTCATGTTGGCTGGTACATGTTTGAATAGAACCCATGATTCAAATTCATATGGATACTTTGTCCTCAAGCACATATGTAAATTATCTTGAAAGGTAATCAGGTTCATGTCCTCTGGCCTGAGTGCTGCCCTCAATGTTTCATCTTAAGTACACTTAAGTGCTAATTAATATGTAATATTCCACAGTTGATATGCATATTTAATAGCTGGAATGGGTGGCCTACTTAAGTGAGTCATGAAATGCATGATAACCCAAATACAGTAATCTTATACTTAAAACTTCCATGAGTAGGGTGGGGGCATGATTCAAGAGATGGCTGAAGGGTTATATCTAGTATTGGGTAGAGGAAAGGGGGCTGCATTTATATGTCCTTATGCTGAGAAACATAAACACATGCATTGGGGAGGTTTGCCTTTAATTTTGTCCTCATTCCAGCCATCTAATCAGAGTTCAACTTTACCATCATTACCAGTGAGCTTTCTCAATGTTCTGATAGGTTACTTTAGAATCACTGAGAGAGGGAACACAGAAACAAGAATCCTCAACTCTAGCATATTCTTGGTAATGCCAGAGGCATCCTCTCTTTCCATTTTCCCAAACTGGGATTTTTACTTCCTTGCTACTCTAAGGAGTTTATCACACAGGAGGAATTTATCTTAATTTCGAATTAAAAGAAAGTGAGGCCAGAACGCATTCATGTGAATTTGTTAGTTCAGCAAATTTATGTGAATTCGAATTGCGTTCGAACTGACTTCCCATCGCCAAAAAATAGCTTGCCATTGCTCAAAATTGCATGTGATCACCTCTCACGCAATAATGTGAAACCCCATGATTGTGTTCGGACTGATTTGCCATTGCCCGAAATTGTGTGTGGTAGTCTATCATGCAATAACGTGAAACCCCATGATTGTGTTAGGATTGCCATTGGATTATACTTCCAATTTCCCTTGTCTGATAACATCTGAGGTGACATGACACAGTGATTCCAGCTACTGGGGGTCTGGGGATAGTAATAAAGCACAATATGAAGCTCCTTTGTATACATTAAACTAGCAATATGAACTGATTTGATGCTTACAGCCCAAACTAAAAAGCAACACCGAATTCAGATTTCTCCAGGCTTTCACAGTTCCTGAGCGTTCTGACATAGTTCACGTTTCCAAAAATGCATCGCTGTATGTTTAAAGTGTGTATTTGAGAAAAAATATGTTTAGAAATTTATGTTTGCAAGGAAAGTGGGTCACCTGTATCCATGGATTCTTTATCTATGGATTCAACCACCCATGGGTTAATATATATATATATATATATATATATCGAAACGCAAACCTTGATTTTGCCATTTTTATATCAGGGACACCATTTTACTGTGCCAGTGTATTTAATGGGACTTGAGCATCCACAGATTTTGGTATCTAAGGGGGGGGGGGGGGGGTGTTCTGAAACCAAACACCAGCAGATAGATACCAAAGGGCTATGTAAAAGCATTTTTGAGATCAAATATATTTTAAAGTAGATATTTAAATGTGAATTCTTCAAAAAAATTTTCTTTAAAACCACTAGTTAATATAGGAGAACAGAATACAGAACCGCACAGAATACAGAACTCACCTTACCGGTGAGTTATCAAAACACACATCAGAAATAAATTTATTTGCCTATTCCCTAATTAAATTATGTTCATCTTCTCAATTTAATGTCTGCATTCAGATTAGATGTTTGATGCCCAAGTGGAGGGCATAAATCTGGGCTTTGCGACCAATCCAAACACTTAACCTAGTCCAATACACTTAAGTCACTACTCACTGCTACTCCGACACATTAAACATCTATTAAAAGGAATCATAATGCAATGCCTCAAAATGTCATCAAACCTACATGTATCACTATCTTCCTGCTTGCGGTTTTTTCTCTTTCCCCACCCCCATGCCCCAAACACTTTGTCAACCAATTAATTTTGTCTGGGTTGTTGGTTTGTTTGTTATGTGTGTATGTGAGTGTTTGCGCATGCATGTTTCTAAAGCAAGCACAAAAAAATGGATTTGGGGAATGTTCTTGTTAATGCAGTGAACCACACAGCTCACATATTGCCAAAAGCAGCTTTGCAAAAGGCTACATGCCAGTTGCTTTGCTGATTTGTTTTGCTTTGCCTCTTCCCTGCATTTCTTTTCAATCTGAATACATATAATTAATATAATTATCAGCATCCTCATAAAGAAATAAGCAAATTTTTGTGTTTGCATTAGAACCCAACAATTGCCAATATATCCAAAAGGCATATGATACCTTTCCTCAGCTAAAGAAGTGTCTCTGTGTGTTATGCTCAGGAATGAGCATGTGAGGTTTATAGTGCCTTAAATGGAAGGCAATACTGCTGGTTCTCTAAAGTACTACTCATCAAGCTTCTGTTCTGCTTTGAGTGTCTTTCTCCACATCCCTGTAAAAAACTACAGGTGCCTTTGTGAGCAGAACTAAGACAGTAGAATTCAAAGATATAACATGTTAGTCTGTAGAATCACTAAGTCCTGGATCTCCTCACAGATGTAGACATCCCTGACATATATAATGCTACTACTACTCCTTTCCTGTTTGGCCCATTTTTCTTAAAAAGGTTATACCCATCTATTACTAAATTCCAGTCATGAGACTCATCCCATCAGGTTTCAGTGAGGTTTCAAATTACACAAAGGATTTGTAATTTGTATTGACATCCTGACCTACCAATGGCATATATATGGCTGTATCTGACTTCCACTCCACCAAATGCTTCTGAGGAAGTAGACTGAAGTCTATGAAAGCTCATGTTGCCAATTTCTTTTTCAGTTAGTCTCAAAGGTGCTACAAGAGCTCTCTACATACACATACATCAAGTGTCACTCATGCCTTAATCCTCTTCCACACACTTATTCTCTGTTATTTTCTCCATCCCATAAGGGGCTGCGACATACTAGGCTGTGTTGAGTGCATTTTCCCACCAGAATCATGGGGGCTGAAGAGCTACCTACAACAGCTGAAGGAAAACACTTGAAGGATCCAAGTGCCAGAGTCCATAGCAAAATGCTTGTGCATTTCTACCAGATACACTTCAAACTTAGGCGTAGATGTTACATACAACCATTTAAACAAAATCCCATGACTGCAGAGGTTTCTATGTGACTGCCATTGCCTGATAATTCTAACAGTACTTGCGGCCACCATTCTGATAATGTTTTTCCAGGCTCTCTTCCAGTCTTAGTCCTCATATCGGCGCTCCTGCCCATACCTATTTTTCTGCTGGAGGGAAGCCTTAGCTGTCAAACGTTGTGACTTCCTGCCAGCAAAAAGCAGGTTCTTTTTCTGCCGCAGCAGTGTATAACGTAAGTGTTATATAAGTGCCGCACAATGCTGTGCGGATGCTGCGCGGCACTTACGTAACAATGGCGGTGCCCATGTAAACAGGATGCCGCCATTGTTACGCCCTTGTCACGTGTGAGGGTTGTGGGGTTTGTGGACACTTCACCCACCAGCCAACCCTCACACATGACGAGGGCACTTTAAAGTCCCATCTGTACCAGGCCTCAGTTTCCTTACTTTGTG
Source organism: Sceloporus undulatus (assembly GCF_019175285.1). Classification (NCBI taxonomy): domain Eukaryota; kingdom Metazoa; phylum Chordata; class Lepidosauria; order Squamata; family Phrynosomatidae; genus Sceloporus; species Sceloporus undulatus. The sequence continues at coordinate 138,050,907 of NC_056524.1, read as the reverse complement.
GCACCCCTAGTTACTTCCTAGTTCCTGGAAGATGAAGCAAGATCCTGTGACAGGGTAAATGTCACAAGGTAAGAGTGATTTTGTTGGTAGGAGACTGATGACTCTGAGGTAGTTGTAGGTGAAATGATAACTATTAGTCATTAGGAATTTTTGACCATGTTGAAATCACAGGGGAAGTAGGGAAGGAGACACCTTAGTAACATTTCTCCTCTCCCACATGGTAGTCATGTCCCATTTTACAAAGCAATGAGAAGATTTAACTTCTGATGGAGAGAGGTTTAATTTCATCTCAAGTGAAGGACAAAACAGAATATTGGTGACTAAACAGCTGCAGAAATTGAAGGTATAGGGACAAGATGTCTAAGTGGTCTCATGTCAATGACAGCCAACCCTCAAAAAGTAGTAAAGTTTAATTATATTGTGATAAAATATTTGCCCATTTGTGCTTATAAAGATTTTTAAAGAGTTCTTGTGACAGCAGATTTTGCATGCAATGTCTTCCATAACTGTGAAGCCCTGACCACTAGATGGTGCCACATTTATTGCAGTGTGTGGCCAATTCCTGTAAAGACTGAATGGTCTTTTGTGTAATGAATCTGGATGCTGCATTTAGTAATCAGGAACTATGAGCTGTCATTTTTGGTGAAACTTACAATTCTATCCTAGGTCGTTATTTCCAAAACCTGAAATAACTTGTATTTTTAAAAAGTAAGTAGTAACAATTATAGTTCCAAGGAGCCGAGAAGTCTATAGTTACTATTCTAGCTGGAGTTTTTAGAAGTAATTCTTTGGCCTGTTACAGACTGCCAAAATAAAGCTGCTTCGGGTCTCTTTGGAGGTATGCTGTTTAAATGATGCATACATCCTAAGAATCCGGAAGCTGCACCAAAGCCGCACTCCAGTGCTTAGGAATGGAGTGTGGCTTTGGCGCAACCTCCGGACTCTTAGGACCCATGCATCATTTAAATAGCATACCTCCAAAGAGACCCGAAGCAGCTTTATTGTGGCAGTCTGTAACAGGCCTTGATTTACTTGTTTCTCAAAACTAACTTCAAAAATCTGGATGCTACCTACACCTCCTCTAGTACAAACAATGCACACTTTCTCCTGTCTACCTCAATATTACCACTAGATTGAATAAGCACTGTAGGACTGTATATTATGCTATCCCTAGCCTGCCCCATACAATGTTTGTATAAACTCACTCACAGTATCTATCAGATTAAATATTGTATGCATATACCTTTTTAAACATTATACATAATTACTGACAGTTCAGAAGGGAATGGAGTATAATTGCTTACTGGTTTTCCTAAATTTTCCAGCTTTTCATATTGAATGAATGATCAGAGATAATCATATACTAATAAATAAGTTCTGCATTTTTGAAGAGGAAAGGTGAACATCCCATGTCAAGGAGCATGCACAGCCTGTCCCATTTTCCATCTCTGTGTGATTCTTTATGGGACATTATTGGCATCTTCACTCTCTTCACTGTTTTGAAGAGTGTTATGAAGTTTGAACTAGTTGAAGAATCAGGCTCAATTTCCAGATCTTCATGGAATGTTAAAGGAAGACAAGGAAGATGCAAGAATATAGAGCTAAGCCACTAAAAATGTATAGATTTTAAACAGTGCCCTGGTCTTGCAGCCATTCACTCACAAATCACAAGGTTTTGAGTTCAGTACCAACCAGGGGTTCAGTGTTGACTCAGCCTGTCATCCTTCAAAGGTCACCTTGTTGGGGATAATTAGCTTACACATTGTAAACTGCTTAGGGAGTACTTAAGTGCACTGATAAGTAGTATAGAAACATACTTGCTATTGCTATGGCTAGAGGCTTCTCACTTTGGACTGGGACTCAGGTTATACTACGTTGGTTAACTGGTTATGGATTGCAATGAATAAATAATGGGTAATACCCCAAAGTCACTATATCCCATCTGATCTTGAAAGCTAAGCAGCGTCAGCCCTGGTTACTACTTGGATGGGAGATTGTCAACAAATACCAGCTGCTGTAGGCTATATTTATGAGGAAGGAAATGGCAAAACCATCCCTGAGTATCCCATGCAAGAAAACTCTATGGAATTTATAACGTTGCCATACGTTGACTAATAGAAGGCACATACACAGATATGTTTATCGCACAGGGCTCAATGGAACGGAAGGAGAACAGAACGAATGGGGCCAGGAACAAGTGGGAAAGAAGTGAGGGGCACATTTTACTGCACATAGGAATGCCGCCACTTCCGGCGGAAGTCCCCATTCCATTCCGTTTTGAGAACAGTTCTCAAAATTCGCCTCCTCTGGGTCAGATTGGGAACAGAACAGAACAAATGAGGACTTCTGCCGACGTTCCTGTGTGCAGTAAAATGTGTCCCCCACTCACTCCGTTCTCATCCTGGCCCCTTTTGTACTGTTCTCCTTCCATGCCTGGAGCCCTGTGCGGTGAATTTAAGAGACACACACATTCTACAGAGAACAAATCCTTCAAAAGGGAATGGCATTTAAAATAAATTAGAGGTGAATATGGATATGGGGATATTTTGTTCAGTTCACATTTTTAAACAAACTGGTCACATTTGTGCACCTCATATATGTCATTATCCTTTAGATTATGCATTTATCTGGATTTTGGCATTCCATATTGGACTTCTCAGGTTAAAATATTGTGAAATAAGGGAGAATGCTCAACGAATGCCTACAACAGGAAAAAAATGCAAAACAAAATTTGTTTTTAAATAAAACTGCAGATGACAAGTCTGACCAACATTTTCCTGTGATCATTTGGGGAAAAAAATATCATAATTTGAAAAAGGTAGTGGCAACTGTTGGCTTCCACAGATATAGGGTGGTAAATCCAGTCTGGGTCTTAATCTGAACTTCAAAGAGGCACCCTTGATGTTGAACAATTTCATTACTAGGGATAGGTCCTTTAAAGTTGGGACTAAAATCTGGACAGGATTCCCTGCCCACTGACATTAAAGCTACCAGCCATCACTTCCAAATTGGGATACAATGGATTTGTAACTGAATCAGAAACCAGAAACAGATCTGTTTGCCTAGTGGGCAAATGAATGATACCACTGAATTCCCAGATAACCTGAACTGCTTGAATGTTAGCTTAAAGGCTATCAAAAATCTATCTGTATAAATGCAATTTACAGATAGCTTGCTCAAGTACTTAAAAGTTACAGCTTTTCAAATTGGCTACCACTTTTGAAAAGCTAAGGAACTGATCCAGTGATTAGCAGTTCTGCTTTCAGTTATTTACAATGCACTGCTTGATAGGAGAACTGGAGACTTACCTTTCCCAAAATGAACTTTCTAATGAGCCAGATCTGCTGAGTCCTGAAGGTATCAGATAACATTTAAAGTTTAGATAGATGCTGGGAGAAATCTACAAGGAAATGGATGCCAAATGCTATATAAATATTGCTATTTTTCCTTTTACATCTACAACTTAAGCTTTCCACTAAGATGTACATATTTTGGACCTCTGGTAACACTGGCAGGCAAAGAAAATATGATTTATATCAGAAGCAAGCTGTTGCAGAATGCAAGGTTCATGCAAAGATTCACATGATTTAAAAGTTTGCCATATACCATCCAACCATATAAAAGACAAATGACTTAACCCTCTCCATGTATAGTTACACCACAATAGAAACAATTGTTTTAATTAATTTTTTAAATTTTATTTACAACACATATTACATATACAACATGAAACCTTTTCAATACTAACAATCACATTATATCACTCATTAAAAACAGCAACCATACATCTACACACATTACTTCTTCACTTCTTCCGTAATCTCTACGTTACAAAGTTCAGTCCCTTTTACTTTTCATTGTTCCTTATGTACCTCTATCTTATTATTAAATTTCCATTTCTTTATAGACTGTAAAATTAAAAGTTATCTTTTCTTTCTAAACTGAGCTATTGCAAAACATGCCATAAATATATCATATACTTAAATCATTTTATTTCTTTGTATGAAATTATTTGCCTGTAATTATTTTAAATGCATGCATCTTATTTATGATGAATTCAATATTCATTCATCCTGCCCCAATATTTTTCCATTTTTTCTTTTGGGGCATCCCTAAGTAACAATGTTCACTTATCATTGCCCTATAAGTGTACATTTTATCTTCCATTTGGATAGATTCAGAATCTGTGTCTCTTTCCATTTTCTTGCCTAAACTACCCCGGAGGCTGAAATCATGTGTTTATCATAATTGTCCATATCTTTTTTTCAATTTTTTTTTCTACCATGCATAATACAAAGTTTTGGGGACTTTTTATAAGATCTTTGTTATAACTTTATGAATCTGCATCCAGTACTTTTTTGTTTTTTCACAAGCCCATCAGGCTCGGTACAAACCACCCCAAAAGGGCAGGCTGGTGGCGGCCTGTTTGCCTGCGGAGGGACGCCACAGCAGCCAAACTGCCTGGCATCCCTCCGCCCGAAAAAGAACCTGGAAAACCCGGGTTCTTTTTAAAATGACGTACTTGTGACATAAGCGATGCACAGCGATGTCTATATGCTGTGTGCTACTTACATCAAGATGATGGCTCCTGTATGGACGGGATGCCGCAATGATGCTGCCGCTACCACATGCTAGGGATTCGGAGTATACAAATGCTGTGCACTCTGGAACACTAGTATTGGGGGCGGCACACCACTTTTGGCCCGTCTGTCCCAGGCCATAGTTCCTTTTTCTCTTTTACATTTCCAACATCTATCGTTGGAATTTTTGTAAATTTTATTAGGTTTCGCAGGGGTTATCTATTGATAAAGTACATTTTATTCTTTTTTGCTAATTCATTTCCCAATCTTTTAACTGTATGGTTTCTCCATTTTCTTGTTTTATTTTATTATTTTCCCATTCCTGTCTTTTATTTTTATATGAAATTCTCCCCCCCCCCCCCCCCCCCATTTATTGTATTGGTCACCTTGATCATTGCAACTGTCTGCCATTTCCTGCTTTAGGTTCCCAACTAAATATCCTCATGTTTCATGCACAATCGATGCTTCTGGACCATTTCAACATCAAACACCATTTTTATTTTGTTGTCTGTTTATTTATTTTTATATCTTGTCTTTATAGCAGGACAAGACCTGAAGCAATTTACAGCATAGATCAGCTAAAATCAATCATAACAGAAGAATACAACAATAACAACAACAAAAATCCTGATAGGTTAGAACAGTATTGATTTTTTAAAATATAAAAATAACAATAATGCAACATCATTTAGAACATAACAGATGAGGAAAAATCTCCCAAAGGATATAAAATAAATATGGAAATTAATAACCTGATAGCCTTTTCTCTCTTTTATTTTGTTCTTTCTTTCTTTATTTCCTCCCCACCTGCCTTGCTTCTGCATTATCCCATTTCCTTCCTTTTGTTATTATGATAATCTCATGGTATTAGCTATTACAAATGTGATTTTTTTTTCATTCTCAGTTTCATTGAGTTTCTCAGAATGACATTTGCATTTTCTTCCCATTTCCTTATTTCATATCTAGTTGTGAGACGGTAATTTCTTCTCACACTGCAGTTCTCACATGTTCACACATTCCTTGTAATTTTAACATTTATTTGTATGATTTACATAATGTACATAACATTTTCTGAACTACTAAATATTGTTCTATATTTACTTTCAATTATATCTATTTTAAATGTTCACATTTTAAAATATGCATATTATTTTTGCACATTTTATATTTCAGAAGCATCCTGCAAGGCTTGATTCAAGGTGCACATTTTCTCACAAGAGCAATGTAATTCCCATCACCATTAGCTTGTTTATTCTGTTATATTTCTCATGTGATATTGACATAATTAAGTTTCTTCTCTGCTCTATAATATGTGGATGTATGTCAAATTAAATATTACCCATCTATGCCTTTGGCATGATCTTGCCATTTTATATTTTAAGCATGTATCAGTGCTGTCAGAATTTTTAACTTATTTATTATTAATTGCATTTATATCACACTTCTCTCCTCTCATTGGGACTCAGATGATATGAATGATAAGTTTGAAGTGTTAAACAAAAGAAATCCTGCCTCAAGCTGCCTGTAAAGCAGCTATGGGCAAAGGCCATGCCTGAGGGCACATGTGGCTCCCAAATCTCTTGATGGCCTCAGCACCTCCAGATCTTTATTCACCACAATTTTTCCAGTTTAAAAAAATGGGTGAATTGTGATTCCTGGAAGCCTCCAGAAACAGCAATTCTCATATGAAATAGTTTCACTGATCAACATTAAAATGTTCCAGTTTGTCAAAACCAGAACTGGGCTTCTACTGGGTGTCTTGTTTTGTTTTGTTTGGGGCATTTTTTGAAGTCTGTTTTTCCCCCCCGGGTGTGTCCTGAGGCACAACAGTGGCACCAAGATTGGTTGCAGTTGCCCATTCCTGCTATAAGGGGAAAGCTCCAATGCCATTCTAATTCTTATCTGCTCAATGCCATTCTAACAAGATCTGCTTAATGCCCATTCTAACACTGTCTGTGTAGAGCAGGGGTAGACAACTTAGTACTTCAGATGGTACAACAACAATGGCCATATTATGGATAGGGCTGATGAAAACTGAACTCGAAAACACCAGGCGGGCACTGGGCTGCCTGCTTTGTAATATTAAAAGAACGAGATGGATGGTATAAAAGATATGATACATTAAACAAAGGTTTATGTTTCCTCCTGCTGGAATGATATTTGTGTGGGAAAGATCCACACCAATTTTCTATTTGGATGATTCTCCATAAATACAGTCCATGAAGCCTAGTAGACATCGTTTTAAGTCATGAGGAAATAATTCCTAAATCTGGATAGAATTGTAGTAATGGGTCTCAGAAAGGTAAAAAAAAAAAAAAAAAAAAAGTAAAAGGAAGGGGGGGAAAAGGAAAGAGGATTATTTTCTAGTCCATTTCAGCTATACAGTCCTTCTGCTGTATAAGCTTCAGGAGCTTGATCTCCTCTAACCTTAGCAATTGAATGAAAAAAAAATATTGATAGATTTCATTACACAAACAGTACCTGCTAAACTACAGAAAAGTTGGCAGAACAGTTGTTTTGAACCCCAGAGGACTTACAATAACTGCACTTAAATGAAATACAGCTTGCGAGTTTGTCTTGAAAATGTGTTTACATTGGCAACAGATGCTGCAAAATCCAGCAAAACCATTTTCTGTTTTAATAAAGCCATTGATTAGAACTAAGGATTAGCTGTGTGCTACTTTCTTCCAATTTACCTTTGTTATAATTGCCAGCATGCTATATCATAATAGTTTGACGACGAGAGCTTAGGCAGAGGATGTTGTTATGTTAAACTTCATGATGTGAAGCTTTGCAACAGTATTACTATGGGCCAATGGCATGCAGGATAATTAACTGGCCATGAGATAATTTAGAGGACAGTAAAACACCAGAGGCCCCATTATTTATCCATAAGGAAGTATTAGAGTTCATTTCCAAAGAGTAGGGATATTTGGAGGAGAAGCAAATAGCACCAAAAAAAGAAAGGAAGGAAGGATTTGTATTCTGAAGAATGTTTTCTTACCTAAAAAAAAGTCTTGTCAGTTTTACCCCCTTATCTGTTTGAATAACATAACACATTTGCTATATCTATATCCTGGTTGAAATAAATTTCAAAAGACACCAAAACATGACATCAGTCCCTATGCATAGTAATAAAAAGCAAGAGCAAAATGAGTTACAGGGTGCAGTATCTAATGAAGACATGGTGGCCTTCCTACCCTACCTCAGTTCCCTGTATCCCCACAAGCTCTGGAGTTAAAGAAGAATGCTTTTTCATAATTTGGTGCTGTTCATCCATGTTCCTTCATCTTTCACAAAGTTTGTGTTCTATGTCTCCATCTCCTCTATTTTACACCACATCTGGAAGCTTTGAAAATATCTCATGTTCTCTCCTTATTTCTAGCACTTGCTCCCTTACCCTATATCAAATGGTCCAAACAGACTGAGCGAGGAGTACCCAACACTAACAATCCTAGTTATCCCATGTGGAGTAGATGTCAACAACCACCACCACAACATGGGTTTGCTGCACATTATTCTTATATAATCTTATAGTTATGACAAACACATACCATGGTGTGCTGTTTGTTTCTTTTTTAATGTCACACAAAGAACTGAGAAATACCACTAGCCTCTTTCCTCCACTGTTTCCAGATGTAATTGTTTAATTACGTAAAAGCCAGACTGTGTTTCTTTTAAAGAGCAATTACATTCCTGGAAACCTCCAGAAGCATACCCTTGCCTTAAAATGAGATGTATGGTAACCCACTTCCACTACCTAATTTGGAGGGATCTTGAGGGGATCCAGGGACATCACTAGGAGAGTGTGGACTGACCGCTCCCCAGACATCTGTCTTTGGGCACAAATGGGCTGTGGGATTTGCCTGTGTCCCTTTAAAATGCTAAAGAGATGGTAAATGCTAAAGAGCAAGACTCACTGGGAAGAGAAAGAAGTGTGTGTGTGTAATTTTTAATAATTTTTTAAAAATAAATTTTTCTTTAAAAATTATCAAATTTATCAAATTATCAAATTTTCAATATAAACACATGGAGCAATGTACATATAAATAAATCAGGCTGTGCATATGATATGTAATTTAAAAGTACAGTTTTAATTTTGCTAGTTGTTTATGTCACAACTATTGCCATTACATTTAGTGATATATGGTAGTTAGGATATATGAGTAGCATTAGTACAACAAACTTTACTAAGGATTTTTTATGGTATGGTATGGTATGGTATGGTGTGGGAAGAGGTTCATGGGTGGGAGTGACACTATAAGTTATTGCACCCGCTGATGCCAGTCTTACTGATGCCATGAAGGGGGTCCATCCAGATCCCCCAAAGCTGCCCACTTTTGCAGTGGGTCAGCAAACTGCTTCTCCTTTGAATTCACATGAACTAGGATTCTTATTTCCTTTTTAAACCTGGGCTCTTTCTAAAGTTGCACATCACTACTCTGACAATGAGCAATGAGGCAGGAAATCAGTAACACAAAATAAGAATGACAATTAGAATTTCAAGTTTCTGGAGCAATCAACCAGAAACAGCTTCTTTATTTCAAATAATTTAAAAGCTTTCAACAATCTCGTATTGCCATGCTGTTGGCCAAATGCTCGGGATTTTTTATATATATAGTTTTAAAACAGAAGATGGTGCAAAATACTTCCTGCTAAAATACTGGAAGGATTTCGATGGACATCACTCACCTTTCAATATGGATTCTTACACATAAATATCATTGATGACCCACAATGGGAATAAAGGGACTGGACACAAGAACTTGGGCTGAACAAGGACCACTTTATTGATTTATTAAGCTATTTAACTATTCTAATCTTTATGAAAAGCAATAGGGGGAGAAATCTGGTGAGGGAGCAACTGAAGTAGTAGTTATCCACCAGATCCCATGCCATTGCAGGCCCTGTGCTTGTTGTACTAGCCAGTAGACCATGTTATGTCCACAGATCAAAACATGGAATCTAGAATCTCAGACTAGAATCTGAAACACAACTACATTAGTGAGCAAACAACTTTGACACTTGAGATTGTGAATATACCTCTCAAAAGCTGAAGACATCAATTGGTCCTGATTCTGAATGGTGCCCAGGTCCATGCCACTGCGGATGCTACTGAGGTTCAGTTCTAAAAGAATGGCTTCCAAATCAAACCACACTGAGGCCCCAATTGGAGAATGTCTTAGTAGTAACCACACAAAATTGATATCTGATTAGAGAAAAATTATCTACATGGCAGAATAAAGGACCAGCCTGAGAGCACCTAATCTACCAAACTTCATGCAGTAGCAATATAGGGCATAATGCTCTACCGCTTCAGGAGTCAATCAAAGACGTATACCAGTTTTCCTCTAGTCTGTCTCTGAGGACCATATAGGACTACCTGCCATTTAAGAAGCTGAACATCATCAATTGAAGACACTTACAGGAAGTGTCTCCCATGGATGCCACTATTAACTCACTAATGCACAAAGTTCCAAAAAAAAGATGTAAGGAGCATGAAACAACAAAACCTCATAATATGAGGAACAGACACTGGCCCAAAGCCCACCCAAGGCCCTCAATACAGCTGGGTTCATGCTTATTGTCTACAGCTTTCCTCCCCCTGGATCACCCAACAGCACTGCATGAATTGTAAAATCACCTGTGCTATGTGAAAATTGATTGTAGTGACAACCCTTTTTGTCCCTTTTACATGTGCTCCCATACTTGCACACATACATGCACACAGAGACACCTGCACAAACTCCAATAAACTGCCACTGATGCTGCCATTGCATCACATTCACTTGGAAGGCCATATGTCTTCTCTCATCTATCGTATTTTTTTCAAAATATGCATCCATAGAAAGGTTTTCTCTTAAAATACACATTTTATAATACATATCTTGAACATTTTATGCTTTTTTAAAAATCTGATAACTGTGTCACAATGTTTAGGCATGTGCCAAATGCAAAAAGGTGAATTCATCAAGCATAATTAGATATCTGGATAAATAGTTTGGTTCACATTTCATTAAGGTTTTAACATTTTGAATAATTAAGAAACAACAAAAGAAAAGAAAAGATCAGCTGTCTTTCAAAATTTGCCATTCACAGAATTTAATAATATAAATTCTCCATTAAAAATGCCTATAAAAGGTATATGCTGGTAAAGTGTACATGCATAAATCCATAATTAATGGAAATAATATTAAAAATCAATTATAGGAAGAAAGTTAATAGAAACTATTGAGTACCGTGTTTTTCAAACACAAACAGCCCAGTATCATGGTGGTAACAACAGTTAGTCATAATACATGGATAAAATGAATTAGGAAAGAAATTAGAAATATCAGAATTTAAGCAGAGCAATTGTGATGGCAGTGCTTATGAATCAGATGCTAAAACAAGGTTTTTGAATAGGCCGCAGAACCAAAAATAATTTTCAACAGCTGAGCAAATGAGCAAACAAATTATTTCTCTGTGTCATTGCTTCAGTACATTAATGATTTAAAATGCAGGTGGGGAAAATCAGTGCTCCCAGCCTTACCTTGCTCATTTAACATGTTTAAGAAAGTGTCAATAAGATCACTTTGGAAGGAAATAAACTCTCTATTTTGATCAGAGGCTCTCCCTTTAGTGAAATGCTCTTTTGACCAATGCTATTGGAGAGACTGTGACTTGTTTAGAGGACAATATGTTCCCTTGGAAATGCTGAGCAATTGAAGGAGCTTCGAACAACTCTGAAAGATTCAGAAATGTCAATGCAGTTTGTAGATAACTTGCTTAGGGTACAGAACAGCCATGCCTGACAAAAGCTGTGAAACAAAAGATCTGATTGACTGATTAGCTGCCCTGTTTATAATTATTTACAACGCAAGGCTTGATAGAGACTTCTCTCTTTCAGGAATGAACTTCTTAATGAGGCTAGCTGTGTAAACATCAGATAACACTTGAAAAGATTAGAGCTTATCTATGTATAGCTTTGCTTCTATAACTGACTCTTGCCAAGGTGCACACATTAGAACTACAAGGAAGTGGGGGAAGTACTAGGTGACTGATTTATATCAGAGAAAGGCCAATTATGATTAGAGCTAAGCTGTAATGACTGGCCTTGTTTCTTGGTCATTTTTATGAGTGCTGGAATTATCTTCACCTTCTAGGGATTATTAATATTCACTGAAGAGACTGTGTGCCTTTCCATACTGGTCTTTTTCTTTTAATCTCTCAAAATCTTTGCCTTATTTGTCAAAAATATTTAAGTTGCCTGGTTGCGAGAGTGTTGCCATTTTGTTGATAGCATCATGTGCTTTGGAGTTTTGGGTTCCTTTGGATTTTTGAATATTCGCATAATGAGATATCTTGGAAATAAGACTCAAGTCTAAATATGAAATTAATTTTTGCTTCATATGCACCTTATACACATACCTTGAAGGTAATTTTATACACGATCTTTTAAAAATAATTTTGTGCATGAAACAAAGTTTCACCTTGAACCACCAGAATGCTGAGGTTTCATTGTTTCAGACACCCATTTGGACCATTTTGGATTTTGGAGTATTTCAGATTTCAGAATTCCCAATAAGGAAGACCCAACTTGTATATGCATTACACCAGCTGAAAAGATATTGCAACTCATTGACATGATTTAAAAATCCAAGTGAATTCATCAATAAATCTCGCTTAATGTTTCCATTCAAATTATCTTCCCTACCATAGAAGAAACAAAGTTCAAGGCACTGGAAAGCAGTTTCTCCCTTACAGAGCTTCCTGTATATATTGTACAACATCTTCAGAAATGATCATGTATTCTAATAAAAGCTTCAGGGTGACAAACCAAAATTGTTGCCTGCATTACATGAACAAAAGACACATATAATGTTTCAGAAAATGTCAATTCAAAGTTATTTGTGTCTGTGGTGGCTCCCTTTCTACTTTATGTTTGCTCATTTATCGTATAACGTGGGACCAAGTGTTCAAAAATCCATTCTTTTGTCTATGCTTTTTTTCTGCTCTTGCCATACATACTGACCTTTTCATCAATACAGCTCCCAGGTTTTATTCTACTAGAATTCCACATTTATGTTTTCCAAGTATTTCCAGTTTTTATTAATTACTCCTCTAGCTGCATATGCAAAAAAGTAATTAAGTATACCAAAAATGCAATTAAGAATATTGATAACAATAGTAATTTCCCACAATTATATTTTGATTTGTAATTTTTGTCTTTGTTATTACCACAGTTCCTGCACATTCTTGAACTGCTGGATATTCTAACAAAAGATGAACGTAAGTTTCTTTTTGTCCACATTTTTTCCAAGAATGAGAGGAAATATTAATATTTATTTTATGTAATTTCTACATCGCAATGTCATGTAATGTCAAGCCCTCCCTTCATCCACCATCTTGAGGGAGAGAGAGGCAGGCTAGCTCCAACAGGTCTGCCTGGAAGAAGAAGAGCCCTCCCTCCGGTCCATCTGCCTTGGTCCAGGCCTCAGAAGGAGAGAATAACTGATGGACCTGATTCCCTCCCCTCCTCACCATTCCCTACTCCTTTTGTGTCATGTCTTTTAGACTGTAAGCCTGAGGGCAGGGAACCGTCTATTATCCCCTCTGTTGTAAACCGCTCGGATTCCCATTGATTGGGCGGTATATAAATAAATCCTATTATTATTATTATTATTATTATTATTATCATCATCATCATCATCATTATTATTATTTAGTCACATCTACAGAATCACCACCATTTGTATAAACAAGCATTTAAGGGGGAGGGGAAATGAAGAAGTAAAAATGAAATGTTGCTGATGGCCAATTTATAGATTACATAAAATATGTAAGGTACCATTCCCTCTATTTTTTTTCTTCCCCTGAGCAGGATGAAGTTTGCAGCACACAGTGGAAGAAGGTTTAATTCTTCCCTCTCATTTTTTTTTACCTCCATCAGCTCCCCATTGACAATTGGAGGCACTAAGAAGTTTTCCCACTAGCATCTATGAGGAGTTGTTGTTTTTGTTTTTGTTTTGTTTAAGAAAACAACTATTAGTAACCACTGCAAGGGAGTATAACAAGGGGGTCACATCTGGAGAAAGAAAGAATTAAACCTCCCCACTGTATGTTGCAATCTAGATTACATACAGTCCCACTCCTAATTTTGAGTTCAGGGGGGAAAACACACATAGATAGCTGCACATTCAATATTCAATATAATGTAAAGTTTCATCTTGAGAAGAAATACTATGAAAGGATGTCAAGCATAAAAGAAACACAAATGTTTGGTAAATTTAACATTTGTTTAGTAATGTCAGCTGCACAACATGTCTAAATTATAGAAAATTTGTCACAACTGTAGTTATGATGCAAGGCTTGTTTGGTTTTTTTTTTTCCTGCTTGCAGTCACATGCAATATATATCTTTAGCATGTTGTTGATTTAAAGTAAGTCTTTAGGGGAAAAATATTTGTATTAAAAATAATAATTTTCTGATGAAGACATCTGCTATTAAGCCATGCACAAGTATATTTACAATCTGAAAAAAGCACATTATTTTTAGGTTAAATGATTGAAAAAATCATTCTAAAACTGATAGTTCGCTAAATGAAGTTTAGAGGAATATTAAACTCCCATTTTACTACTCAGAAAATGCTATTCTGCCATTCAAAGTATTCATTTATATGGTGTAAAGACAGGACTGGAATGTCAAATTTTATTGTGCAGTCCATCATTGATAGTATTAATTGTCTTTCTTCTTTCTTTTTTAAAGCCTTACTCCTCTGCAAATCTCAGTTTCTTTGGCATTTGAAAGAGCTCAGGAATTTTTAAAAAGGGTAAATCAGTGCTAATTATGGTTAGTGATGGGATGATTGATTCATTTGTACTCATTTCCTGATTGAAAATAGGATTTCTGTATGTTTGGGGAATCTCATTAAAAGGAATCAGCAGTTGTGAGAGCTTTTTGTGGGTTTTTCGGGCTATGTGGCCATGTTCTATAAGAGTTTATTCCTGATGTTTCACAAGCATCTGTGGTTGGCATCTTCACAGATGCTGGAGAAACATCAGGAATGAACTCTTATAGAACATGGCCACATAGTCCGAAAAACCCACAAAAAACTATGGATGCCGGTCATGAAAGCCTTTGACTTCACAGTTGTGAGAGTCTTTGCAATTTGGTGAATCTTTCTCAGCAGTTACTGTGTCTCAACAAATTACACATATAGATGAAGCTACACTGGCAAAATAAAGCAACTTCAAACTGACTTGAAGCCTACCTGTTCAGACAATGTACGGGGCCAAATGGGGTTGGAAACTGACACAAAGCCATACTCTGGGACTAAACACCAGAGCAAAAAGAAGCTCCAACATTCTGCTTTAATAAAGAAAATGTTCATAATTGCACTAGCCCATAAGCAGCATGCTGTGAGTGCAGTAATGAGTGTAAGCCCTGGAAGCATACAGAAGTGGTTCTGGAGCATTTGCTCTGGAATCAGTGAGATGCAGCTGCTTATGCCATTGCTCACCATGTGTTTTATTTTGGTTTGTTTGACCCTATGAGGGGCCAGCTCCACCACTGAACCATCACACCATTGAGCTGCCACACACCCTATATGAGAAAGTATGACAAATACGGCAGGTTTCCAATAATGCAATCGATGTCATTAAAACATACACAAACCAGACAGTCCAACGGGGGGTCATGGGATAAAGGGGGGAGTGGGCATGTAGGGGGGGGGGGGGCTCCATGATTGTGCTTTGCCCATGTGTCACTGAGTGAACGTATGTACAGTATGGGTGGTGTGTTGCTCATGTGAATATGTGGCTGGTCACACAGAGCACCCAATGGGACCACAGCTCACTGGGGAGAGGGAGATAATTGTTGGTCAGAGGCATTATGTTTGGGTGATGGTGTACATGCATGTTGCGGAGGCAAGAAAACAATGGCAGCAGCAACAACAAAAAGGTGTGGCTTGATGCCACATGGGATGGATTGCCTGTAGATGTTCAGCCCGACTTTGGAGCAGGCCATGCAAACAGTAGGGCTTCTACCCACTTTCATAAGAACCAGGATCAGCGCAATTTTCCCTGTCTGTCTGTTCTGCCCTCTATTTGCTGCCTTGAGTCCCTGTATTGGAAGAAAGGCAGGATATAAGAAAATTAATAATAATAATAATAATAATAATAATAATAATAATAATAATAATTTGCAAAACTGGGGAAGAAAACTGGCAAATTTCACAAGATTTTTGCAGATTTTGAAGAACAATATTTCTCACATGTTGGGACTCTTAAACAAATTATTTATGGAAAAATTTCAGTTTTGAACAAAAATGTGTTTGCATAGGAAAGAATGTATGTTGCACAGCTTGTATTTTGTATGAAAAAAATGGTTTGGGGATTAGTAACATTTTCACAAAGAAAGTTCAGAAATGTGAAATATAGTAAGAAAAAAAAACAGACTCTTGGAATCCCACCCAAACATATGGATATGTTTGATTCGTGCTATATATATATATGAAAATGAAATAAGCCAAGATTGACAACCCCAGTCAGTAATGCAGAAAGGAGAAACCTTAACCTCATAATGGTGGTATGAATACCAATGAGGGGAGAAAAGGGTCTTCTCACAAATACTACCCCTGGGAAGAGAGATCTTCCTAACATCTATTATTGCTACATCAGGCTAAGAGGTTCTTCTAGCAGGTACAGGCAAATGTGTCTCAGTTATTACATTTGTTTTTATTATAACACACACACAGAGAGACACACACACTACAAGTTGTTGGAATTTAGTCTAAACTTGTTTTTAACCTAAAAACTGTATTTGCATTGCTTATTTTGAAGTTTGTTTTTAGATTGTAAGTTACTTCAAGGGTCTTGCCATCTGGATAGTCTATAAGTAATTTAAATAAGTTTACTACATAGCAGAGAGTGGTAGCAAAGCAAATAATCAGAACTATGGGACGAAAGACTATCACCACAATTATAACAGTGTGGTGAAACAAATTTAATACCCTACTCCAGGAATACTTGTGCTTGGGGGAAAATGGCATGGGAGAACAGTTGGAATTTTCCTGTAAAGTCCTTCAAGGCTTGCACTTCCACATATTCAAAGGTGACTCCCTAATAATGTCCACATCCATTAAATTTGTCTTCTGTTGCTTTATTCTATGTGTCATCACTCACCGTTTGACAATGAACAGAAATCTTGATTGTAGTCCCTGTGTATCTTCTGAAAATTGGATGATTTCCCCCCTGTTTTTAAATAGGTATAATTTTATTTAAGGAATTGTGAAGTGAGATCAATAAGGATACTATTATGTAACATACTACATCATCATTATGGAATTATTGATCCCTATGCAGTGTGTATTTCTGCAATTTATTCTAGCCTTGTGTGGAGAGTTGATTTCTCCAGAGATTTATTCCTCTGGATATTGCTATGGAAGGGAGCCCATACCCCAAAGCCAAACATGTTTTGTCTGCACTTGAGGTGACTGGCCTTTTACCTGCGTTGTATTTTCATGGGTCTCTTAGAATACCTGAATGAAGTATGAAATAAGATAAAGATCCGGAAACACTTGTTTGTGACACATGGAGTTTTTTAAATCTGTTTGTTTAAAATGTTCATATCCATTAGCCTAGTATCATTTTTGTTATTATGCACCTTCAAGTCAGCTCCAACTTATAGCGACCCTATTGTAAGGGAGATACATGATAGATTCAGAGGAGGTTTACCCTCAGCTTCTTTGAAATGGAGAGAGTGTGACATGAATGGGTGACCAAGGATTCAAACTCCACTTTCCCAGATTTTTAATCCAAAGCTCAAGCAAACCATGCCAGCTCTCACTAGCCCAGTATACAGGCCCTGAGATAGGAAAGCATTGACTGACTCCCCACTTTCTGGAATTAGGCCATGTATGTGATTAAAGCAGTAGATGCTCATAATGGCTTTGTAAATTCATGTATGCATATTTTTACACTTTAGAAATGTCTAGGAGGTTTTGAAAAATAATATGTCAGCCAACAGCCATTACAGATAGTTCTAGTCCGAATGCAGAATCAATGCAAGCTACAGAATCTAATTCAGTTCAGAGCACTAGCAGGCTATTGCTTTGGAGCTTCTTCTTTCAACTTCCATGATAATAAGTTCAAACAGCTATTTCCACACATCCTCCCTATCCCACCCTAACATGCCCCATTATCTAATTTCTAAAATGATAAAACAAAGCATAATTTCAAAACAAAACCAGGCAAGAGGGAGGGTGCTTTGCGTTCTGACTTAAGTGAAATGGGTAGCTTGAATTTTTCACGTTCACCTCTGGGATTTTCTATTGTAAATTAATTGCACTCCAGAGAAAAATGCCTTTTTCCCTTTATTAGTACTGTATTGTACTAATATATTGTAAGTTTCTGGAGGCAATAACTAATCTTATAAATATCTCTGAAACAACATGAGATATGATACTAAGAAAAACAATAGTGTAATGATGTTAATATCTACACTGTGCAGAGGCTTGAAGTAACTAGTTGCCATAAACTAATAGGGATAATGGGGGCATAATAATGATGCTTTTAGCAAGTAGCTGGTACCATTGTTATATTCCTTGTAGAATGAGAACTGTTAATTCATTTTTATTATTATTATTTTGGAACCTCTCCACAAATGTCATATTCTCCTGGGGCTTTGCCTCTAGGTAAAGTTATTATTATGCTTGTTATTTCATTTTTGGCAATTGGTGGCCACAATTCTAAGTGGATTAACTCAAGGTGGAGTTCTGGGTCCTTTATACTGGAATTATTATTACAGCTATAACAATAATGGGTCAACCACATATAGTGTAGCTAAAGCCCAGGCAAGTTATTTTAAGGCATCCCCCAAAGTTTGATATCTTATCTCCTATTGGCTTTATTTTGTATATTTCAATTCTCAAACATAGTAGTGTTAGAAATGGGATTGGAAATTATATTTTATATTTTAACTTCACTATTTGATATTTGTATAACCTCTTTGTTTTTACATTATAATGGTTATGATTATAAGCAATTACAACTTGAACTGAATACTATTTCAGACGAAAACATTGCATGTCTGGAGAATTTTGAGGATCTTCAAAAGATTTTTTTTTTTTTACTTTTCAATATTTTTTTTCATATTCAGGAAAAAATGTGCCAAAAATGCTGTTTTCTGTGCCAAAAATTGTTCGGGTTTTTTTTTTTTTTTTTTTGTACTGAATATGTCCTATCTGCAAATTTTCTTGCAGTGCAGCATAGTGAAATGTTTCATTCCTACATGGAAGAATGACATTTACAAAGATTTCCTTCGCTACAAGATAATACTTTCAAAGAATTTGAGCAACTCATTTGTTAATACCAGATTTTTATTCTTGTTGTTGTAGTTGTCTGAAGCACAGCCCAAGTGGAAACACTTTCTTTTAAGTTTAAGATTTAAAAATATATTGTCACACAATTCAGATATCATTTTTCAGCTTTGGCAATACTTTGCCCAAACTGGGTTCTTCAGTTCACATAAGCAGATCACTTTATGTACCTGCAAGGTTTCTCTGTCAGCTATAACTATATGACACATCTGTATCTCTTACAGAACTGTGCCTTAATTTTCTTCTAGAATTGTTCAATCGTTTTCATTCAATGAATTAGAAAAGAAATTGTTCTGAGAAAAAACCCTCAAAATAAAGTGTCATTTAAACTTTTGTAGGTGACATTAAAATTGTCCTCATTTTCAGACAGCAGTGGAACAGCACTAATGGTTTTGGACTGAATAAGCTGAGTATTGAAGTTTTCACGCCAGCATTAAAATCAATTCAACTTTCTGTCTCCCACCTTGAAGGGAAGGCATGCGATTAGGTATTTATGGAAATGAGAAAGTCACAATTTTATTTAATATACAATCAAGGATCTAGAACAAGCAGAGAAATCCTGGGCAAGTGTAAACATTCATTCTGTGCAATGTTACTGGATAAGAACCACCTCTACCTCCATATTTTTTTTGGAATACTAATACTAGATTTTAGTATATAACCTTCTCTCTTAAATTCTGTGGTCCAATTAATACTTCACTGGCAAGAAAAGACAATATCTAAATGAATGCAAAACAGGCTAGAAAGATTAGGGGATTAATCTCATGATGGAAGCCATCCATATTCTCTGGCCCAGGACCAAATATGATTTAGGTCCAGGCTATCTGAAGGACTGTTTCTCCCTGTATGAACACATTAGGGTTTTAAGATCACCTGGAGAGGCCTCTGTCTCTATCCCACCACCATCTCAAACTCATTTGGCGGGAACAAGGGAGAGACCCTTCTTGGTGACTGCTCCCATACTTTGTAACTCTTTCCCTGGAGAGGCTAGGATGGCCCCTTCTTTACTGTCCTTCCAGCAGCAAGTAAAAATATTTTGTGCTGCCAGGCCTTCTCAAACAGTTGACATTGGGGTTTTTTTTTTGTGGGTTTTTCGGGCTATGTGGCCATGTTCTAGAAGAGTTTATTCCCGACGTTTCACCAGCATCTGTGGTTGGCATCTTCAGAGAATGCTGATCTGGAAGAGAGAGAGAGAGAGAGAGAGAGAGAATACTGTGTGACCCTGAGTAAGGAGGAGTGATTCCCATGTTAATCTATGTATTGTTCTGTTGTTGATGGCTGGGTCTCATGGTGAGAGGATATGTAAAAGAGGATTAGTGTCTGCTAATTGGTGATCATTGTCTGCTGGGGAAAACCCCTGAGTGGTTTCTCATTTGCATTTGCTGAGTCCTGATGTTGGTGTTCTTCAGGACTGGTAGCCAAACTTTGTTTAATTTAAGGGTTTCTTCTTTCCTGTTGATATTGTCCAAGTGTTTGTGGATTTCAGTAGCTTCCCTGTGCATTTTGACCTGATAGTTGACATTGGACCTTTGATGCTCTGTGGTGCTGGATTGAAGGTTTAAGGGTCTTCATATAGTTTTATTTTATTGATTTAATGTTTCAGTATTTTTAACTTTTTAAATATATACTGTTTTAAGTGCTTGCATCTCTTAAATTACATTTTGTTTTTGAATGGGTTATGTGTGCCCATTTTGTAAATTTTTTAATTGTATTTTTAAAAATTTATAAACAACTTTTTATCCCAATTGTGGGGGAAAGCTGAGTAATAATAATAATAATAATAATAATAATGAGAAGACCTCAGGGTCCTGAGATGCCAGTTGTCATTTGAGTTGTCATTTGACTGGTAGCCTGGTCAGGGCTAACAATGCATGTAAAGTATGTTGCTGAAGCTGGCTAGGATGTGAGAACTTTACCCTTATATATGGCAAGTATGGTTAGTTGGGGGGGGGATATGGAAACAATTTTGCCCTTGCAAAACCAGTTCAACAGGAAGAACCTAGCAACCTTTACAAGTAATACTGACAAACACTGTGAAAATCTTATTCTTTGTTCAGGGACAAGCCACTGACTTAGATAAGTGTACCTTGGCTTTGATAACACTTTTCATTGAGTTTAGCACACAAAGGAAAAGGAAGAAAGGTGGATTAAAAAGGTACTTTCTTTGCATTAGCTATTTGACTGTGACTGAATTCAAAAACAGAAAGTAATTATATGTACTTCTATGTCAAATGCTGGGGAGGTGCTGAGGAAGTTCCCACAATATGGTCTCAGGACTCCTAGTCTTGCTTTGATTGAAACACTTCATTAATGTTTTTCACGATACAGTAGGCAAACCTTAATCTGATCTGTGGAGTATGCAAAGGATAGGAGAGACTAGAATCAGTACAAAGATGGTTATTGAGATGATTCTCTTCAATTCCTGATTTGAATTGAAAAGTTTGAGAGCTTGGCTTTTGGGTAGGGTATGTGATTTATTAATTACATACCTGAATGCATATTAAAAACTGACATGCCAGCCATCTTTCAAAAGAATTTTGTTCCAAATATTGACTCCCTAGTATTTCTTGGATGACCGTGCTCACAATCCCTAGCAAACATGATCAGGAAGGAGAATGTTGTGGATTCAAGTCTGGGAATGACTGGAAATAAACTGAGACCTCTTTTTCTTCTTTATATTTATTAAAACATAGTTCAAAAAGAGTAAGTAAGAAGATATACAGCTGAACATTAAAGTTAGAATAGTCCAAGTCATTGTATTCCCCGGTATCCTGTATGAATGTGAGAGCTGGACAGTGAAGAAAGCAGAAGAAAATGAGTTTATTTGAGATGTGGTGCTGGAGAAGATTGCCGAGGATACTGTGGATGGCCAAAAAGATAAACAATTGGGTCTTAGAACAAATCAAGCCTGAATTCTCCATGGAAGCCATGATGACTAAATTGAAGCTGTCATACTTTGGCCACATCATGAGAAGACATGACTCATTAGAAAAGATAATGGGGAACATAGAAGGCAGTAGAAAGAAAGGAGGACTACATGTCGGACGGATAGACTCACTCAAGGAGACCATGGGCTTGAGCCTACAGGACCTTAGCAGAAAGGTATAGGATGCCTTGGAGTTGTCTCATTCACAGGGTCACCATGAGTCAAGGTTGACTTGAAGGCAGCTAACAACAAGACCAACCTTTATAGAGAACCAGAGACTTTTGTTCCAGTGACTGCTTGGTCAGCTCCTTATGCTTTCATGGACTATATGGAGGAGGGTTAGAAGAATGATCATTTTTATTTACCATGGGAAAAACTACTACAATGACAACGTAATACTGGTTCCACAAATCTGAGGCTTCCAAGAACAAGTGGTTTTCGGGTGCAGTACAAGGTTTTGGTAATGACTTTTAAAACCTTACATGGCTTGGGTCCAAACTATCTATGGAATCACCTCTTTCTGTACAATCCACCCCACATACTCAGGTTCTCTGGGAAGAATCTACTGTAGCCTGTAAGCACCATGTTGACTGCAGTTACCCAGAGGACCTTCTCCTGAACCATTCCCAGATTATGGAATGACCTGCCAGAGGAGATCCATCATATTACCATCTTGAACAACTTTTCTCTTCCAGCAGGTCTTTCCTGAATAGCAAATCCAGACACCAATTGAATCTACCATCTCACTGAGCACTCTGTAACCTTGTTCAGCCGTCACTGATTATTTTTATGGATTATTTTAATGGTAATGTGTTTAACAGATGAGGGGGAATATTTGGGATATTGTGTATTGTATGGATTCTTTTAATTGTAAGCTGTCCCGATTGTCTTTCTGACAGAGAGGTGGGGTAGAAATAAAGCTTTTATTTATTATTATTATTTAACCTAATTGATCAGATCTGCTTTATTACTTTTCTTGGTTAGGAACCTAGAAAGAAAAAAACCCACTCCATATCAAGTCTACCACCAATTACCTTGGTTATAATTTATTTATTTATTATAACTGATAAATAATTTTATTAATTTAATTTAATTTAATTATGCCAGGCCTTGCATGGATATGAACTTTGTTCTGACACATTTTCGGTGGCACCTGAATCATTTATAACAGCAGTGGAGGAGTGGGGTGGGGTGCAGGGGATTCAATCCACAACTGTGAGATTTGTTTTCAGAGCATTTTCTCCTTGTTCAGAGGAGGGGTAGAACTCTTGTGACCAATGGGTTAAATCCAGTTTGAAAAATAATTTTACCTGCTTCCCTGCCTGCCAAATAATCCTATTGTTTTTTAGTGCAGGTAAAAAAAAAGCAATTGTTACCTACAGCCCCAGTGATAAGAAAAATCATTTTTTTTTCAAAGGATTGATGATGACAAATTTGTACCTATATTTTAAAGATATGTCTCTCTTTGAGTGTTATTGTGTGGCACAATATGCCCCAGCTGTCACTGTGCTATAAATATTGATTTGGGTACCTTTCTCTTAGAGTGTTGTATGCAATTTCTAGGCATGTGTGATGAAGTGAGCAGCATATCTATGAATTCCTGAGTTTGGCACCTTGATATTCACTTTATTACAGTGCCCAGATGCCTACAATGTCAATACAGTTATCAGGCCCTAAAATAATTATGTCCTGAAAATGCAAAAAATGGTCATTTCTGGCTCAGAGAACCAATGTTATAAATTCTGATGCTATTATAGATTGTTGAGATACCTGAGAAGTAGTCAGGGCAACTGACTTGCAATGCCTATTCTCTGAACTACTTCCTTATATTTAAAAAGATATTTTGATATCTCTCCCATCACCATTACCATGAAAGTTCTTTAAAGGTTTTACGAAGTGAATACAGTGTAATACTGTGGATCCTTCTCACCTGTTCAGTTCTGAAGGCCTCACAGATGGCTAAAAGCATGGATGGTCATGTCCCATATTATTCAATGGCAGTGATGTGCATGTGGATACATCAGTAAATCTATGTGCACATGCTGCCATTGAATAATTTTGGATGTGGCAATCTGCAGATTGCCACAGACATACACACACCTTGACATGAAGGGTCCAAAATAATAGTCTAATCAAACTCTCTCTCTCTTTCTCTTTCTTTATGTCACCAGAGCATCAAGTGATGATATGTATGTGTACACACAATACAAATAGGGGATGGGGGATGTGGATCTGTTTTCTTATTATCCTGAGCTCATGTGTTAATTGGGATGTGATCTAGTTTGGATTAGTCTGGATTCTTTTGGATTGGAGCATGATCTGCTTTGGAATCCACATCTTCAGAGATCCCAATGAGGTACAAGCACTGAATTCTACATTTTGTGAATGCAAAATGAAATAAAATTAGTACATATAGTATAGCAGTGCAATACAAAATTAGCTAAAGCACCTGTAAAAAAAAGCAAAGAACCAGCATAAGAATGGTAAGTCTTAAATGACTAAAACGCACATACACACACCCCTATTATATTAACTCACATAAATAAGTTCAAACATGCATCTACAGGTCATTACCTATACAATAGTCAAGTGACAGAAATGTATGTGTGCAACAGATATTATCCATGTTACTTTAGATGAACTACTTATCAAGGTATGTCTTCCCAAACACCTGTTTTATAATAGCTATTAAAAACTTGTTCCCTGCTTTCTAAATCCTTGGGAATTTTAGTTTACCTTTATAATTTTGTACACTGACAGTAAATTTATCTGGACATTTTTTTTAATTTGTGTTGCATTTTTCATATTTGTATTAGTCCCGTGTCTATATGTTTTAAATGTATAAACTAGGCTGTATACCTTTGTTTTATTTTTGTGCAGATATATTATAAATCATCCTGCAATGATAAGTGCTAAAGTTGAACTTTATTTTCAGTGTCAAACTAGGACTATTAAAATATAGTATACAACATTTTAAAAAAGCAATGAAGGATTGGACATCGTGTATACTTCAGAAAATGGAGAGAAATGACACACAGGGAAGAAAAGGTGTCTTCTTCATAAAATGGAGAGAAATGACACAGGAAGAAAAAGGTTAAGTGAATTGGTATGTGAATTCTCTCAGGTCAGAGAAAATTGGAAGGAAAGAAGATTGTCCTCAGATCTGTAAATGCTGTTTTAAAGCCAGTGGAGACCAATTATTCCCCTAGTTGGTAAAGACAGAACAAGTACTACTGGGTTTAAAGTACAAAAGGGAAATGTAATTTCATATAATAATGATTTTAAGAAAGTCCTGAATGATGATATTTGAACAATCAAAGAAGCTGTCAAAAGAGAAGGCAGAATGGCTTTGAGTAGAGTAATTCAGTCATAGGTCTTGATATCTATTTGTTTTAATAAGTTAAAGATCATGCATCTTTCTAATGTTTACATTAAAACAAATCTTCTAATATTAATCATCAGACTGATAAACTGTGGAATGAGAATCTGGGGAGCTTCACCTACACATCCCAGCAAGATATAATGGATTAGGTGTGCTATGGGCTCAAACTGGTGAGCTAAATGAAGCATGCTGATTAAATGGCGCAAGGACCACAGCAAAGAGGAGCTTGGATTGTCCAACTTTTGGGGACACTGGTCAGCCCCTGCATCCATGGCCCACCTTGGGAGTGGGCCATGGAGACAGTGGGCTTCTGACCCACTTCTGTCTGGAGCAGACTCAGGCCACACTTTTGTGTCTGTCTGTTCCACCCCTTTGATCCACAGCTTTTCTTACATATATGATTGGTAACAGCATTTGAGTTGATAAGCCATGCAAGCTTGCCTTCAGCACTGCTCCCTTCACTATCTTGACAGCTGGAGGTACTCACTATATCCCTTAGTGATCAGAGATAACACTAGAATCATCCAACACATGTTTAACATTTCCAGTTGGGAAAACCAGCAGCAAGCAGACAAATATTCCAGCATCAGGGATTACAGTAAGGACAGCATTTCAACACAGTATTATCAGAAAAAACTTCTTCTGTTTTAGATCCTTTGAAAGAACTTAATCTGGAGGTGTCAGCAACTGAGCTGGTATGTTGTGCACAGTATATGATGTACCATTAAACACAGACCACCACCAGATCTCCAGGGTGTAAGTATTTACCTACTTGTCCCAGTGAAAGTAATGAAGTTTTAAAATGCTTAATTGTGGCTAGATTGTACCTAGCACATTTAGTTCTCAAAAAACAACAATTCTTTAATAGTTTCCAATATTGGGAATAGAATATGAACATGTTTATAAGTTCTAAAGTGGCTTACCATCTGTGTTATGAGATGAAGAGACACCTCATACCCAGCTTCTTCTAGTTTAGGTTTTGCAGCTTGGAGGCATTATTAAAAACACTGTATATACCTATACTAGGCATGAAACTAATATTTACCATTATTTGTTTCCTGGACCAAAAAAATAAAATAAAATAAATGGGTGAAAGTGTTTTTCAACACTTGGGCAACCTTATTTAAATACTGGAATAACAAAAATCTTATACAATAAATCTTGTACAGACGTTTTGCACATTGTTTCAAATATGTATGTATGCATGTATAACCACATGATTTTGTTGTGCAAGATTCCAGAGAAGGAGACTCCACCACACTCTGAGCGTGTATGCTCTCTCTTTTTGGGGGTTGGGTTAGGGAACCTCCAACAATTCTCATATAAATTCTCACACACACATTCTGCACAGAATAATTTTCTGAAACAATTCAGGATGTGCAAGTACCAAACGAAAACTGTGCAAAAATAGTTATTTTCTCCACAGTAGGGAGAAAACTGTAGAAATGATTAATCTTCACTTGCAAATACAAAATATTGCAAGTACAAAACATACCTGTCATATCCATACCCATATCCATACCTGGGTTTTCTTTCCTGTGGTTCTTTTGCATTCCCTTGACATTTAGCCAAGAACAAAAGGAAAGGAAAGGATAGTTTCATTCTGCTCATTTCATTTCCCTCTATGTTGCAAAAGTCTCCTTTCTCCATTTCTTTGTACTTTTTTTCTTGTTTTTCTGTCCCGGGGCAGTTTTGACTCTGTTCACTGCTGTGCATGTTGCCCATCATTGCTAGAATTCTGTCAGGGATCTGCAACTCAGGCAATTCATCCTGTCAGCTTACTTCACAGCTTCAGCAAAAACTGAACACTTCAAAAGGCAGGATCAAGTGACGTTTACCTCCAAATTGTTCATTTTCATGACAGACTGAACTATGGTACACTACACTGCTATTTTCTTCTTAGGTGACATTGTGCTATACAGTCAAAGGATAAATTGCAACCTCTTAGGCAGTTTTTTTCCCCTATGAATAGGTAGCTATTCTACAGCATTTTGTGCAAAGCTGGGTATGCTGATAGAAATCAGAACTCAGTCATCACTTGAATGTCTTCTTCTAATGTTTATGATCCTCTCTTAAGACCCGAGGACAAAGTTTTGTTTTATATAAAAAGACTATCAATGTTTTGCATAAAGCAACATTCAAAGCAAATTTAAATTCCTATTCAGAGAAACAAAGAAACAGTGTGTTCACATCACATTCTTTGTTTGTATGTGTATTTGGAGGAAGGGACAGAACCTGTATCCATACTGTCAATTTATCTACTATGAAACTGAAAATGGATTTTCGAGTAAAGCAAAATATATGAGCAATTTCAAGAAAGTGAAAGGATTTTGGAAAGACTGGAGGGATTTTTGAGCACAGTTGCATACATTCTTATTCCTAGAGACTTTTCCATTCATTTCCAGGAGAAGGAAAAATGAAAAGCACAACTCTTAGTTTTCTGTTTTTTCTTTCTGGTAATGTGGCTGCTGCTCTTTGTAAGCATGATATTTCCACCTCCAAAGACCAAAAGAATTTCTTGTAAGCAAGCACTCCACTCTGGTGTTGGTACTTAAAAGCAGACTTCTTTACTTCAGTAGTTCAGCTAGTCAGCTTGTTTCTTGAATGGAGATTTCCTGTGTCATGTAACTTGTATCTAGTGAAAATTAATTGCTAATTGAAATGTTTACAGAGCTGTGGTGTATCTATTATCTTGATTCTCCTTTTGTTCTGTTCAAAGGTTCCAGCTGATTCTTGTCTTAGAATCCTCCAAATGGGAAGTCCACTTTGGTATATGTGAATTCTTTCAGGTAGTAATTAAGAAAGACAACGTCAATCTTTTTCCTCACTGAAGCTTACCACACTGGGCATAAGGGATGTTCTCAGAATGGAACAAAAGGCAACGGAATGAGTGGGGGACAGATTTTACCACACACACCATCCCTCACTCGTTCCGTTCCCCCTCTCTTCTGTGCCCATTCTGTTCTAGAAGAGAACGTTTTTTGAGAACTGTTTTGAACAGTTCTCAAAAATTGCCCCCTCTGGAATGGATTTAGAATGGTAGAGAGGGGGAACAGAACGAGCAAGGGACTGGTATATGTGGTAAAATCCGTCCCCCACTCATTCCGCACTCGTTCCTGCTCCTTCCATTCCATTTTGAGAACGGACTGAGGAGGAACAGTGCAGTAAACTCCATCATTTCCCCACCCCTGCAGCTCACATAAAGTTGCCTGAATCTGACTTGAAATATGGTAAATGTTTTATAAACTATATCCAAAACATACTAACCAAAATATAGATTTTTTTAAAAAAAGGAAAATGTTCCTTCAGTGCCTGTGAAACATATGATATGGAAGATACTGTGAGATGTCATTCAGCCTATATGTTGGCAAGAGTCAATACTACTTCTCATATCTATGCTTGATTATTGTTATTGAGGAATTACAACAAACTGAGCTGAATCTGGTATTGATGTTTGATAGGCTTAAATTCCAAGTAATCCAATGCTTCAGTTTCCTAGAAGGAGCAGGGACATCTTTCTTGTTTGTATTCTTGACTCCAGTCTTCCATGTTCCAAGATGTGTATTTTATTTTATTTTTTAGTGTGTAGACAGTCCTGAGAGTTTAACTGTGCCTTTCTTCTAACTCATCTGAGGGCCAGCAGAAATTCTTAAGGCCCCAAAAAGTCTTTCCTCCTCAGAACACTCTATGCAGACACAGAAGGTATATATATTTGCCTTGCTCTATATGCAATTCAATTATATGGAAGATGAGGAGGGCTTTATGGAGTATGTTTAGTGATAACATATTATGAAGAAAAGTGAGGCTCATAAATGAATCCATACAAAAGTATCATTTGAGCTCTAGTCATCAAAATGGTATTACTTATAGGTTTACTAGAGAATGAAGGTCAAACAGTATTATCAGTACAAACCTTTGTCGTGAATTTGTTGTTGACTTCCTTCAAATCTTGCATCTGAAATACTAGCTTTGCCTGAACAGAAAAATGCCTGTTCCGGAAAGTCTGAAACAGCAGGGTCCTCCACTATTCCAGCAAAAGAAAAATCACATGGGCTGTTGATAATAGAGCTTGGCCTTTGCACCAGTGACCCCTTTACAGAATACATTGTACTTTTTTATACAGCTATTTCAGTAAGGATCGGAATCTCTCTCGCTTATGGCTCAAGAAACACCCTTTTGGAACCAGTTCATATTCCATGAACATGATGCTCTGGATGAGGATATGCTGCCAGTGTTAAAAATGTGCCATCTTTGCATATGAGACACATTCATTTTCTTTCAGCAGAGGTCCATGCTTTCAAAAGGTCCCATTATATCATTTTTATTCTGCCAAAGGGCATTCAATTGACCCCAAATAATTTCCTTGGTATATCTGGTTTCAGCAAGTTCAGCTGGCATCTCATTTTCAATATATTTCTATGATATTTGTTCATTCCAAGCAGCTCTACTGAGGCATGTTAAGTTATGCTGGATGACAAGCCCTCTAGCCCTGGCACCTTTGAAAGTACTCTATGCAAAGCCAATCAAATGTCTGCACACATTTCTCTATATCCCCCTTTAATACTATCTGTTGAAAAACAAATACAACACAAAACCCATAAGTGTTTGTGTGATCACACACACCTATACCTTCTGTTTAGTTTAGCTCTGCCTTCTGCTGATATTGTACCTATATAAAATGTGCCCTTTAGTTTAAAATGTCCTCTGGTCTCTAACACAATTGAAAATGACATATTACACCTGAAGTTTTATATGCTATTGGGATTACGTGACTAGACAGAGGTTAGGATTTAAATAATTGTTTGGTTTTTGACAGTCCAGTCCCAAACATGAAGCAAGCACTATTGTATTCTTATTCTCAGGTATGTGTTTATATGATTGGTGCTGAAGAGTTGTGCATGATTATTCTAACTGGAAGAACAGAACTTAGACAATGTCCCAAATCTTGGCTCATCTGACACTGACCTATCAACTGAATCAACTGTTGCTCAAAATGTCAACATTTTGCAATTACCCTTGATACAATGAGTTTACCTTAGTTGGGACAAACAACATGATTTAGGCCAATATAATCAAGTGAACAGAATTGCAGGATTCTATGACAGTTGTTTATGATATAAAAATGGAAGTATATTCTAATATAGTAATTAAAGTCTCAATGGCTTAGTATAGTGTGGTAGTTCTCCATGTGGGCCTACGCCACACTGAGCTGTCTACGACCACCCTGGACTTACTACTACAACCTCCAAAGCTCCCCCAACACTCCACATAGCCATTCCATGTCTCCTTGAGCATGGGCAGGATTGGAGAAGAGTCTAGTTTGTTGTTGCGGCAAGAAGCAAAAAGATTAAATCAATGCTGAGATCTGCCAGGATCTTCTGGACATTTCAGTACTGCTGTAATCATTTCATGTATTGATAGGGGGGTACATAGTGAGACACTTCTTTGGTCCAAGCTGTTTTTGGATGCCACCTTAGGAGGATGGCGGGTATGAACTGAATTAAAAAAAAATCCCTGCTCATTCATCACAACACATGGAATGGCTGGACAGGTCGTGATGGCTCAAAAGCTGTCCAGTTAGTCTGGATGAGGCTCTGGGCACTGTTGAGGGAGAAAAGGAATATCATCCTCCATACACTCAAAATGGATATATACAGGCATAAGAGGGGGTTAAAGTAAGTGTATGCCATTAAAAGGATGCCTGCTAATGTGTGTTACATTGTGAACACAAGTGTGGCGTGAGGCCCAACACATCCAGGGTTTAAAAAAGAAGCTACTTGGGATTTGAAACCGTTTTAGCATGAATTTGTATTTTTATGATATTTTATTGTTATACTTCTGTTGTAATCTGCCTTGATTCCCCTTCTCATGTCATTTCCCTCTATGTTGCACCAAGCCTCCTTCTCCATTTCCTTTGTACTTTTTTTCTGTTTCTGTCCCGGGCATTTGGACTCTGTTCACTGCTGTGCATGTTGCCCATCATTGCTAGAATTCTGTCAGGGATCTGCAACTCAGGCAATTCATTCCTGTCAGCTTACTTCACAGCTTCAGCAAAAACTGAACACTTCAAAAGCAGGATCAAGTGACGTTTACCTCCAAAATTGTTCATTTTCATGACAGGACTGAACTATGGTACACCACACTGCTATTTCTTCTTAGGGTGACATTGTGCTATACAGTCAAAGGATAAATTGCAACCCTTAGGCAGTTTTTTCTCCTAGAATAGGTAGTTATTCTACAGCATTTGAGCCAAAGCTGGGTATGCTTATAGAAATCAGAACTCAGTCATCACTTGAATGTGTTCTTCTAATGTTTATGATCCTCTCTAAGACCGGAGGACAAAGCTTTGTTTTATATAAAAAGACTATCAATGTTTACATAACAGCAACATTCAAAGCAAATTTAAATCCTATCAGAGAAACAAAGACACATTGTTCACATCACATTCTTTGTTGTAGTGTATTTGGGAGGAAGGGACAGAACCATGTATCCATACTGTCAATTTGTCTACTAGAAACTGAAAATGATTTTTCGAGTAAAGCAAAATATATGAGCAATTTCAAGAAAGTGAAAGGATTTTGGAAAGACTAGAGGGATTTCTGAGCATACATCCGTATTCAGAGACTTTTCCATCATTTCCAGGAGAGAAAAATGAAAAGCACAACTCTTAGTTTTCTGTTTTTTCTTTCTGGTAATGTGGCTGCTCTCTTGTAAGCAGATATTCACCTCCAAAGACCAAAATAATTCTTGTAAGCAAGCCTCCACTCTGTGTTGGTACTTAAAAGCAGACTTCTTTACTTCAGTAGTTCCAGCTAGTCAGGTTGTTCTTGAATGGAGATTTCCTGTGTCATGTAACTTTTACTAGTGAAAATTAATGCTAATGAAATGTTACAAGCTGTGGTGTATCTATTATCCCAAAGGCTTGGGCCAGGTTACTGTAGGAATGCCTCTCCCTGCATAATCCACCCCTCACTCCCCAGGTCAACAGGAAAATTGGTACTCGGTCATCCAAGGGTGAGCATTGGCGACTACCACGCAAAGGGCTTTTAGGGCAGTAGCGCCTTCCTCTTTGGAACGCCTTACCCAAAGAATCCGCCTTAGTGGAAGGTGGAAGCCTTTAAAAAGGCATTAAAAACTTACCTCTTCCTACAAGCCTACCCTCCAATTCCTTGTAATAAAGTTTCCCCCCCTTACTGTTTAATGATGTAGGTATTTAATGCGATTTAATAATGTGAATGTTTTTAGCCAATATTTGTGAACTTAAGGGCATTGATGTGTATTTTTAATATGTCATTTGTTTTATTGTATTTACCTCTATACTGTACACTGCTTTGATCCTGGGAAAAGCGGTTTCATAAATAAACAATTATTATTATATTATGTTTAGTGACAACATATTATGTAAAAAAAGTGAGGGTCATAAATGAATCCATACAAAAGTATCATTTGAGCTCTAGTCATCAAAAATGTTATTACTTATAGGTTTACTAGAGATTGAAGGTCAAACTATTATCAGTAGCAAACCTTGTCATGAATTTTTGTTGACTTGCTTCAAATCTGCATCGAAATACTAGCTTTGCCTGAACAGAAAAGCCTGTTCTGGAAAGTCGAAACAGCAGGGTCCTCCACATTCCAGCAAAGAGAAAAATCACATGGACTGTTGTAATAGAAGTTTGGCCTTTTGCACCAGTGACCCCTTTACAGATACATTGTACCTTTTTTATACGCTATTTCAGTAAGGATCGGAATCTCTCTCGCTTATGGCTCAAGAAACACCCTTTTGGACCAGTTCGTATTCCATGAACATGATGCTCTGGATGAGGATATTGCTCAGTGTTAAAAATGTGCCATCTTTGCTATAGGACACATTCATTTTCTTTCAGCAGAGGTCCATGCTTTCAAAAGGTCCCATTATAAATCATTTTATTCTGCCAAAGGGCATCATTGACCCACAATAATTTCCTTGGTATATCTGGTTTCAGCAAGTTCAGCATGGCATCTCATTTTCAATTATTTCTATGATATTGTTCATTCCAAGCAGCTCTACTGAGCATGTAAGTTTTGGATGACAAGCCCTCAGCCCTGGCACCTTTGAAAGTACTCTATGCAAAGCCAATCAAATGTCTGCACACACTTCTCTATATCCCCCTTTAATACATCTGTTGAAAAACAAATACACACAAAAACCCATAAGTGTTTGTGTGATCACACACACCATACCTTCTGTTTAGTTTAAGCTCTGCCTCTGTTGATTGTACCTATATAAAATGTGCCCTTTAGTTTAAAATGTCCTCTGGTCCTAACACAATTGAAAATGACATATTACACCTGAAGTTTTATATGCTATTGGGATTAGGTGACTAGACAGGAAGATTAAAAATTGTTTGGTTTTTGACAGCCAGTCCCCAAACATGAAGCAAGCACTATTGTATCTTATTCTCAGGTATGTGTTTATATGATTGGTGCTGAAGAGTTGTGCATGATTATTCTAACTGGAAGAACAGAACTTAGACAATGTCCCAAATCTTGCGCATCTGACACTGACCTACAACTGAATCAACTGTGCTCAAAATGTCAACATTTTGCAATTACCCTTGATACAATGAGTTTACCTAGTTGGGACAAACAACATGATTTAGGCCAATATAATCAATGAACAGAATTGCAGGATTCTATGACAGTTGTTTATGATATAAAAATGGAAGTAATTCTAATATAGTAATTAAAGTCTCTATGGCTTAGCATAGTGTGGTATTTCTCCATGTGGGCCTACGCCACACTGAGCTGTCACGACCACCCTGGACTTACTACTACAACCCCAAAGCTCCCCCAACACTCCACATAGCCATTCCATGTCTCCTGAGCATGGGCAGGATTGGAGAAGAGTCTAGTTTGTTGTTGGCGGCAAGAAGCAAAAAGATTAAATCAATGCTGAGATCTCAGGATCTTCTGGACATTCAGTACTGCTGTAATCATTTCATGTATGATAGGGGGTACATAGTGAGACACTTCTTTGGTCCAACTGTATTTGGATCCACCTAGGAGGATGGCGGGTAGGAACGAATTTAAAAAAAATCCCTGCTCATTCACACACACATGGAATGGCTGGACAGGTCGTGATGGCTCAAAAGCTGTCCAGTTAGTCTGGATGAGGCTCGGGGCACTGTTGAGGGAGAAAAGGAATATCATCCTCCATACACTCAAAATGGATATATACAGGCATAAGAGGGGGTTAAAGTAAGTGTATGCCATTAAAGGATGCCTGCTAATGGTGTTACATTGTGAACACAAGTGTGGCGTGAGGCCCAACACATCCATTTAAAAAAGAAGCTACTTGGGATTTGAAACCGTTTTAGCATGAATTTGTATTTTTATGATATTTTATTTTATACTTCTGTTGAATCTGCCTTGATTCCCCTGGGAATACAAATAAATTAATTATTAGTATTAGTATTATTACAGATTTGATAGTTTTGCATCTTAGAATGCATCTAATTCAAAGAAAATTATTCAGAGGTTTAGACGGGAAGAGTAAAGAGGTAGTATAGAAACAATAAGAGGCAGTATAATTTTCCTGAAACCAGCATGGATATATATAATGAATTTATTACGATCAATCTATCAAACATCAAATAAAACTCAATCAACAGACATCACAATAAATCATACAAATTATAGGAGTAAGTAATTTTAGTTAGAATTCAATTATAAAACTTAAATTAAAAGAAAAAAAGTAAAATTAAAAGGTATAAATCATTATAGAAGTATAAAATTGTTATAAAATTTAAACAAACTAAGGGATATTAAAAATTTTAAAATACCATTTTACGCCGACAGACCATTGCCGCTGCACAAAAACTGGCCACCCTTGATGTAACTGATGGGCACTGGTCTGCCAGCAAATAGATACATAAACTCATCAGTTCTTCCAGAAAAACAACTAAGAATTGGATAAATAAAAAGTGATGGTAACTATAATAAAAAAGGGCAGACACAATACATGACCTCAGTCTCCACTGTGACAGTTCCACAAGGGCATGTGCGTGCATCATAGGGGATATTATTGTATCTCCTTTTCAATAAAGCTGAGGGTAGAACATTAAATTTTGCTAAAGTGAATTTGGAAGGGTTAGAAGACTCAAATGGTTAGCTAAATTAAAAAATTACCATATCTCTGAAACAGGGCATACGGTGTTCTTTTATATGTTGTTCCAACTCATTGTCTGTAATACATTGCTGTATTTCCTGTTTTGCTTTCACATGATCCATTGCCAAAATGCTGGTTTGTGAAAAACCCAGTTGTACTAATTCTTCATTCAGAGTCTGTTCCATCTAGAAAGAAACCCATCAGATAATACTAAAGGAGCTAATCCACTGGGTAAAAAGCATTCTAAGCCAAAAATTAAACTTAAGTATCCATGCCCAAGATTCAATTGACATTTCACTTGTCTCTAGATGTAAAATTGCATTAGGCACACACTTGGAAGAGCAAGAATGAATCTCAAAAATTTTGTCTGTGTCATTCCATAGAATCAAAATGTATAAGCACACCACTGCGCCCAATAAACACTCTTGCCAGTGCTTTCATGTTGAAGATGTGAATGGCTGAAGGGATATGCTGGCCCTCCTTGTGGAAAAAAAAGATATAAGTGACTTTATACTTCTCTGAGCATTTTGCTATGGCATTTGTACACTGGGCTTTCCAAGAGCCTAAGGAATGGAAAATTACTCCTATGTATTATAGCATTTTACTTGTTCAGTTGGTTGGTCATTTATTTGCCAGTTATGCATGCTCCATTTTCTAGTAAACACTAAGACTTTAGATTTGTGTAATGATTACTAACTTTTCAATTCTGGAGTAATTACCCAAAGCTTTTAGCAATGGCAGCAGACTATGGGGGTTAAAGAGAGAAGT